>NC_044402.1:86680271-86998271 GCF_006542625.1 Nomascus leucogenys
TAGAATTGATAGAATCAAATAAAAATTCCAGAAGACGTAGAATATTTGGCCAGGACTTAAAATTATAGAGTTTTCAGTAAAGAGTAAAATAAGCTACTTTTGAGAGGAATGTGGCCATATTTATGTAGACAGTAATGTTTATGCCTGTAATACAACCACAGTGGACCAAATTCCTAATAACCTCTTTTGTAGTGTTTAACAAATGGTAGTCTGATTTCCATTTCTGGCCCTACAAAATCTCTCTTCATGTGATAGTTAAACATCAAGAAACTGTAATAGTCCCTGAAACACTGAAGGACACTTTCTGTAAGTGCCAGAATTACTAATTTTATGGCCATCATAACGCCTTAAGTGGACTCTAGTTTGATTAAATTGGTTCTGTGACTTACCACAGCAATTACCTTAAAGCTAAGCATGATTTTAAGAATAACCTTCTGACTGAATATTGACAAACGGTTTTGAAAATTTAAATTTCTATCAATATTGGTAAGTAAAATATATTTAAAATCATCCATGCTTGTAATTGTAATTAAATTGGGATACACTATCCAAATTTCTCAAAATATGGCATTTTGTATAACCTTCATCCCAGGCTTCATCTAAGCATCAAAATAACTAAATTTTGTTGAGCACTAAGAAAAAAAATATTTTGTTAAAGTCTGTTTTTTATATCCACACTTTTTACTCCATTAAAATAATTTCTTCTCAATTGTTGCAATTATTTTGACAAAAATTTGTATTGTATTATAATCACCCAAAGTCATTTCAATATATCAGCTGCTAACAAAATTTAAC
Source organism: Nomascus leucogenys (assembly GCF_006542625.1). Taxonomy (NCBI): domain Eukaryota; kingdom Metazoa; phylum Chordata; class Mammalia; order Primates; family Hylobatidae; genus Nomascus; species Nomascus leucogenys. Next base: position 86,681,067 of record NC_044402.1, read on the forward strand.
AATAATTTAGTATGCACAACTGAACAGTAACAAGTACTGTGTGGCTCACTTATTAAAATTAATTGGGCCGGGTGCGGTGGCTCACGCTTGTAATCCCAGCACTTTGGGAGGCCGAGGCGGGTGGATCACGAGGTCAGGAGATCGAGACCATCCTGGCTAACACAGTGAAACCCCATCTCTACTAAAAATACAAAAAGTTATCCAGGCGAGGTGGCGGGCGCCTGTAGTCCCAGCTACTCGGGAGGCTGAGGCAGGAGAATGGCGTGAACCCCGGAGGGCGGAGCCTGCAGTGAGCCGAGATCGCGCCATTGCACTCCAGCCTCGGCGACAGCGAGACTCTGTCTCAAAAAAAAAAAAAAAAAAAAATAATTAATTCAACATAGTCCTACTTATGTAACTATGAAATAATATTAGAATTATCCCTATAGCAGAAAGTAAGATATCAAATTTCACATTCAAGTTAAAAACTTGTTTTCTACTTCTTAATTTCATTTTATATCAGGATTGTTCCTCATTCAGAGAATGTTATTTTGTTTTATGTAATAGGAGAGGGTATTAGATTAATAGAGTTCCATTTTCAGTAAATACTCCCAAAAATGTCTCCACATGTTGTACTCTAATATCTCCTTCCAGTTCCAAGAAAGACACTGTTCAAACTGTAATCGTTGATATAGAGGAAAAAACATTAGCTTTATCAATTATAAACCATGATGGTTCCAGGAGATTCCATTTCAGAGTGAATTTTATCTCAAATTTGATCCCACAATAGAGATTCATTTCAGAGCGAATTTATCTCAAATTTGATCCCAGCAATATTGGAGCTATATACTACTGAACACACATATAAATTAAATTACCAGTTTAATTTAATTGATGAGAAACATATATGCTTCTCCTATTGCAAAACACAATAAAAACAATTATTTTCTCTTCAGCAGTATCAAATTGGAATTAACATAAAATTCTTCAACCCAAAGCAATCATAATAGATTATAATAACTAATAGATCTGAATACAGTATGATGTATACTCTAAGGAGAATTTCTACTAATAGAAATTGGTTTGCATTTAATCAATCAAAAGTTATAAGTTATCTGACTTAACAGAATTACCTAATACCATTCCTTCCTAAGCTCTGCCTCTTAACATCTGTCTCTTTCTAGAAATCACCTTTGGCTGTTCCTACTTTTCAAACCTTATCAATTTTCAAGACCCAGTTCAAGACCCATATCACCCATGAAGTTATCCCTGGTCTCCTCAGTGTAAGTAAGCTTTCTTTCTCCCCTGAAAGCATACAGATCCAATTATATAATTCACCTAGCTTTATCTTCTTTTTCCTTGAATTGTTAGTTATATTTTCATAGATCTCTAGACACATAAATATAGAGATATGGTTTGCTTCCCCAATTAGACCAAACACTCTATAAGGAATCAGACTTCTTATCCAAGATTATCCACTCTACGGACAGAATGAAGCAATAAGAGGAATTATATACTCTATAAACTTTCAAGATAGAAATAAACACAGTTTCACATCGATGTTCATCAGGGATATTGATCTAAAATTCTCTTTTTTTGTTGTGTCTCTGCCAGGCTTTGTATCAGGATGATGCTGGCCTCATAAAATGAGTTAGGGAGGATTCCCTCTTTTTCTATTGATTGAATAGTTTCAGAAGGAATGGTACCAGCTCCTCCTTGTACCTCTGGTAGAATTCGGCTGTGAATCCATCTGGTCCTGGACTTCTTTTGGTTGGTAAGCTATTAATATTGCCTCAATTTCAGAGCCTGTTATTGGTGTATTCAGAGATTCAACTTCTCCTGGTTTTGTCCTGGGAGGGTGTATGTGTCAAGGAATTTATCCATTCAAAATATACTACAAGACTACAGTAACCAAAACAGCATGATACGGGTACCAAAATAGAGATATAGACCAATGAAACAGAACAGAGCCCTCAGAAATAATGCTGCATTCTACAACCATCTGATCTTTGACATACCTGACAAAAACAAGCAATGGGGAAAGGATTCCCTATTTAATAAATGGTGCTGGGAAAACTGGCTAGCCATATGTAGAAAGCTGAAACTGGATCCCTTCCTTACACCTTATACAAAAATTAATTCAAGATGGATTAAAGACTTACATGTTAGACCTGAAAGCATAAAAACCCTAGAAGAAAACCTAGGCAATACCATTCAGGACATAGGCATGGGCAAGGACTTCATGTCTAAAAACACCAAAAGCAATGGCAACAAAAGCCAAAATTGACAAATGGGATCTAATTAAACTAAAGAACTTCTGCATAGCAAAAGAAACTACCCTCAGAGTGAACAGGCAACCTACAGAATGGGAGAAAATTTTTGCAATCTACTCATCTGACAAAGGGCTAATATCCAGAATCTACAATGAACTCAAACAAATTTACAAGAAAAAAACAACCCCATCAAAAAGTGGGCAAAGGACATGAACAGACACTTCTCAAAAGAAGACATTTATGCAGCCAAAAGACACGTGAAAAAATGCTCATCATCACTGGCCATCAGAGAAATGCAAATCAAAACCACAATGAGATACCATCTCATACCAGTTAGAATGGCCATCATTAAAAAGTCAGGAAACAACAGGTGCTGGAGAGGATGTGGAGAAATAGGAACACTTTTACACTGTTGGTGGGACTGTAAACTAGTTCAACCATTGTGGAAGTCAGTGTGGTGATTCTTCAGGGATCTAGAACTAGAAATACCATTTGACCCAGCCATCCCATTACTGGGTATATACCCAAAGGACTATAAATCATGCTGCTATAAAGACACATGCACACGTATGTTTATTGCGGCACTATTCACAATAGCAAAGACTTGGAACCAAGCCAAATGTCCAACAATGATAGATTGGATTAAGAAAATGTGGCACATATACACCGTGGAATACTATGCAGCCATAAAAAATGATGAGTTCATGTCCTTTGTAGGGACATGGATGAAACCGGAAACCATTATTCTCAGCAAACTATCACAAGGACAAAAAACCAAACACCGCATGTTCTCACTCATAGGTGGGAACTGAACAATGAGAACACACGGACACAGGAAGGGGAACATCACACACCGGGGCCTGTTGTGGGGTGGGGTGGGGTGAGGGATAGCCTTTAGGAGATATACCTAATGTTAAATGACGAGTTAATGGGTGCAGCACACCAACATGGCACATGTATACATATGTAACTAACCTGCACGTTGTGCACATGTACCCTAAAACTTAAAGTATAATTTTAAAAAAAGAAATAAACACAGTTTACAAGATGAGGACTTGTCCTATCATGTATCCATCACTAAGTTATTTGACTTGATACAAAGCTGGCTAATAAATATTTGTTTAACAATCTACTTATTCAAAATGGCACTCATCTTTTAATGTATAAATTTCCCAAGAAATACAGTATTCTGACTTGGTTTTTTCCTGCCATACATATATGTTATACATCACTACAGCAAGTGGCTCAAGTGAACTGCCTAATAGTCTTATCATCTGAAAATCTCTAATTGTCACTAAAAAAACTACTGCATTGGAGTAATAGGTAATTCATCACCTCTAATCTTAATTAAGTAATCTAAATAGATTCTCAAGTTGTTGTTGGAATCAATAAGCCATAAAAATAATAACATGGATATTTACCTTAAGGTGTTTCTATTTTGTTTTACAGTAAAAATTCTTTGTAGAAATACATGTTAGAATTCATTGTTTAAAGTTCATCTTTAAACTGATCAAGTATCTACTTGTTACATTAGGTCCCAAGTAATATACTGTAAGCATATATAGGTCAATACATTTTGCAAATTTCTGCAACCGGAAATTCACTCTAATCCAAGCCTTTCAAATGGATTCTATTGCTCACAAAGCTAGAAAAGACAAGAAGTCAAATTTCTTTTCTTCTTAAATGACATCACAACTCAAAGACCTCTAGGTCTAATAATTCTTCACTGACAATTTCCATCTTTTCCTAAGAATAAGAAATTATATACCAAAGAAAGATTCAAAGTTCCCTGCTTCTTCTAAATATTCAAAACAAATAAAAATATGCAAGATGAATGGAAAAAATAAAATCAATACCAAGATTTAATAGTATCAATTCATTCAGTCCATATTGGTAGGTAAGGAAGGACTGTGAAAACCTCTTTCCACTTGCTCTTAACTCTCAGCAGAAAACGGAAACAAATTTACAATAGAGAGGTAACCACAACCAAATGTATTTTATACATTTCAGAGAAGCAATATGGAATAGTTGGGTTAAAATGTGTCTCTGATGTCAGACTTTCCGGGTTTGAATGCCAACTCTGCCTCTCTTTAGCATAGTAATGCTGGATAATTTACTAACCCTATCTGTGTTTCAATTTCTTCATATGTAAGATAGGAATAATAACAGAACCTGCCTCACAGATATGTTAGGAGGAGGTACTCCATTAAAGCACTTGGCATAGTACCTGGTACATATTAAGCAGCACTTTATAAGCATTAGCTAAATGTAAATTGCAATTGCCTATAAAGTTTTAATATTCCTATTTAAAAAAAATAGTTGATTGCTTTTACTAACTAAGCCAGAAAAGGGAGTACTTCTTAAATTTAAAAACCTATCATTTTCTCTCAATGAATCAATACATGGACAAAAGGTAGATGTCAAAATGAACCTAAATGAGGAGAAGGGCAAAATAACAAAACAGTTCATAAAAAAAAAAATAAGTACTAGGCCAGTCAACGGTCGCTCACGCCTGTAATCCCAGCACTTTGGGAGGCTGAGGCAGGCAGACTACCTGAGGTCAGGAGTTCGAGGCCAGCTGGCCAATGTGGTAAAACCCCATTTCTATTAAAAAATACAAAATTAGGCCGGGTATGGAGGCTCACGCCTGTAATCCCAGCATTTTGGGAGGTCAAGCCAGGCGGATCACCTGAGGTTGGGAGTTCAAGACCAGCCTGACCAACATGGAGAAACCCTGTCTTTACTAAAAATACAAAATTAGCTGGGCGTGGTGGCACATGCCTGTAATCCCAGCTATTTGGGAGGCTGAAGCAGGAGAATTGCTTGAACCCGGGAGGCGGAGTTTGCCTTGAGCTGAGATTATGCCATTGCACTCCAGTCTGGGCAACAAAAGCGAAACTTCGTCTCAAAAAGAAAAAACAAAAAACAAACAAACAAAAAAAGCCATGTTGGTGGCCGGTGCCTGTAATCCCAGCTACACAGGAGGCTGAGGCAGGAGAATCGCTTGAACCTGGAAGGCAGAGGTTGAAGTGAGCCGAGATCACGCCATTGCACTCTAGCCTGGGCAACAAGAGTGAAACTCCGTCTCCAAATAAATACATACATACATACATACATACATACTCAGTGGGAAACATTCCTGATTTGGCCTAATTGCTTTGCCTTTGATATCCTACCGGTCAAACCAGTCAGCGACCTGAATTAAGCCCAGCTGTTTGGCCCACATTACCATGCTAATGGCACCTGGGATCTAATTCACATCTGCATGTCTTCACTGGTTGCTTCTTAAGTAAATACATCTGGGAAAGTTCTACACCTACAAACAAGCTTCCCACCAATCTTGTTTCCTTGCCTATACAGGATTTTGCAAAGATCATAGTAAACTTCTCTTACAAAATGTCTCATAACAAGTACAGAGGTGTCAACAACACTCTCATTATAAAAATAACTCTGATTTAACAGATGAAAGTGTTAAGAATGCATTCTATTAGTGACATCCATTAATCTTAAGTTAAAGTGTATATTTTGGCAGTTTATTTTCTCTGCTTTAAGTGAACAATTAGTTTAATCAAAGACATTTGTGAAACAGTTTGATTTTTCTTAATTAATGTCTGCTAAACTTACTTATAATAGACACACTCTTTTGCTAGAACCAAAACAGGTACATTGTGTGGTTATTAATTTTCAGTTAGCACTGTACAAAATTATTGAGTTGGAATATTTTCTGCCAATGTAGTTTTATTATTTTTTTTTCAAATGAATAATGTGGGAATGTAACTGGCACATCCATCCAATGAATGTAGTAGTTTTTCAGTGCTTGTCAACTTGAAGACAGTGCTTCCCAGTGCTTCCTTCATGGGACTCCAGAGGAAATTTAGCAAGATTAGGAGAGACACAATGTAACTACAGTATACTTTTTTCTTTTACACATTCTGTACACAATAGTGACATCTTCTGGTTAACTGGAATATTGATGTTTGGGCCAGCGCTTTGAAACCATGTCTTAACTCCTTTTCTAATCAAAACATGCTTTGCTTGCCTAAATATACTATGTGAAATATCCCTGAATCAGTAGTAAACCATCTTTTAATAGATACCACCAAATTCCAATTTAAGTTTTTTAGAATAAAACATAATAAAAGAATATACTTTTTTTTCAAAACAAATTTATGACTGGTTAATTGATGAAATTAACTGACCTTAAAAATTCACTTGGCACAATAAAAAAGTCTGGTTTTTGAGCATCTGCTATGGAAATTTCACTTTCTAGGAAATTTAGTGACCATTGAAATAAATAATAAAAAAGAGAAAATTTCACCAAGACGATATTTTCAAGTAATTTCTAGTGAGCAGTGAGAGAGATTTGGTGGTCTGGGTGGAGGAAGAGCCTAATGCTAGTGATATTCCTTTCCTCTCTGACTTTTTTCATAAAATTCTATCTATTCCTATGCAGAGCATCGTGGTACCTGGGGATGCTTTAAGAGTGCTGTTCTTAGTGCTAAACTCTCATTTCACCTATGCAACCCTCTCCTAGTACAGGCAGCCAACCCAGAGCAGCACTGCATTCAGACTGGTTGTGGTGATTTCAACCCCAGGGTCCCAGAATAGCAATCTCTTCCATGAGGACTGAGCCAGGCACTGGCAGCTAAATATAAAATACTTATCTTAAGATCCCTTTCCCCAGACTATAGGTGAAGGGTAACCTCAGTAATTTCAAGGTGACTTTCTTGAACCTCTCTTACTACAAGAGATAGAGGGTACTACATATACTTGTCATAAATCGATTAAGTATAATCAATACCAGAAAATTCTAACCAAAGACTAATGCAAACTTAATTTCCTATTAGGAATTATTTGTTAAAAAACAAGAGGAATATTTAAAAGAAATAGAATATTTTTCCATCAATCATTAATACAATGAAACAATAAGCATTATTAATTCCCATCATACATTTTTAAATGATAATTTAATCTTATAAAAATATAATCTTGGCTGGGCGTGGTGGCTCAGGCCTGTAATTCTAGCATTTTGGGAGGCTGAGGCAGGCGGATCACCTGCGGTCAGGAGTTAGAGACCAGCCTGACTAACATGGAGAAACCTTGTCTCTACTAAAAATACAAAATTAGCCAGGCATGGTGGCTCATGCCTGTAATTCCAGCTACTCAGGAGGCTGAGGCAGGAGAATCACTTGGATCCAGGAGGCAGAGGTTGCAGTGAGCTGAGATCACGACATTGCACCCCGGCCTGGGCAACAAGAGCAAAACTCTGTCTCAAAATATATATATATAATATATATATTTTATATATTATATTTACATATTATATATTATAATATATATTTATATTTATATATTATATATTTTATATAAACCAGTTAAATAACATATATTTTCTTTATAAGATCATATATATTATATATATATAATACATATATATTTATAAGATTATATATATATTATATATATAATACATATATATTTATATATATAATATATATAATCTTATAAAGAAAATATATGTTATTTAACTGGTTTAAATAACAATAAACCAGAGAAGCTTATAATTAAAATTATACTAATTATATTTATCCTATCTTGTGGATCAGCTAGTATCTCTTTTAGTAATGACAGCTCTTCACAATCTAGTTATTGTATGTCTAAATGGATATTTGTGAAGAACAAATCGTGAAGATTTTTAATATGAGAAAATATATTGAAGGGAGGAGGAGCACTGCTAGGAAAAATGTATATATATATATATATATATAATATGTATGTGTAAGAATATAGGCTACATTCTTCTTTACATTTAGAAATTGAGGCGTTCATGTTTTCTGAAATTACAAATCAAATTGACTAAAGAAACAAGTTATAAATGTTTAATTTATAATGCATATAGTATATGATTAATAAGAATTTACTGTTACCTTTAAAATTATATACTGAATATGTTTCTGAATTTATAAAAAGTATTCACTCTCAAAAGTCATAGAGATAAGGGTTAAATACAGTGGCTCACACTTGTAATCTCAGCACTTTGGGAGGCCAAGGCAAGTGGATTGCTTGAGCTTTGGAGTTCAAGACCAGCCTAGGCAATATGGTGAAACCTGTCTCTACAAAAAACACAAAAATTAGCTGGGCATGGTAGCGTGCACCTGTAGTCCCAGCTACTTGGGAAGATGAAGTGGGAGGATGGCCTGAGATCGGGAGGTTGAGACTACTGTAAGCTGAGATCAGGCCACTGCGCTCCAGCCTGGGTGACAGAGTGAGAACGTGTCTTTAAAAAAAAAAAAAAAAGTAACAGAGATCAGTAATTTATTCATTTCCTTACCTAGTCTATAAAAGCAACACAAGTTGTTTCTGATATTGTTATTGCATTATTACTCAGATTTCTAATCTCAGTTTTTAAAAAATGTTCTCAATGTAAAGAAATAAATAAGCCTCATAAAATAGCTGTGCCTACCATAGACATTTTTTCAAAAAGAAATTTAAAAAGTCCTCGATGTGCATGGTAGTAAAATAAACAAACTATAAACTTATGAGTCATTATCTGGTTGATAATAAAAATATCATTATGTTCCATGTAAGAAATGCTTTAAAAATTAATTAATAAACTTTCTGAGTATGTATAGTACTTTAGTAAATTTAAAACACTTACTAAAGTACAGTACATATAAAATAAACCAATCACAAGTATATAACTGCTTTAGCTATACATTTTTAGCCTCACTATTCTAAGAATTTCATAACTCTTTCTTAGTTCTATTTTAAAGCAAAGATCATTTAATAGCATTGGCCTTGAGACAGTATACTCCACATGGAATTAATTTGGGGGATTTATTGAACCTTTCTTTGTGACCTAGTTTATTACAAAATTTTATAAATATCACGTGTGCTTGGAAAGAATATTTCTCCCTCTCCTTGCTGGGTATAAATTTATATATAAGCAAAACATGTTACCTGTATTAATTTCTTGCTTACTGCTCTTAGTATCAAATTCTGAGAGGAACATATTAAAATTTCCATCTATATTTGTTGTTTACTTATTTCTATAGTTCTGTCAGTTTTTGCTTTACTTACTAGATTGTTGCCTGTAAATATGTTCACAACTATACAATATTTCTTTGTATATATGTAATGTTTTTGCCATGAATTCCATTTTGTCTGAAATTAAACTTCCAACCCCTATTTTCTTGATGCAGAATTGCCTGGTTATTTTATTTTTAAATTTTGTTCATAATTTTGCAGTCATTATATTTCTGGAAAATTTTTTAAATCCAATCTGAGATTTTCTTCTTGTTAGTTAAGCCCAGATCTAAGCAAAGGTGGCTGGTATAAGAAACTGGAGCAGACCAATGGGAACTTCCTATAGAGAGTTTTACCTTTTGTTTTCCCATGGATTAGTCACCTCTAGCATACAGATTTAATTTTCCCCTCCCTACACTGTAATACTGTTTAATTACACCAACCCTTCTGGCTAAACTGTTGAAAATAAATGTATAGTAAAGAGTTATAGAGTAGCATGTAACTGGGTTATCTATGCTCACGAATTTTTTTCTTGGTAACCAGTACCGTGTAAAGGTGGCTCCACAAAGAGATGATAGCTGTAGGAAAGACTATCTTACCATGAGGAAAAACAAAAAGTGGGCAACTCAGTAACACAATTAAAAAACAAAAATTAAAAACTCAATGGTCTGGTACATGTCAGTAGGATATAACTATTCAAATAGGAAAAAATTGACCATTGGTTTACATTTAGAAACACATGTCAGTTTATGTTCTCTAAATATAAAGTCAAAAATGAAGTCATTACTCTTGTTACACCATATATAAGACAAAGTGTTGCTGTGCTTTTATCATCTCGACCCTTTTTCTCTGTTAACTCTATTTGGAAACACAGACCCAGATTACTTTTATTACTATTACCTTTCAAAATACAATCTTCCTTTTTAAAAATTTCTAGAATATACATTTAATTCTTCAACGATATTTCAAGTTCAAAATTTAACTGATCACAAGTCCTTTCATATCATAATTTCCAATTCTTGAGTTTTCTATTTTAATCCTTTACCTGTTACCTATACTCTTTCTTTAAAAAATCAAGTTTTGCTTTATTACCCTTTTCTTTGTTGTATTTTTTTATAAATTGAAGGCTTGTGGCAACCCTGCATCTAGTGAGTCTATCAGCATCATTTTCTCAACAGCATGTGCTCACTTCGTGTCTCTGTGTCACAGTTTGATAATTCTCCCAATGTTTCAAACTTTTTCTTTATTATTATATTTGGTATGGTGATCTGTGATCAGTGATTTGTTTTTCTGATGAAAAAATACATACTATATCTATTTAGAATTAGCCATCTGGGCTCAGTTTAGATGATACCAATTTTATTGGCAACATCTGAAGCATCACAGTCAGGAGTTAGTGGAATATCTGTGTCTTCACTCCATCAGGCCTGACCAAGGTGTGACCTCGGCCACATAAATTCACAGATTCTTCGTAGCCTCTTTGATCTGGTGCTTGTTGGCTTTAACATCCACAATGAACACAAGTGTGTTGTTGTCCTCTACCTTCTTCATGGCAGACTCAGTGATCAGATGGAACCTGATGATGCCATAGGCATAGTGAAGCTTGTTTCTCCTGAGGGTGCTCTTCCAAGGATATTTAAGGCTATCTCTGGAGCTGCAATGTCTTGGGCCGCCAGAAGGTGAACAACATGCAGATGTGTGTGTTTGTGTGTGTGTGTGTGTGTGTGCGCACGCGCGCGTGTAGTGGTGGATGCCTTTCAGCACTACCTTCTTGACCTCAAGGACTTTGCTTTGGCTTTGAGTTTAGGAGGAGAAGGAGCTGCCTTCTTCACCTTCTGTGCCATCTTGTGAAAAGGAGCCACTACTTGAGGTCACTATTGTAATTGTTTGGGGGGCGTCAGGAAACACACTCATATAAGACAGTGAACTTAATTGGTAAATTTTGTGCTCTGATTGCTTCACTGACCAACTATTCCAGTCTCTCTCCCTCTTTTCCGGCCTCCTTGCTTTGGCTCAAATAACAAACATGTATTTATCATAGTTGTGGATGTAGGAAATCAAAGATCAAGGTCCCTGCAGAGCCCATATCTGGTGAGTAGCGGCTTCCTGATTTGCATCATCAAGCTGTACCATCAGAGGGTGGTGAGCACAGAGAGAAGTCCATTCTTTATCCCTCAGGTAAAAACATGGAGATGGTCACAGAAACCTCCCAGCTATTCTCCAGAAAATCTTATTATTTTGGCTCAGAGGATGGAGCTTTCTATCATGTTTCTTAAGCTATCTTCATCAATTTTAAAGAGTATCAAATTACCCTTTTCTTTCTTTCTTGCAGTAAACTCTTACTTCCATTTTTCCAGTTATTTATGGAGGTTTTATTTTCTATGTCATTATTAGTGTTCCAGTCAGAGTTGAGAATGACAAATCAGCTCTTTATTAGGCCATCATCCTAAACTGGAAGTTTAACATTTCCAATCATTAGTATCACAGAATCCAATTTTTAAACTTAGTTTGTAGGCTGCTATTCAACTAACGAGCTCTAACTCCCAGCTTAGTGAAGAAACATCTGAATATTACCTCTCAACTTTTCAGTGATGTGATCATAATAGAATTACCCAATGTTGTAAAAAAAAAAATTAAGTTCAGTAACATCTGAGGCCTGGTTTTCCAGTTAATTTTTTTTTAATTATTAAGCCTGAAATAAAAAGTATCATAAATAGTTTATGTCTAGAAAAGCAAATACATGAATTCTCTAAGATGTGCCAGAATTATACTTAAATGATTAATTAGGTATTTTATAAGTACAATATATGTTTATTATTATTCATAATTAAACATAAATTAGTGTTTTGTTGCCAAAAGTAAGGAAGTATTTCTTAAACTGTTGGCTTATTATAAAGGATTAAGGAATGAGCCATAGGCATTATAAAGAACAAATTTGTTTACATTCTTATACCATTTTTAAGAACTAGAGCCTCTTAGAGTTTGAAAGAATTTTAGAGATCACCTAGTTCATCTTCTGTGCAGCATTCTTACTAGTCCCACCTCTATTCCTGACTCTCTTAACTTTCTTATCACATTTTAATTTCTGCAAGATCCTCTAGGATGTGGTCTTCAAACCTATGAGAAGCAATAATGGGGCAAAACACAATGTTTACATTATGATATATATCTTGTACATAAAGCTGGATAAATATCTGTTAAAAGAAATAATGAGGCTGGGAGTCATGGCTCAGGCCTGTAATCTAAATGTTTGGGGAGGTCAAAGCTGAAAGACCACTTGAGCCCAGGTGTTTGAGGTTACAGTGAGCTATGATCACACCACGGCAGTCCAGCCTGGGTGACAGAGTGAGACTCTGTCTGTGAAAAAGAGATAAAAATAAAAGACATAATTACTAGCTGAACAAAGGCACTCATCTTTAAAACCCCAAGCATATGTCTTCATCCTACCAAGGATTTCTACGTAAATGCATTTACTAAGTATTTTAAAAATCTATTTTGTGTTTGAGAAGCTCTAACTCTCCAAAGGTTTTGTTAAACACTAGACTGAAATTTGACTCTTTTCAAATTCTAACCTTAACTTTTTTCTCTAGCATTGAGCCAATCCATTTTTCCTTGTGTTCTGACTAAAACTGCAACATGAGCTCTTCCTGGGTCTTCAGACTGCCTGCATTTGGATTAGAACTCCACCATCATCCTGTTCACCACAGTCTGAGAGGATTAATCCTGAATCACCTGAAGAAACTGTAATGGTCTCCCTGAGGCAGTTGCCATGCAATACAGTGCTGAGTCTCCTCCTGACACACCCCTACCACTCCTCTTTGCTTCTAGGCCTACAACTAGACTCAAGTCCCTGTAGGCCCCCAATGGAAAAGTAGAAAATGTGACCCATAAGGAAGGTGCTACATTCCAAAAGGCCTACTTAAGTTTTCTAATATACAGATAGAAATCTGGGAAATGTGAAAATGGATATTAAGGGTGTGGACCAATGGATGAAAGGACATAAAGTTGGACCAGGCTGAATTTGTTGACACGGGCTCAGTAAGCAGAGATTCAGCCTTTAATGTTTCAGCTCAGAGAGTTAGAAAGAGCTCTAACAGTTTGGTTGGTTGGTTGGTTGGTTGAAACATGGACCAAAAATTGGCCCACAGTGCCAGAGAGTTAAAATGCCATACCTGCCTTGGTTTAGTGTAGAGTAAGGGATTCAAAAGCTTAGGGAGATTGAAATGTCATAATGGATTTGTCTGTTAAGACCTGTGCAACCACACTGGGAGGGTCCAGAAGACATGCCTTTCACCAATATTATGAAAAATAAAGTTGTGATGGGAGCTCTAGCATCCTCGAAGAGCTCTGTCATAGGTCTTCTCTGTAGGCCAGACGTCACAGTGGGAACTACAATCACTGGATTTGGAAACCTAAATACAATGGGAATAATTGGATCCCTAAGTGGCAGGGGCCAAGTGGCAGCATTCAACTACCAAAGGTGAGTGCCACTCAATGGAGAGCTGAGTCAAAGCAATCCAAATAGTCTAACTCACACAGACCTGTGACATTGGCTAGTTGATCATGGCATTCTTAGAAATAAAGTAGATAGGAAGCCTACTAATTTCATACTTGATCTGTATAAGCAGAAAAATTCTAAGTCAAGTGAACAAAACCTTCCAAAAAAACAGGAAGAGTCATGCTCCCTCAATCAACTCTCAGGATTGAGCCAATGTCTAGACACAGAAATCCTTGAATGAAGGAGAGGCCAGGTCTCCTTGAGGAAGGACCCCAGCATATTGCCAAAAATGTGTATATTAATTTTTCCCCAAACCTTCCTGAAAACAACCTCCGGCATTTTACCAGGGTAAATGTGCACTGGGGAAAAGGAAATGAGCAGACATTTCAGGGAATGCTGGACACTGGCTCTGAATTAACATTAATTCCAAGAGACCCAAAACATCACTGCAGCCCTCCAATCAGAATAGGCATTTATGGAGATGAGGTGATCAATGGAGTTGGACATCTCACAGTGGTCTCATCCTGTGGTTGTTTCCCCAGTTCCAGAATGCACAATTGGAATAGACATGCTCAGCAGCTTGCAGAATCACCAAAAGCTATCTCATCAATTTTTTGAAAAAATTAATCACATTTTCTCAAAAGTGTCTCTTCTTCAAGTCAAACATTCTCACTTTTTAAAATTTGCTTAAATGAAATTATTTCCAGGGTCTTCATCATGCCTAACATTGTATCATTTTTGTAATTATACTTTAAGTTCTGGGATACATGTACAGAACATACAGGTTTGTTACATAGGTATACATGTGCCATGGTGGTTTCCTGCACCCATCAAATTGTCATCTACATTAGGTATTTCTTCTAATGCTATCCCTCACCTAGCCCCTCATCCCCCTACAGCCCCAGTGTGTGATGTTCCCCTCCCTGTGTCCACATGTTCTCATTATTCAACTCCCACTTATGAGTGATAACATGTGGTGTTTGGTTTTCTGTCCTTGTGATAGTTTGCTGAGAATGATGGTTTCCAGCTTCATCCACATCCCTGCAAAGGACAGGAACTCATCCTTTTTTATGGCTGCATAGTATTCCATGGTGTATATATGCTACATTTTCTTAATCCAGTCTATCATTGACAGGCATTTGGGTTGGTTCCAAGTATTTGCCATTGTGAATAGTGCTGCAATAGACATATGTGTTCATGTGTCTTTATAATAGAATGATGTATAATCCTTTGGGTATATACCCAGTAATAGGATTGCTGGGTCAAAAGGTATTTCTGGTTCTAGATCCTTGAGGAATTGCCACACTGTCTTCCACAAAGGTTGAACTAATTTATACTCCCAAGAACAGTGTAAAAGCATTCCTATTTCTCCACATCCTCTCCAGCATCTGTTGTTTCCTGACTTTTTAATGATCACCATTCTAATTGGTGTGAGATGGTATCTCATTGTAGTTTTGATCTTCATTCTCTAATGATCAGTGATGAGCTTTGTTTTCATGTTTGTTGGCTGCATAAATGTCTTAACTTGAGAAGTATCTGTTCATATCCTTTGCCTACTTTTTGATGGGGTTATTTGTTTTATTCTTGTAAATTTAGGTTCCTTGTAGATTTTGGATATTACCCTTTTGTCAGATGGATAGATTGCAAAAAGTTTCTCCCATTCTGTAGGTTGCCTGTTCACTCTGATGATAGTTTCTTTTGCTGGGCAGAAGCTCTTTAGTTTAATGAGATCCCATTTGTCAATTTTGGCTTTTGTTGCAATTGCTTTTCACATTTTTGTCATGAAGCCTTTGCCCACACCTATGTCCTGGATTGTATTGCCTAGGTTTTCCTCTAGGGCTTTTATGGTTTGGGGTTTTACATTTACATCTTTAATCCATCTTGAGTTAATTTTTCTATAAGGTGTAAAGAAGGGGTTCAGTTTCAGTTTTCTGCATATGGCTAGCCAGTTTTCCCAACGCCATTTTTTAAATGGGGAATCATTTCCCCATTGCTTGTTTTTGTTAGGTTTGTCAAAGATCAGATGGTTGTAGATGTATGTGTTATTTCTGAGGCCTCTGTTCTGTTCCATTGGTCTATACATCTGTTTTGGTACCAATACCACACTGTTTTGGTTACTGTAGCCTTGTAGTATAATTTGAAGTCAAGTAGCATGATGCCTCCAGCTTTATTCTTTTTGCTTAGGATTGTCTTGGCTATATGGGCTCTTTTTTTAGTTCCATATGAAATTTAAAGTAGTATTTTCTAATTCTGTGAAGAAAGTCAACGGTAACTTGATGGGAATAGCATCGAATCTATAAATTACTCTGGGCAACATGACCATTTTCACAATATTGATTCTTTTTATCCATTAGCATGGAATGTTTTCCCAACACAGGATTAAGAAACTCACTCAAAATCACACAACTACATGGAAACTGAACAACCTACTCCTGAATGACTTTTGGGTAAATAAAGAAATTAAGGCAGAGATGAATAACTTTTTTGACACCAATGAGAACAAAGACACAATGTACCAGAATCTCTGGGACACAGCTAACACAGTGGTTAGAGGAAAATTTATAGCACTAAATGCCCACAGGAAAAAGTGGGAAAGATCGAAAATCAACACCCTAACATCACAATTAAAAGAACTAGAGAAGCAAGAGCAAACAAATTCAAAAGCTAGCAGAAGGCAAGAAATAACTAAGATCAGAGCAGAAATGAAGATTTACATGAAAAACCCTTCAAAAAAATCAATGAATCCAGAGACTGATTTTTTGAAAAGATTAACTAAATAGATGGAATTCTAGCCAGACTAATATGAAGAAAAGAGAGAAGAATCAAATAAACACGATAAAAACTGGTAAAGGAGATATCACCACTTATCCCACAGAAATACAAACTACCATCAGAGAATACTATAAACGCCTAAATGCAAATAAACTAGAAAATCTAGAAGAAATGGACAAATTCCTGGACACATATACCCTCCCAAGACTAAACCAGGAAGAAGTCAAATCTGTAAATAGACAAATAACAAGTTCTGAAATTGAGGCAGCAATTAATAGCCTACCAACCAAAAAAAGTCCAAAACCAGACAGATTCACAGCCAAATTCTACTAGAGATACAAACAGGAACTGGTACCATTCCCTCTGAAACTATTCCAAACAATAGAAAAACAGGGACTTCTCCCTAACTCATTTTATGAGGCCAGCATTATCCTGATACCAAAACCTGGTAGAGCCACAACAAAAACAGAAAATTTCAGGCCAATATCCCTGATGAACATCGATGCAAAAATCCTCAGTAAAATACTGGTAAACCAAATCCAGCAGCACATCAAAAAGTTTATCCACCACGATCAAGTTGGCTTCATCCCTGGGATGCTAGGCTGGTTCAATATATGCAAATCAATAAACATAATCCATTACATAAACAGAACCAATGACAAAAAAACATGATTATCAATAGATGTAGAAAAGTCCTTCAATAAAATTCAACACCCCTTCATGCTAAAAACTCTCAAACTAGGTATTGATGGAATGTATCTCAAAATAATAAGAGCTATTTATGACAAATCCACAGCCAATATCATACTGAATGGGCAAAAGCTGGAAGCATTCCCTTTGAAAACCAGCACAAGACAGGGATGCCCTCTCTCAACACACCCATTCAACATAGTATCGGAAGTTCTGGCCAGGGAAATCAGGAAAGAGAAAGAAATAAAGGGTATTCAAATAGGAATAGAGAAAGTCAAATTGTTTCTGTCTGCAGATGACAGGATTGTATATTTAGAAAACCCCATTGTCTCAGCCCAAAATCTCCTTAAGCTGATAAGCAACTTCAGCAAAGTCTCAGGATACAAAATCAATTGCAAAAATCACAAGCATTCCTATACACCAATAACAGACAAACAGGGAGCCAAATCATGAGTGAACTCCCATTGACAATTTCTACAAAGAGAATAAAATACCTAGGAATCCAACTTACAAGGGATGTGAATGGCCTCTTCAAGGAGAACTACAAACCACTGCACAAGGAAACACGTGAGTATACTGTATCATATTTTTAAATGTATGGCTAATATTGATATTTCATTTACCAAAATCCCATGAGGCTTTTGACATAACTTGCCAACAAGCAGAGTGATTCTTAAATTGCACTAAAGCATGATGCCTCCAGCTTTGTTCTTTTGGCTTAGGATTGACTTGGCGATGCGGGCTCTTTTTTGGTTCCATATGAACTGTAAAGTAGTTTTTTCCAATTCTATGAAGAAAGTCATTGGTAGCTTGATGGGGATGGCATTGAATCTATAAATTACCTTGGGCAGTATGGCCATTTTCACGATATTGATTCTTCCAACCCATGAGCATGGAATGTTCTTCCATTTGTTTGTATCTCTTTTACTTCATTGAGCAGTGGTTTGTAGTTCTCCTTGAAGAGGTCCTTCACATCCCTTGTAAGTTGGATTCCTAGGTATTTTATCCTCTTTGAAGCAATTGTGAATGGGAGTTCACTCATGATTTGGCTCTCTGTTTGTCTGTGATTGGTGTACAAGAATGCTTGTGATTTTTGTACATTGATTTTGTATCCTGAGACTTTGATGAAGTTGCTAATCAGCTTAAGGAGATTTTGGGCTGAGACAATGGGGTTTTCTAGATATACAATCATGTCATCTGCAAACAGGGACAATTTGACTTCCTCTTTTCCTAATTGAATACCTTTATTTCCTTCTCCTGCCTGATTGCTCTGGCCAGAACTTCCAGCACTACGTTGAATAGGAGCGGTGAGAGAGGGCATCCCTGTCTTGTGCCAGTTTTCAGAGGGAATGCTTCCAGTTTTTGCCCATTCAGTATGATATTGGCTGTGGGTTTGTCGTAGATAGCTCTTATTATTTTGAGATACGTCCCATCAATACCTAAGGGCTACAGTGACCAAAACAGCATGGTACTGGTACCACAACAGAGACATAGATCAATGGAACAGAACAGAGTCCTCAGAAATGATGCCGCATATCTACAACTATCTGATCTTTGACAAACCTGACAAAAACAAGAAATGGGGAAAGGATTCCCTATTTAATAAATGGTGCTGGGAAAACTGGCTAGCCATATGTAGAAAGCTGAAACTGGATCCCTTCCTTACACCTTATACAAAAATTAATTCAAGATGGATTAAAGACTTACATGTTAGGCCTAAAACCATTAAAATCCTACAAGAAAACCTAGGCAATACCATTCAGGACATAGGCATGGGCAAGGACTTCATGTCTAAAACACCAAAAGCAATGGCAACAAAAGCCAAAATTGACAAATGGGATCTAATTAAACTAAAGAGCTTCTGCACAGCAAAAGAAACTACCATCAGAGTGAACAGGCAACCTACAGAATGGGAGAAAATTTTTGCAACCTACTCATCTGACAAAGGGCTAATATCCAGAATCTACAAAGAACTCAAACAAATTTACAAGAAAAAAACAAACAACCCCATCAAAAAGTGGGCAAAGGATATGAACAGACACTTCTCAAAAGAAGACATTTATGCAGCCAAAAAACACATGAAAAAATGCTCATCATCACTGGCCATCAGAGAAATGCAAATCAAAACCACAGTGAGATACCATCTCACACCAGTTAGAATGGCCATCATTAAAAAATCAGGAAACAACAGGTGCTGGAGAGGATGTGGAGAAATAGGAACACTTTTACTCTGTTGGTGGGACTGTAAACTAGTTCAACCATTGTGGAAGTCAGTGTGGCCATTCCTCAGGGATCTAGAACTAGAAATACCATTTGACCCAGCCATCTCATTACTGGGTATAGACCCAAAGGACTATAAATCATGCTGCTATAAAGACACATGCACACGTATGTTTATTGCGGCACTATTCACAATAGCAAAGACTTGGAACCAACCCAAATGTCCAACAACAATAGACTGGATTAAGAAAATGTGGCACATATACACCATAGAATACTATGCAGCCATAAAAAATGATGAGTACATGTCCTTTGTAGGCACATGGATGAAACTGGAAAACATCATTCTCAGTAAACTATCACAAGGACAAAAAACCAAACACTGCATGTTCTCACTCATAGGTGGGAATTGAACAATGAGAACTCATGGACACAGGAAGGGGAACATCACACTCCGGGGACTGTTGTGGGGTTGGGGGAGGGGAGAGGGACAGAATTAGGAGATATACCTAATGCTAAATGACGAGTTAATGGGTGCAGGAAATCAACATGGCACATGGATACATATGTAAGAAACCTGCACATTGTGCACATGTACCCTAAAACCTAAAGTATAATAAAAAAAAGAAAATAAATAAATAAATAAAAAGAAAATGTGGCACATATACACCATGGAATGCTATGCAGCCATAAAAAAGGATGAGTTCATGTCCTTTGTAGGGAGATGGATGAATGTGGAAACCATCATTCTCAGCAAAATATCACAAGGACAGAAAACCAGACACCACATGTTCTCACTCATAAGTGGGAGTTGAACAATGAGAACACATGGACACGGCGGCAGGGGGCGAACATCACACACTGGGCCTTCCGGGGGGTGGGGGCTGGGGAAGGGATAGCGTTAGGAGAAATACCTAACGTAAATGACGAGTTGATGGGTGCAGCAAACCAACATGGCACATGTATACCTATGTAACAGACCTACACATTGTGCGCATGTACCCTAGAACTTAAAGTATAATAATAATAAAGAAAATTGTCTTCTGAAAGAAAAAAAAATAAAATAAAATAAATTGCACAAAAGAAAATCATTTGAGCCTAAATAATGGAATTTAAATTTACTGCTGTTAATTTCATCTTTTGTTTCTGACCTACACTAAAAGCTATCAAGATTTTTTTGACTCATAAGTAATTCAATAGGCAAACATGTATTGATGGCCTACTCTAAATCAAAACTGGTAATGGGGCTATAAAGATGAAGAAGACACTATGTTTGACCTCCAGTTGCTTTGCCTAGTAAGGGACACAAGAAGCAAATCATATAAATAAGCAATGTGATAAGGACAATGGGAGCACCATATGAAAAAAAAATTGAGTAAATGGAGTTGCTGGGAGAAAGACAATCAGCCTGGGCACAGCCTGAAGCTGCAGCTGCAAGAAAGCACAGACTGGGGACTGAGAGATGAGAGAAATGAACAGAAGAGATGGGTAATGAAGAGAGAGAAGTAGAAAGGGAGACCAGTGAAGAAGGGCATAAAAAGGTAAAATTGAAGGTTGGGGCAAGAGTCTGAAGGCTCAAAAACTGTTAATGGTCCACTAAATGTAATGTAAACTTTAAAAACAAATAAGTTTTTGGTTAATTGGTGAATGTGGTAAACTAAAAAACAGGTCCTTTGGTGAACTGATCTTTCAACAACTAAGCTTTTGATAAATTGATCTGGAGCCTACTTGGTCATTAGATGAGAGAGCAAATTGATGAAAAAGACTTGCTGGTTGTAGAAGATTGGATTTTCTGAAGATGGCTATAAAAATATCTTTTATCTGATGTCTTTCTGCAGTGTTACCTTGCCCCCATTGAGGAGCAGAACTTACTTTTCTGCTGTTTTGTGAATGCTTTAACCAAAATAATATGACAAAAATTCTGCTGTATC
This sequence comes from Nomascus leucogenys, assembly GCF_006542625.1. Lineage (NCBI taxonomy): Eukaryota > Metazoa > Chordata > Mammalia > Primates > Hylobatidae > Nomascus > Nomascus leucogenys. The sequence goes on from NC_044402.1 coordinate 86,702,456, forward strand.
ACTGGCAGGAATAAACCTTACCCGCCCTGTTGCTTTTGCTTCCTGCCTTTTGGAAAGCTTGCTTTGGAGAACTTCCCCTCAAAACTTAATTGCCGTGTTGTGAGAAGTCCAAGTTACTCGAAGAAGCCACTTGTAGTGATCTGCCAAATGGCATAAACTGAGCATCAACTGTCAGCCATCTGACTAAGGCATTTCGAATATCTAGCCCAGTCAATCTTTCAGATGGCTTCAATCCAAATCCAAAATCTGACTGAAACTAAGAATGTCCAAGTAAGAACTTCCCAGCTAAGCCCATCAACCCAGAGGAATCACAGTGAGAATAATATATTGTTCTAAAGCATTAAGTTACGGATTTGTTTGTTACACATGTTGTGTCATTTAGGGCAGCTATACGAGAATACCGCAGACTGACTGGCTTAAACAACAGAAATTTATTTCTCACAGTTCTGGAAAATGGGAAATCTGAAATAAGAGTACCAGCATGACTGGTTCTGTTAAAAGCCCTCTTCTTGAATTTTGGACAGATATTTTCCCATTTTATCTTCACATGGAAAAAACAAAGAAAAATATTCTATGTCCCCTTCTCTTTTTATAAAGGAATTAATCTTATTCATGAGGGCTCCACCCTCATTACCTAATCACCTCTCAACAGCCCCACCTCCCTCATACCATCTCGCTTACGATTTAAGTCCTGATAGTTGGGAGAGTAGATAATCTATTCTCAAAAATTCAGATGTGGCCTGGCTATTTATTTCTGGAACACTGAATTTTCCTGCTTATGAAACTATGTGAGCAGCAATACCATTAATCAAATAGAATTAAAAGAACATGGCTGTGCACGGTGGCTCATGCCTGTAATCCCAGCACTTTGGGAGGCTGAGGTGGGTGGATCACCTGAGGTCAGCAGTTTGAGACCAGCCTGGCCAACATGGTGAAACTACATCTCTACTAAAAATACAAAACTAGCCAGGTGTGGTGGCACATGCCTGTAGTCCCAGCTACTTGTGAGGCTGAGGCAGGAGAATCGCTTGAACCCAGAAGGTGGAGTTCGCAGTGAGCTGAGATCGCACCATTGTACTCCAGCCTGGGCAACAAGAGTGAAACTCCATCTCGAAAAAAAAAAAAAAGAAGAAACAACAGTGAGTTTGGACAACAAACATAATAAGCAATTTTTAATATGTTTAAATTGTTTATGACATATTTGTATAGTTATGATCAATAACTTATATAGATTTTGAACTTGGGAAAGACATATGAACTATATTTACTAGCATCATTAGCACATTGATTTAGTGAAACCATGGGAGATGATGATATTACCTAGGAAAGAATGAAGGAAGTTTCCAAAAGAAAGCCATGAAGAACACCAACAATTAAAAGATGGTCAGAGTGGAAAGGTACTTTTTGGCAGAATTCTATGAAACACCATCAGTTGCACTCCCAGACAATAGTCAGTTTATCTTACCACATGAAATGAAAAGAAAAATTGTTCTCTTGATACAGCAATATTTTGAAAATTTTAGAATTTGGACAGAGAGTGAACAAGTGATGCTGTCACAAATGACTGAATTCAGGCTAAAATTGCAAGATGATGACATACTTTGTCAGCACTAAACTGTTTAGGATTTATATTGAATAAATAATGTATATGTATTTGCGTCTATAATTTCCCACAGAAAATTGGTATAATATCACAAATTAAAATAGAAGTTACATGACCTATAAAACATTAGAAAATGAATTCCTTTCCCACAATGTCTACAAAACATTGACAGTTTTATCTTATTTTCATGACAACTTTAATCTCTGCACAAAGCTCACAGATCAAGTAGTAAAGTCAGATAGTTTGAGGGTAAAAATATACAGAAGTCCTCCCTTATCTGTAGGGGATATGTTCCAAGAACCCCAGTGGATGCCTGGAACTGCAGATAGTGCCAAACCCTATATATACTATAATTTGTCCTATATGTACATACCTGTGATAAAGTTTAATTTATAAATTGGCACAGTAAAAGATTAACAATAACTACTAATAAAATATAACCATATATAACCATTATAATAATAAAAATTATGTGAATGTGGGCTCTCTCTCTTAATATGTTACTATACCATACTTATCTATTTTCAGGTCACAGTTGATCATGGGTAACTGAAACCATGAAAAGCAAAAGTTTGGATAACAGGGGACCACTGTGTAATATGCATTTTAGTGAAAAAATTCTGATGAACATTATTTCAGGAAATGTAAAACGTAAAAATGTAAAAATGTAAAATGTGAAAAAAGAAATGTAAATCAAGATATTATTTGTGAATATATAATTCGATTTTTCCCTGAATGTAAACTTTTGTGTGGTCACCAAAGCATACCAATTACATTTGTTGTAAGCCATGTAGCTATTAATTGACAGTCAAAGGGCAATGTGGTAGATTAGATGATGTTCAGCGAATATTTATTTGTATCCTAAACCTTCAAGGAATACATTTCCCACCTCACTGATATAGGGCTTGGTCATATGACATGTTTTAGCCATTGGAATGTAGTCAGTTTTGAGCACAAAACTGATGGCATATCCATTTTGCACTCAAGCTTTGAGATTTCCACTCACATTGGGGATTTTCTACCTCATAGTTAAAAAAAAAAAAAAAAAAGGCCCCAGGCACCGTGGGCCCAGAATGAGACATTTAGAGTAGTGCTTCCCTTGCTGGTTTACACACCTGCAGCCAGAAGCACAGCCAGCAATTGCACTAAGCTATAACTAGAAGAATAAAATGTAATTTTAAGCCATTTAGTTGAGACAGTGTTGTTGAGGTGATACCTGACTGAAACAGGTAGCTTGGAAAACGTTGGTAATATATGAATTCATATAAAAATATCTCTTACTTTGAAATGTTTCAAAAACCAATATTTAATTTGTGAGAAATAGGAAAAAATAGAAGTATGTCATATTTTTAATTAGACCTCATCTGTGATTAAAAAATAGATGAGCTTCACTTGTCACATAGGTTATATAGTTAAGATAAAGTTAAGATAAACCAATTTCTGAATCAGTTATATCTACATTTATAAGCAAAGTAAAATCATACAAATTTTATAAGTGATGATGAATAACATTCAAACATTATACATTTATATATTAATCAAATAGTAGATTAATGTCTATTTCTCTAAAGAGGGAGATAAAAATAGAGGGATAAACATATACCATGGTAATAGGCATAATAGTTATAAAAGAAATAATCTATTGACTATAAAATTAATGTCCTATTATGACCAAGAAAGCATTTAACTCTACCTCAACTTTTGACTTCTGTATTAAATTATTATCTGTTCAAAAAAGTCATATGCTATTCAAGCCTTTCATAAATCAGGAATTTTTAAATCTCACTAAAACAAAGATAAATTAAATGTTGCATATGAGTAAATAACTCATTACTATGATTTGAATGTGTCTCCCAAAAAGCATGTATTGGAAACCTAATCCCCAGTGCAACAGTGTTGGGAGGTGGAGCCTATAAGAAGGCGATAAGACAGTGGGGGCTTGAGCTTCATAAATGGATTAATGCCACTATTGTAGGAGTGGGTTTGTTATCACTAGAGTAGGTTCATTATAAAAGGATGAATTCAGTCCTCTCTCTCTTCCCCCACTCCTTTTTCTGCCTCTCACCCAACCTCTTACCCTCCACTATGTGATGACACAGCAAGAAGGCCCTTGTAAGATGCCAACTCCTTGATCTTGGACTTCCCAACCACAACGGTAAGCCAAGACATTTCTGTTCTTTGTAAGTAACCCAGGCTCAGGTATTGTTACAGCAGCACAAAACTGATTAAGACACTCATCTTTCAGCCAGATGGGTGGCTTGCACCTGTAATTCCAGTACTTTGGGAGGCCGAGGTGGGAGGATCACCTGAGGTTGGGAGTTCAAGGCCAGCCTGACAAACATGGAGAAACCCCAACTCTACTAAAAATGCAAAATTAGCCAGGCATGGTAGTGCATGCCTGTAATCCCAGCTACTCAAGAGGCTGAGGCAGGAGAATTGCTTGAACCGGGAGGCAGAGGTTGCGGTAAGCCGAGATTACACCATTGCACTCCAGCCTGGGCAACAAGAGAGAAACTGTCTCAAAAAATATAATAATAATAATAATTGAAAGACACATTAGAAGATATGGAATTCATGTGATAAGCCATTTCTGAGTTTCAAAAATTCATCCCAAACCTCCATACAAAAGAAAAAAGGAAATATACACCTAATGTATTGAAATAAAAATTTGTAAAAGTAAAGACTTAAAAATCAACAGAGACATTAAGGAAAACAGTATGTATTTTCCTCAGAAAAATAAAAATCAGAACTACCATATGATCCAGCAATTTCACTACTGGATATATACCCAAAAGAAAGGAAATTAATATGTCAAAGAGATATCCGTACTCTCATCTATACTGCAGCAGTATTCACGTTAGCCAAAACATAGAATCAATCTAAGTCTCCATCAACAGATAAATGAACTTAAAAAATATGGTATATCTATATGGTGGAATATTATTCAACCATAAGAAAGAATGAAAGTCTGTCATTTGCAGCAACATGAATGGAATTGTCAGTAATTATGTTAAATAAAATAAGCAAGGCACAGAAAGACAAATGTTACATATTCTCACTCATATGTAAGACCTAAAAAACTGGATCTCAGGAAGATAGAAAATAGTCTGATGGTTACCAAAGGCTGAGAAGGTACAGGGGAGGGGTGCATGAACAGTGGTTGATTTATGGGTTCAAAAATACAGGTAGATAGAAGAAATAAGAACTAGTGTTCAATAAATCAGTAAAGTAACTATAGCAAATAATCTACTGTATATTTCCAAATAGCTAGAAGAGAATAATTTGAATGTTCCCAGCAAAAATAAAAGATAAATGTTTAAGGTGATTGATATCTCAATTATCTTGATTTGAAAATTCACATATTATATGAATGTATCAAAATATCACATGTACCCTGGAAATATATACATTATCTATCAATAAAGTAATAATAACAATTACAACAGAGCTTCATTATGGGGAGATGAAAAGTTTCTGAAATGAATGGTTGTGATAGCTGTAAAACAATGTGAATGCACTTAATGCCACTGAACTGTACCTTAAAATGGTTAAAATGGTAAATTTTACATTACGTACATTTTACCGCGTAAAAATAAATTTTAAAATTTTAAAAACAAAAAATTATCTACAAAAGAGATAACTGGTGTGTGTGCGGATCCTTGATTTGCAACAAATGTGGCAAAACAAAGCAGTAAGATGTGTTGTAAATCAAAAAAAAACAAGGTGACTATCAATCAATTTAGAGGTTCATTCTGTCAAGATTGAAGGACACACTTGGGAAAGAGTAACACAAAAATCACAGAAACATGTGTGATTCATGATTTCTCCAAAGATGGTTTTGAGTGCTTCAATATTTAAAGGGAAAAATGCAAGCAGGAGGGGAGGGAGGAAAGAAAATAAAAGCAGGAGTGTAGACAAATGAGACAAGAGGTTACATTCTTTCCAGGCTATGAGTAATGTTCACTGAATCCACATGTTGCCTGTGGAAAGAAGGGGGTAGATGAATAATCAGTTAAGTATTCATCTCATGCTTAGTAAATCTGCACTTTACGTAAAATAAACACAGTGTAGAGGAATAAGTCAAATATGTATTTGTCTCAAGGTGGGCGATGGGATGATTTCTAGTCTCCTCTGATCCCATACCTATGAAGATAAGCTGTTCATATTTACATTGTCAGGGTGAGGGAGGCCACCTGGGGAGACATCTGTTTAGGAAGAAAAGGGAAAGAAGTTTGTGTGTGTGTGACAAAATTTCCAAGCTTAACTTTTTCTTTTAGCATAGTAAGTTTGAGGTTCCAAGATTTTATTTTCCTTCCACAGTGTCTTAGTTCATTTAGGCTACTTTAGCAAAATACCACAGATACAGTGGCTTGTAGACAACAAAACTTATTTCTCACAGTGCTGGAGTTCAATATCGAGGTTCTGGTAGATTTCATGTCGGGTGAAGGCCCTCAGGTTTATAGAAGGCCATCTTTCTGCCATGTCCTCACATGGTCAAAGGGGCAAGAGAGCTCTTCAGGATCTCTTTTATAAGGACACTAATCCCATTTATGAGGACTTCACCCTAATGACATAATCACATCCTGAAGGTCTCACCTCCTAATACTATCACATTGTGGGTTGGAATTTTAACATATGAATTTTTGAGGGGGGGGCACAAATATTTAGTTCATAGCAGGTATGGATGATTTTTTAAAATTACTTATATCACTAAACACACAAGGAAATAATTATAAACAAGAGTAGAGGCTGGGTGCAGTGGCTTACGCTGGCACTCCCAGCACTTTGGGAGGCCAAGGCCGGCAGATAAGTTGAGGTCAGCAGTTTGAGACCAGCCTGGCCAACATGGTGAAACCCTGTCTCTAATAAAAACACAAAAATTAGTAGCCACGTGTGGTGACGTGCACCTGTAGTCCCAGCTACTCAGGAGGCTAAGGCAGGAGAATAGATTGAACCTGGGAGGCTGAGGGTGCAGTGAGCCGGGATGGTGCCACTGCATTCCAACCTGGGTGATGGAGCAAGACTCCGTCTCAGAAAAAAAGAAAAAAAGTAAGAGTAGAAGCCGTATACAGTTGCACATCCATATAAGATGAAAGGAAAGTTGGTCTCATATCAAAGACTAAACTAGATTCTTAGTCATTGTAAATCTGTATGTAAAATGAAAAATAAAATAGAATTCATAGAAGGTAATATAGGATAATAAATTTTGTGACTTGAGGTATCAAAAGTCTTTTTAAACAAGATTATAAAAGCATTAACCATAAAAAGTTGGTTTATAATTAGAGTACATTAAAATTAAGAATATATTTTCATCAAAAATATCATTGAGGGAATTAAAAGAAAAGCCACAGAGTGAAGGATATGTATTAGTCTGTTCTCACACTGCTAATAAAGACATACCGAAGACTGGTACTTTATAAAGGAATGAGATTTAATCAACTCACAGTTCCACATGGCTGGGGAGGCCTCACAGTCATGGCAGAAGACGAATAAAGAGCTAAGTCACATCTTGCACGGCAGCAGGCAAGAGAGTTTGTGCAGGGTAACTCCCATTTATAAAACCTAAGATCTCACGAGGCTTATTCACCACCAGTAGAGCAGTATGGGAGAAACAACCCCCATGATTCAATTATCTCCACCTGGCCCTGCCCTTGACATGTGGAGATTATTACAATTCAAGGTAAGATTTGGGTGGGGGCACAGCCAAATTGTATCAAGATATTTGCTACAAATATAACTAAGATCATAAACTAAATTAGGCTCATATTTTGAACATATCTTAAAACCACACACACTTACAAATCAGTAGAAAAATGACAAAGTATATGAAAAAAGTAAACAAAAAAAGGAAACGTAAAACTCTGCTTGACCTTACTGACAGCCAGAGAAATTTAATGTAAAATCATAAGGAGTTAGCATTTTATCTCATTGGACTGGATTTCAAAAATTAAAATTTGACAATATCAAGTGTTAGAGAGGATATCAAGAATTCAGACTTTTGTCCTCTGCTGGTACATATGTAAATTGGTAGAGTTGCCTTGAAAAACAATTTTGTATCTCCTACTAAAGTTGGAGATGCATATGTCCTACATGCAACAATTCTCTAGACAAAGTCCTACATATATGCATCTGGGAACAAGTGGAAGTTTGTTCACAGCTGTATTTTTCTTTAGAGCAAAAAATGGGGTGGGGAGGAAATAATCAAGTATCAATCACTAATAGATCAGGTCAATAAATTGTGGTGTAGTAACGCAATAAAATAATACCTAGCAGAAAAAATACAAATATATAATATTGAGGCAAAAAAGCAAGTCACAGAGGAATATATAAATATATACAATGTGAATTCAATATTTATAATTCAAAAAGACGAAAACTAAACTATATTTGCAGCATATAAAATAACTAGAAAGAAGGTATATGGAATGCAAACATAAAATTCAGATGGGGAGAGCAACAGGGGTATCCTATTACTAAGGAACAAGTAGGCTTCAACAGGGGTATCCTATTACTAAGGAACAAGTAGGCTTCAACAGGGGTATCCTATTACTAAGGAACAAGTAGGCTTCAGTGGCAACATTCTAATTATTAAGTAGTAGATACACACTCTTTTGTATGCATGACATATTTCATAAGGAAAAAATATATTAAACCCTCAGTGGAATTCCTTCTCATTCCCCTAAGAATAAAATTCAGAATCATAACTTTAATGTATAAAAGTCAACATCATCTGGCCTCTGCCTTCCTAATCACCTGTATCTCATCCTGGGCTTTCCCAAGTTCACTACACTCCAGTCCTGCAGACTTCTTTCAGTTCCTTTAACACTCTAAGTTCATTCTCAACTTCTACTTTCTCTTCCCTTGCTTATTACTGTTTCTTCCTGATCTTTGTGGGACTGGCTGCCTTTCACCATTCTCACCACTTAGGTCTCAACTCAAATGTCATCTCATTGGAGAGTCCCTTCCTAAACATCTTATAGCAGGTCAGGGGCAGAATTAGAAATGTATTTACTCTTAATGATAAAATTTCTGACAATAAAATTTATGATAATGCAACCTCTTTGTCAATACATGCCCCACTATTATATAAATATACAAAAATTGAAGATTAAATTGCTTCAGTAGATTAAGCAATGTCAATTATCACTAACAGAGCTAGCAGTGGAATGGAGAATGTAGACGTAGAAATAACTGTATTTTTCTATTTTAAAAGTTGACTAAAGTGGATTAGATACAGACAAATACAATTTGTATTGTATTATATTTGATACAATACAAATACTTGCTTGAGTTCATATGTTTCTGAATGATCATAGCTTGTTAATATAAACATTTTATTTACAGAGCTTAATTCAGGAGGTTGCTCTTCTTTTTCTAAACTTTTATTCCAAAGTCATCTGCACTATAATTATACTCCTCCACTTTCCCCATTTGAATTCTGAGGGATTTTAAAACTGACTCCAGTCATTTGTACTTAACAATTGAATATTCTAAGAAGAAAAAAATGCTTGATTAATTTTGAGTTCAGATTAATTCATTAGAACTAAATAGCTTGCACATTTTCTTTTGGAAATGAAGGTGAAAAAGGATACCACTTCCTACTTCAAAGGAACACAAGCAATTATCTACATTTCTATATTCTATCTTTAAACTACTTATAAGCTCATTTGTTACTTAGACCAATTAGTTTTAGTTGCTGAAGATAATCAATATGTAGGAGAGTAATTGCTTTGCTGTAACATTATTATTCCTTTTTAAAATTTTTTTATTAAAATCCAGCTTTGCACATTTTAATATATTCATTTTATTTCAAACATCAATTTCCTGTCTCCTTGCAGGCATGATATATCTCAAAAGAATTTAGTTTAATTCAAGATATTATTTCTTTTTTTAACTTTTATTTTAGGTTCAGGGGTACATAGGCAGGTACGTTATGTAGGTAACGGGGGTTTGTTTTACAGATTATTTCATTACCCAGGTAGTAGGCCTATTTGTAATAGCTATTTTTTATGATCCTCTCCCTCCTCCCAACCTCCGCCCTCAAGTAGGCCCCAGTGTCTGTTGCTCCCCTCTTTGTGTCCATGTATTCTCATCATTTAGCTCCCACTTATAAGTGAGAACATGCAGTGTTTGGTTTTCTGGTCTTGCATTAGTTTGCTAAGGATCATGGCCTCTAGTTCCATCCATGCTCCTGCAAAAGGGCATGATCTTCTTCTTTTTATGGCTGTGTAGTGTTCCACGATGTATATGTATCACATTTTCTTTATCCAGTTTGCCATTGATGGGCATTTAGGTTGATTCCATGTCTTTGCTATTGTGAATAGTGCTGCAATGAACATACACATGCATGTCTTTATGGTAGAATGATTTCTATTATTTTGGGTATATACCCAGTAATGGGATTGCTGGGTCGAATGGTACTTCTGTTTTTAGGTCTCTGAGGAATCACCACACTGCTTTCCACAATGGTTTAACTCATTTATACTCTCAGCAACAGTGTATAAGCATTCCCTTTTCTTTGCAACTTCACCAGCATCTGTTATTTTTTGACTTTTTAATAGTAGCCATTCTGGCTGATGTGAGATGGTATTTCATTGCAGTTTTGATTCTCATTTCTCTAATGATTAGTGATATTGAGCTTTTTATCATATGTGTGTTGGATGCATGTATGTCTTCTTTTAAAAAGTGTCTGTTCATGTCATTTGCCCACTTTTTAATGTTTTTTTTTCTTGTAAATTTGTTTAAGTTCCTTATAGAAGCTGGATATTAGACGTTTGTCAGATGCGTAGTTTGCAAAAATTTTCCCGTTCTATGGGTTTCTGACTACTCTGTTGATAATTTATTTTGCTGAGCAGAAGTTCTTAAGTTTAATTAGATCCCATTTGTCAATTGTTGCTCTTGTTGCAATTGTTTTTGGTGCCTTTTCCATGAAATCTTTGCCCATTCCTATGTCCAGAATGGCATTGCCTAGGTTGTCTTCCAGGATTTTTATCACTTTGGGTTTTGCATGTAAGTCTTTAATTCATCTTGAATTGATTTTTGTATTTGGTGTAAGAAAGGGGTCCAGTTTCAATCTTCTGCATATGGCTATGCAATTATCTCAGCACCATTTATTGGACAGGGCATCCTATTCAAAAGCTTGTTTTTGTCAGCTTTGTTGAAAATCAGATGGTTGTAGGTGTACAACCTTATTTATGAGCTATCTATTGTGTTCCATTGGTCCATGTGTCTGTTTTTGTACCAGTACCATGCTGCATTGGTTAGTGTAGCCTTGTAGTATAGTTTGAAGTCAGGTAACATGATGCCTCCAGCTTTTTTGTTTAGGATTTTTGTTTCTTTTTGTTTAGGATTGCCTTGGCTATTTGGGGTCTTCTTTGGTTCCCTATGAATTTTAAGGACATCCTTGTCTTGTGCTGATTTTCAATAGGAATACTTCCAGGTTTTGCCCATTCAGTATAATGTTGACTGTGTGTTTGTCATAGATGGCTTTTATTATTTTGAGATATGTTCTTTTGATGCCTAGGTTAAGAGTTTTTATCATGGAAGGATGTTGAATTTTATTGAAAGCTTTTTCTGTGTCTATTGAGATAATCATGTGATTTTTATCTTAGTTCTGTTGATGTGACACATCACATTTACAATTTGCATATGTTGAACCAACCTTGCTTCCCAGGGTTAAAGCCTACTTGATCCCTGCAGTGGTGCATTCAATTTGAAAATTGAATTGTTGAAGTTTTTGCATCAAAGTTCGTCAAGCATATGGGCCAGAAGTTTTCTTTTATTAGTCTCTGACAGATTTTAGTATCAGGATGATGCTGGCCTCATAGAATGAGTTAGGGAGGAGTCTCTACTCCTCGATTTTTTGGAATAGTTTCAGTAGGTATGGTAGCAGCTCTTCTTTGTTAATATATCTGGTAGAATTCAGCTGTGAAACTGTCTAGTTCTGGGCTTTTTTGATTGGTAGGCTATTTATTACTTATTCCATTTTGGAAGTTATTGGTCTATTCAGGGAATCAATTCCTTCCTGGTTTAGTCTTGAGAGGGTGTATGTGTCCAGGAATTTATCCATCTCTTCTAGGTTTTCTAGTTTATGTGCATAGAGGTATCCATAGTAATTTCTCATGGTTATTTGTATTTCTGTGGGATCAGTGTAACATCCTCTTTGGTGTTTTTGATTATGTTTATTTAGATATTCTCTCTTTCCTTCTTTGTTAATCTAGCTAGGTGGCCTATCTTGCTTATTAATTTTTTCAAAAAGCCAGCTCCTGTACTCCTTGATCTTTGAATGGTTTTTTCTGTCTTGATCTTCTTCAGTTTAGCTCTCATTATTTCTTGCAAGACATCATTTCTAATTTCTGGAAATACATGACATGCTTACTAAATGTCATTGCCACAAAAATTTAAGCCAATTGCTTGAAATTGACTGACGTCTATAAAAAAATACTTACATTTCTGGAAAATTGCTTAAATGTCATTTCAACATAATGCAAAAAATGTGATTTTTAAATAATCTTTGACGCATCTTTATTTTCACTGAGATGATTTTAAATGTGCTTCTGTTGATTCTATATTATCTAGTAATTAAAATATGTGGGATACTGAACAACTGTGATAACGTGCCAAAGTAAAGTTTTGATTCAGGTTTTGTACAATGAAGAGTGAAAACACATATAGCCATCTTACATAATCCTATGTCTAAAAATTTGTGAAAGAAAAGGATGGATCACAGTCTAAATATATAACTTCCATTATAAAATGTGTAATAAGAAAGAAGCTCAACATTTTCAATTCTTACTATAATGTAAGCATTTCTCAAACTCTCAAGAATTTATTTAGGCAGAATTATCCATTGCTCCTTCATGTGCTGTTTTTTGTCTTTGCCACCACTGATAAAGGACGTTTCTTCTATTGTTTATAAAAAAATTATAAAATTTAGAAGTGAGATTCATTAAAGCCTTAGTGAAACCATGTAAGCTTTAGTGTAAATGCTAGTTAAAAATAAGAAGCATTTAGATCAAAATTATAATATGCATTATAGGTCACAAAATACAATAGGATCTGCATTATAAAATTAATGATTAATATAATAAATCATAATACTAAAATTTTGAAATTTCACATAATTTTCATGTCTTACATTTGCTCTAGTGGAAATATAATTTGAAAAATTTCAGAAAACTAGCTCTTCATGTATTAAAGTTATTTATGTCATTTTTAACAACACTTGGGAATTACTATTTGTTAATCTCACACTTTAAGAAACTTGCCAGTACTAACCACAAAATCTGTGAGTTGAAGCAGATATTAAAAAACAGTAGCACAGAGGTTAGAGGTACAAAAACTTCTCACTTCTTGCATTACAGGGGTTCAATAATATGACATAAATTAATCTAGCTGGACTAACAAGAGATGATACCTGGATTCTCTGGCCCTCAGGAGTAGGTTTGAACTTATAAGATTTTTTTTCTTTCTCTAATCTATTTCTTCTAACAGTACTTTTATCCCATTATAGAATTATTTTTGACTTATGTGAAAATATTTCTGAAAGATTCACATAAGATTTATATAGACTTGAAACTTTTTATTGCCTTTTCTTTGAAGTTTCTTCACTGTTGATTTACCAGGCCCTGAAACTGGCCAATAATACAAAACACAGGATTTTGACTTACTCATTTATTTTTTATTGTCTCAACCAACTTCACCATCAGTAAAAATAATTCTAGTTTAGAAAATGAAACTAAATCCTCTCCCTTCAAATAAATACTTCAAATAAAGAAAAGGAAAAAAATATGTTTTCATGACTAGTCCACTTCATAATTTTTGGTTTTAAAAGCCAAAGCCTGGTATCACTTAAGAAGAAGCCAAGGTGAACATAACATTTTTGTAGTGTCTTGTCTAACAAGAAGAATTGTCCCCCAAATCACTCACTATCAAATGACACTAAATTTTAAAGTCTAGTTTTACATATCTCCAAGAAAATATCTTGTCTATTTCAGTCTGTGAATTTTGCTCTTCAACTATAATCAGTACTAACAATTTTCTCTAAAAGTCTTCAGATTTTATTAATTTTAATACTAGTTTCTACCAGGCGATTTACTATGATTGACAAATGAGATTAACAACATTATACGTATTTCTAAATGCAGACACTATTTCACCATCCTTAAGTGACATGAGGTAAACTGCAGCTATCTTCTTCTCCAAATTTAATTCAGAAGATTAGAAACATACCTACTGCTAGCTATCTGTGCAAGTTATTATCAGAAAATAGCTCTTTGAGTTACACAGCATTAAGCAAAGGAGAAGAGAAACAATGATTTTAGTTAATTAATGTTTGGAGGGTTTTTTATATTAGTTAAATTAAGGATGAGAACATAAATAACCTGGTAGTAGACAGAATTCTAAGATAGCCCTAAGATTCCAACCCCCTGATATGCACATCCTATATAATCTCTTTTGCTCCGTTGTTGACAGAGCTTGTGAATATGATGGGATACTCACTCCTTTAATTAGATTACATGATATAAGACTTCAGCTGGGTGCAGTGGCTCACGCCTGTAGACCCAGCATTTTGGGAGGACAAGGTAGGTGGACCATCTGAGGTCAAGAGTTTGACACCAGCTTGACCAACATGATGAAACCCCATCTCTACTAAAAATTAAGAAAAAAAAAAAAATAGCTGAGCATTTCGGTGCACGCCTGTGATTCCAGCTACTCAGGAGGCTGAGGCAGGAAAATCACTTGAACCTGGGAGGCAGAGGTTGCAATGAGTGGAGATCGTGCCACTGCATTCCAGCCTGGGCAACAACAGTGACACACCGTCTCAAAAAAAAAAAAAAAAAAAAAAGACTATCTTAGCAGACATAAGTCAGAATTTTCCTGTTAGCCTTGAAGAAACAAGCTGTCACAAGGCCTACAACTGCAATGAATTGAATTCTGCCAATAACCTGAATGAGCTTGGAAGAGGATCCTAAGCTCCATATGAACAATCCCGCCACAGCTGACACCCTGATTTCAGCCTTGTGAGAGTCTCAGAAGACCCAATAAAAATGTGTTGGTTTCCTGATCCACAGAAACTGTGACAGAGTAAATCTGTGTTGTTTTAAGCCCCTACACTTGTGGTAATTTGTTATGCAGCAATAGAAGACTAATATAATCCCTAATATATTTTGTAGATAATTCAGATAAAATTTATACAACAGGCAAAATATAAACTGACAAAAACATACAAATTGCACTGAACATTTAGCCAGTTGAAGGAGAACCCTGGTCCCTCACAATGTATTTGCTGCACCTATAAGATACTTAGGAAATATGACATTTATGTGTGAAGATTTTACCTTCAACCTGAAGAGACAAAAATGATACTGTAAATATCATTATCCATGGACTGTGTAATTATTACCCTAATTTTTTCTATCCCCGCCAATATTTTGTTTACAAATATTAAAACAAGATAACAGTAAAAAATGCATATTGTATTGTTATCTGAATAGTGTTTACCTGCAATATCTAATATCTACATTTTTTAGATCAAGTTCTTTCAATCCAGAGAAATAGCTATTAAAGAGAAAATTCATGAAGTAGATATTATGATCCACTTCGGAGAAAATGGTTACAAAGAAAATTAACATGTCCATCTTACACACATATTTTATACTAAACAAAATATTGTTTCACCTTCAATTTCTGAGTGAAAAGAAGAAACATTAATCTATTCATGGAATTACAATTCATAAGCTAACATCAGCCTACATAATTTATAATCTATGAATTGTAAAGTACTTCTCACATTTCAGTTTTATCTGCTAAATTCCCTTCAAAACATTTACCTGTTTCCAAATTTCAATATTTCTTATGTCTACTCAATATATAATTTAAAAGGTTATATTTTAAATCAAAGAATAACTGGATAACCTTATCATTTCCTTAAAGCTGCTATTATACAATACATATCTATTTGTTCTGTTAAAGTGAAGTTTACCATTTTAAAGGTACGCCTTCCATATACTTGTTCACCTTTAGCCTCAATTATACCTCACTAATAAAAAGAATGACCCAATTATATAAGCAGTTAAATTATTCTCTTTGTTCAGGATGCAATCCAAGATTAGTACACTCTTTATTTTGTTATTCTTAATGTTTCAAACATATGGAAAAAAATGTTGTTATATTATGAAAAATTTATCATCGCTTGATCTATAATTTTATGTTAGATATTCTATCAGCCTAAAACCTTTTTAAGGAATAAAAAAGTATTAACTTAGTTGAAATAATCTGTATGCTTTTCCTTATATAGCTTTGCATGCCTCTATCTCAGAGGTAACCACTGTCTAGAATTTGATGTCATCAAGATACTGTCCTGTATTTTTTTCAGAAATGCTAAAATCTAATATTCATATTGAGGTCTTTATTCCACCTCCAAAATTCTTTTGCTACAGCTTGAGATAAGTGTATCATTTTTTGCTTTTTAACACATATGATCAATCATCCAAGCACCAAATAATTATTAAAATGATCTTCTTTGCACTTAGGATTTCACTGTGCCATTATATCTATATCTCTGACTGTTCTATCATCTATTTATCCATCTATCTATCATCTATCTATCTGTCTATATCTCTGTTCTATCATCTATCTATCCATCTATCATCCATCTATCTATCTATCCATCCATCTATCTATCCATCCATCTATCTATCTAGATATATATATATATATGTCTATCTATATGCATAGTACTAATCCTGGTCTCTCGTCATTGGATTTTTATGATTTTGCCACAATCTTAATTTCTATAGTTGTAGATGTCTTGATAACTATGAGTAAAAGGTTTTTGACTTCAGTCTTCTCAAGAAGCATGTTGTCTATTTTTGGACTTTTTTCTTCCACGTCAACTTACAGGGAGAAAATTTTTATCGCAATTGCATTCAGTTATAAATTGGGAAGGGATAACTTTTAAGATACTAGGTAAATGTAATTATTAGTTATTCTTTTTAATATCATTTAATATTATTCTATTAATTTCTCCCTATAGATCTTGTGCATTGTTAGATTTAATCTTGGATATCTTATAAATTTTATGTTACTTTAAATAGGATTTTTTTGAACATTATATATTCTTGTTAGCAATTGTTAGTGCATAAAAACGTTATTAATTATTTAAATGTTTTTCTTCAGGAAATTGCTCAATTCTTGTAGTTCTAATGGATTCTTTTGGGTTTTTTATATAGGTAATCATAGCATCTGAAGAAAAGTAGTGAACACATTTTCATTTCAATATTAAACCCCGTTTGCTTTCCTTATTGTATTGGTTAGGACCTCCATTACAAAAAAAAAAAAAAATGAGCCGGGCGCGGTGGCTCACGCTTGTAATCCCAGCACTTTGGGAGGCCGAGGCGGGCGGATCACGAGGTCAGGCGACCGAGACCATCCTGGCTAACACGGTGAAACCCCGTCTCTACTAAAAATACGAAAAATTAGCCAGGCTTGGTGGCGGGCGCCTGTAGTCCCAGCTACTAGGAGAGGCTGAGGCAGGAGAATGGCGTGAACCCGGGAGGCGGAGCTTGCAGTGAGCCGAGATCGCGCCACTGCACTCCAGCCTGGGTGACAGAGCGAGACTCCGTCTCAAAAAAAAAAAAAAAAAAAAAAAAAAAAAAAATGAAAATGATAGCCTTTTTTTTTGCTCTTGACTTTACTGAGAATGCTTGTACAGTTTCACCACTGGTAAGCTTGCCATCAAAATTTTTTGATATATTTTTTCAGGTTAATAAAGTTTCTTTCCACTCCTAATTTGTTAATGGTGTTTTTCTGGTGAGTGTTGAACTTACCAATTTCTTTGTCTGTATCTGCTAAAGTGACTCCACCCTCTTTAATCTATTGATGTTGAAAATTTCTTGTATATCTGGTATGTATCACTGGGTTGAGATGTATTGTTGAGTTTTACACAATGGTGAAATTGATTTGAGAGTATGTAAACTAGGACCTGATTATTTTCTTTCCTAAACAAATTGGTCTATAATTTTCTTTTCTTGCACCATAGCTGTTTAGTTTATTATCAAAATAATAGTAACTTCATAAAATGACCTGACTAGCTTTTGCTCTTTTTCTGCTTTCTGAAAAAAATACACATATTTATAATAAAGATGTTAGAAATATCTTTCTTCTAGGAAGTTTGGTAAAATTTATCTCTAAGACCACCAAGGTATGGTATCTTTTGTTGAGCAAGATTTTGATTCAATTTATTTAATTTTTACTAATTTACTTGGATTCCTAATTTTTCTTCAAATTTCCTCATTTATATTTACTACAAATTATTTATTTCATCTAGGTTCTGGAATGTATTGGCATAAAATTGTTCATAGACTTCTCCTAAGGTTATTTTTAATTTTAATATATGTCAGTTCATGTTACCTTTATTGTGTAAATATTATATAATATTGGTACTTTTTATGTTCATTAATTGATTATTCTTGCTAAGGATTTATACACAATTTTTTTTCTAATAACCAGCTTTTGGGTTTTTTTGAACCTACTGTTTTTAGTGTTTCCATTTAATTATTTTCTACTCATCTTTATTTTTCTTTATTCCTACTTTTTTGTTGGTTACTCTGTTCTTCTTTGCTAGTTTCTTAACTTCACACATAACTGTTTCCTGCTTTTTGATAAATGTAATTGAGGCTCTAAATTTACCTTTAGGCCCCATTTTAAAGTA
The DNA here is from genome assembly GCF_006542625.1 of Nomascus leucogenys. Classification (NCBI taxonomy): domain Eukaryota; kingdom Metazoa; phylum Chordata; class Mammalia; order Primates; family Hylobatidae; genus Nomascus; species Nomascus leucogenys. The sequence continues at coordinate 86,720,773 of NC_044402.1, forward strand.
ATTTCACATGTAGTACTTTCATTTTGATTCAATGATTAATACTTTTAGTTTCCCTATGTTAATGATAATTCTGAGAACATTACATCAAACCTTGACAATATTTTGCTATGTCTGCATTGAATAGGGTGGAATCTACAATGCAAACTGAGGTTCTCCTCTCACTGAATGAACTGTCACAAGCTCATTTGAAGATAATCTATATGATCATGAGGAAGTAGATTTAATGGTCATTAGGGCAAAAGGGAGCATCTTAGGCCAAGACAATTAAGGCTCTTTGGTGAATTTGGCAAGCTTGCATTTTAGAACGCCATTTCCTTTTCATTTTTCTCAGAAGACCATAGAGGATAAGAACAACGTAGTTTTAGGGCTTAAGGATAAGACTCTGATTCTTTAATGACTGTGAAAATAAACCAATTCCTCTATCACTAGAGAGGTCGATAGGGATTCTCCAACTGAGAGGCTTAAGGCCAAGTAACATTTAACTGTTAAATGTCTACTGAAAGCTGTGATTTTCAGACAGGGAAAAGTTTTGATTCACCCTGATAATAAGCATACAATAATCAAAACACTGTTATATCTCAATGCTGGAGGCAATTGTATAAAACCCACTTGGAGATACTCAACAGGCCTCCTCCAGGATTTAGTTCTGGTCCCCATACCACCTTCACAGCTTTGACAAAATTATGTTGTAGGCAAGTAAGACATGCACTAGAAACAAACACCTTTGGCTATGCCTTCAAAGTTTTCTCATCAATGCTGGTTTAGAAATTTAGTCAATTTACCCCGCCATGGTAGTAAAACTAATAGCTCTGGCTAATGTGTTATGTTAATCAGCACTAGCAGAATGGAAGAATTGAATCTCCTTTTAAGTTATAGCACACAATTGATTCATAAGGATATAGTCAAAGATTACCCTGGAAGTAAGAACAGTCTGACCCTGAAAAACCACTAAGTCTTTTGATGTATGTTATAAAGTATTATAATGATTCCTAATTTATGAAACATAGAAAATCACTTGATAGATATTATACCAGTATTTATGCATGAACATGAATATACTTTCTTTAACCTGAAAAACACACAATCATTGAAGTATATATATAGTAATCTTTTCCTTTATACATAACTAAGCTAAAAATAAACTTTTCTTTTGATTCGTCAGTCTTTCTTTTATCTCAAAATCTATTATCATGATTGTTTTGAATTAATGAAATTTGGAAAATGTCAAAACAAACTTAATCTTGTTCTTCTTATTTATAAATGAAGGAGTGAAATTTTGTGTTACTTAGGGCCATTACAAAAACATATACATGATTCAAGCATAAAAGACATCGTGACTGTTTCATTATTCAGAATTTAGGGCCTGATAGTGAAAGAAAATAAGTAAAGTGAATTGTCGGTGAGGCAAGAAATAATTATAAGTTGTAATTTTTCAACATATAATTATTATAAATATTATCTTAAAGCATAGCAATAACTGTGACTTTTAAAAACTGAACATTAAAAATAATGAGTGTTTCATAAACATGTCTTGAGAGTTTGCCAGAAGTACAGAATTTAATAGACTATATTGGCTATAAAAAGGAACTTTTGTTATATAGACATACAATAATTTGAGCATTTTATAATAGAAAAACTTAATTTTAAATTTACTCATAATAGTTTTTATTAAAGACAGTATATGCCTTTTGTATTAATATTTTCATTAACTTTGAATGTATCCTTAAATTTGTCTCTCCCATTTACAGAATTTTTAAAAATTAATATAACTTTATATGTATGCATTTAGAAATATATAAATACATAATCATGGGACGATATAATAAAGCTCTTATCTTTATTTTAAGAAATGACTAAACTTATCAGCATACTAAACTTAAAAATGTATAGATTACATTGAAGTTTCACTTTAATAAACTAAACATTTTCTTAAGGAAAATATAATATCCATTATTTTGCATACATATGTATATTCTACTGTAATTATTATATTAAACATAGACATAATCAGTTTATTAATGAAATGGTTTAGCTCTGTGTCCCCACCCAAATCTCATCTCGAATTGTAATCCCCATGTGTAGAGGGAGGACCTCGTGGAAGGTGACTGGATCACAGGGACAGTTTTCTCCATGCTGTTCTTGTGACAGTAAGTTCTCATGAGATCTGATCATTTAAAAGTGGCAGTTCCCCCTTCACTCTTTCTCTTACCACCATGTAAAACATATCTTGCTTCCCCTTCAAATTTCTTGTAAGTTTCCTGAGGCCTCCCCAGCCATGCTGAAATGTGAGTCAATTAAGCCTCTTTTCTTTATAAATTACTCAGTCTCGGGTAAAAGCAGTGTAAAAACAGTGGTAATTGAATTAACTACCACTTTTTACAAAGTAGCCAATTTGTTTTCTTTGGATGCAAAGAACATTAGAAAACAGGAAATCATAGACTGTGTCATTTACTTTTTTTATCAGTACTCATTTTAGATTACCTTTACAATTTTGGGGGAGTAAAATAAACATATTTATAACTTCAAGATATTTATACATTTGGTTAATGCATACTCATGGTATAATCAGTAAGAATATAGCCAAATAGTGACCAGAGTTTTATAGTTTTATATTTAGAAATTGTCTACAAATCCAAAGTTTTTTTGTCAATTAGTATAATTTTTTACATGTTTACATCTAGTTTGGAGGATTTTCAACTATAAAATAGGAAAAGGTATTGCTGTACAATATGTTAGTCATGTACCAAATCTAATATACACAAGATCTTTCAAATGTCTGATAATTTGGAAATTTTTATTGCAAGAGTTTTAGTCAAACTAGAAATATCAGTCTCAAAGCCTTGATTAATGTTTTTGTTTTACCGATTACAGTTCATAAGAAGGAAACTGATGATTTCAAAATGAAAAATGTCATGAGAGAACAGTTTATGAAGGCACTAAGTGATCATTCTTTTTTTTTTTTTTTTTTTTTTTGAGACGGAGTCTAACTCTGTCGCCTAGGCTGGAGTGCAGTGGCGCCATCTCGACTCACTGCAAGCTCCGCCTCCCGGGTTCACGCCATTCTCCTGCCTCAGCCTCTCCGAGTAGCTGGGACTACAGGCGCCCGCCACCAAGCCTGGCTAATTTTTTTGTATTTTTAGTAGAGACGGGGTTTCACCGTGTTAGCCAGGATGGTCTCGATCTCCTGACCTTGTGATCCCCCCACCTCAGCCTCCCAAAGTGCTGGGATTACAGGCGTGAGCCACCGTGCCCGGCCAGCACTAGGTGATCCTTCTAAGACATAATTCACATATATTCAAACCATATAATTTCAAGACAAAAGAAATCAGTTAAAATTATTTATTATAATAGTACTTTTTATGAGAAGCAAAATGAATTTGCAGTTTTATTTCTACTAATACACGCCTCAGACAAAGAAGAAAAGAAATCCAAGGCTAAAGGAATCCAGCACTTAAAATAGGTGTCAGAAAATCATGGAGAGCATCTGCAATGTAATTCCACAGGTTACAAGCAAACTCTAGGACACATAAACAAATAATCAAGGAGTCTTAGGAAGAGTGGCAAAAAAAAGCTACCAAATTCAGGCAAACTTGAAAACCCCTTCAGTTTGTCACCATGGCATATGGTTTCACTGTACACCATTATCTTTCCCTCCTGCCTCTTTCTCTCTTAATGCCACTAGTGACTTTAAGGTCTACCATCCCACCCCCTGCCAAGTAATGATAGTGGTAATTAAGATTATCATTATAATAATGATAGCTGACCACATTCATCTAAGTGCTTGAGTACATTAACTCTGTAATCCTCACAACTGCCCATGAGGTGAGTACTATTACTATCTGCATTTTATAAATGAGTACACAGAGGCAGGGTTGGAGTAACTTGCCAAAGCCACACAGCTAATAAGTAGAGGAGTAAATAATCACATCCTTGGTCGTGTAATACAGCTAATACTCAGCAAGTCGATTTTTTTCCACTAGATGGAATCTTGGGATTCCTTTATAAGTTCTCCTAAAGTTTAAAGTCACATAGTTATTTAGCTGAAGAGCCAGGACAGAGCACCTATTTCTATACAAAGACGTAAATGACAGATGGCAAATTATTTTCCCCTGATTTACCTGTCCCTGAAAAAGAATAAAGCCTTATAAGAATAGGATTGAATTCTAGATTTGGACTTCCATGTATCAGGCAAAATGCAGACAATTGTTTTCTTTCTTGGACTACTAGAAAATTATAGTTCAACAGGCAATAAATACCCGACACTTAAGAAAGCCAACGGGTGGTTACAGCTTATGAGATGCATAGCATAGTTCAAGTAAAATGAATATATATCAAATCTTTGTGTAATCACTGAAGGTATCTTACTATGAGAAAAAATTAAGCACCAGCCATTTGCCAAGATTTGTTTGACCTTCTAAAAAAACTTGTAAAAAAAATTTAAGATTAATGTAATATTCTTAAAAGTATCATGCTAACATTAATGAAGGTGAAAAACCTCAAATAACAAATATAGTAATTTGTTAAAAAGCTTTTTAAAAACTATATTGTTCTGTGGTTCCTCTCTGATCTCCAGGGTTAAAAAAAGGAATACACTGTTCTAGTGTATGGACTTTAAAAATCCATTGCAGAGAAGAATGCTAGAAAAATATATCTATTTGAGGTCAGGTGAGTTCAACTACAGGACTGAGACCCTGACCAAATCATTCATTTATAAACACGACTTAGTAACTCATAGAAGCAGAGAATACAATAGTGACTATCGGAGGTTGGGGGTGAGGGAAATGGGAAGTTGTTGTTCAATGGATATAAAATTTCAGTTATGTTAAATGAATATATTACAGATGTCTGCTGTACAATATTGTGCCTATATTTAACGATACGTACAGTATTATGCACTTCAAACTTTGTTAAAAGGGTAGATCTAATGTTATGTGTTCTTACCAAAAAAAGAAAAAGGATGCAGGAAACTTTGGGTGGTATTGGATGTGTCTATTACCTTGACTGTGGTGATGGTATCTCCAGTGTTTGTATATGTCCAAACTCATCAAATTGTATATATTTAAATATGTATAGTTATTTGTATATTGATTATATTTTAATAAAGATGTTTTGGAAAGTGACTTAGTGGGTTGGGAAACTACTGATTATCCACCCCTGGAATCTTATCTAAAATATTCCTAAACCTTAATATTTTTAAGTACCTATATTGTATTATTTTCTAAAGGAAAATCATAATTATCATAAATCATTATGAAATAATGGAATATAATTTATTATCAGAAGAAGCATTACTTTTCTATACATCCTATGTTTTGAGGGTTCCACTTGAAGCCTTTCCACTTGAAGGAGACCGCATTGATATAAAGTCACTTGTAGAAAATTGATAACAGGTACAGACACAGTCTAAAGAAATATAAAAATATAAACTGTTGAGTAATTTCTGTTACTTTACCTGTCTCAAAAATTTATGGCTCACCATAAGATATATGCAATCATTTATCATTAATTTATAATAGGAAGAGTAATATTTCATGTAAAAATTAAAAAAATTTCAGACTTTTCTTCTTTATTGCTCCTTAAATTCTGAAATATTTTCTGAAGCTGGAAAGAAGGGAATGAAGTTAGAGTTAATGTGCTTGGAATTTTTTTTTACAGCACTGGGGCTATTTCTGAATTATTTCTCTATACATAGAATGTCATCACCCATCGAAACTCTTAGGAGACACAGGATTGAGAAGTACTGTTAGCTAATATACATATGGGCAGATTCTAAGCAGGAAAGTGATATTATCAGATAGTATTTTAAAGAAAATAACCATGGAAGTAGTGTGGAAAATTACCTGTAATGGGAAAACTGGTTCAGAGGTAAATACAATAGTATAGAGGAAAGTTGAAGGGATTCTGAAACATTATATTGGCAACAGATTTAGAAAAAAGAGAACAATTTAGAAAGGAGAAAGTAAAAGAATAGACAGAAGGCTGAGATTCTATGAAACTTGTATTATAGGCCAGAAATGGACAAACATGCAAGGCATTTTTTACACGTTCATGCAATATAGGTGTTAGCCTATTTTACGAAGAATCTGAAGTTCAAAGAGTTACTTATGAAATACTACATTTAACTATCTATAAGCAATTAGAATAGGCTATAGTGGCAATCGATTGTGCTATTTTTCTTGTTACCTTGAGAGTAATTCCCTACTCCACATTGTCCTGGTGGGGCCATGATGCACACTGCTACTGGACAATGAAGAGGTAGGCAAGTGGCTAATTCTACAGCCTTCTGAGGACAGCAGTTGGTTCAAAAATGAACACTTGACCCAAAAATAGATCCATGGGGAAATTAGTCATTAGAGTTTGAGTATAGAAGAACAATAAAATTTTAAAAAGGTAGAAAAATAACAAAATGAATTAATCTCGTGTGTGCCAAGAGTAGCAGCATAATCTATATTATTTTTTCATTTTCCTCCTTTTTTCTCCCACACACTAGAGGATATCAGGAGGAAAACAGTAATAGTGTAAAAATAAAATATTTTCAGAGTATGAAGTGTAATATACATGTGTACTACATCTTAAGTAGATAGGCTCCATATAGTGACTGGCAACTAACTATTGGATGATTTCAGTCTGTAAACTTCACTTGTGTTTTCTGCACACTGTGAAGCCTTATCTCTCTTACAGAGTAAGAGAACCCCTTGCATTTCTTTTGGATCTAACCAACCTTTACTCTCACAAGTGGGTGGGCAGAACACTGGACATACACTGGGCTTTAGTGCCCTTGGTGTTCTAAAGCAGGTATGAGGAAGGGGTGACACATATACAACACAGTGTAGAGTCAAAGGGAGGCAACCTCCAAGGGAGAGACTAAAATTAAATCAAGCAGCATGATGAATAAAATAACCAAACCACAAGGAATAGGCAGGGCAGAAAAACCTAGATCCAGAGCTATAGTATGGAAACCCACAAACCGGGCAAAAGAAGACTTACAATGGAAGAGAAGAATTACATCCTGGTTTTAAGTATATGCTTTCAGCCAGCCTATGCAGAGTGCCTGTGGCTTTAAAGAAAGTGTAATACTCTCAAATGATGCCAAGATTAAGACTGAAAGTGTTCCTTACATCTGGCACTTAGGATATAATTAGAAGCAGTAGCAACATCAGTGGCAATAGAGTGACATCGATAGGTAGGTAGGTAGAAGAATAAAATAGAGCTGAAGAAGCAGAGAGGAAAAAATGTAGTCCATAAACATGGCTGCAGAAGAAATGAGATAACAGAACATAGGGAGAGACTTGTAGATTGAAAGAAATATAAACATGCTCAGATCTCAAGACACTGGAGAGAAATAAACAGAGAGCTACTGCAAAACACAAAGACACACACACATACACAGAGAAGAGACAGAAAAAGAAATCGATAAAGCAAGGACCTGAAAAAAAACAATCAGAACATGGCATCAAAAGTACAAGGAAGGAAATGCCGTGAACAGAAGGACAAACATGTATTCCCCTGAGGATCACTAAGGGAAGGACAGGATTCTACACGTGAAGCCATGTTGACCAATAGTGGACATTGATTTGAGAGAATTAGCTTTTCTGTGATGTTGGCAGTGAGGTCATTGCCTGAATATGATGGCATTCACCTTAGAGGGTTTGAGTAGGATGTACTTCTGAAATAAATACATGCAAAGGAATTCAGTAAACACAAGTAATGGGATTGGTAAAGGGTGCTGGGAGTTCAAATGATGCAGAAACTGAACTTGCTCAGGGAACAGTATATCAACATGTAAATTTCTTTGCTGCACTGAGCACTCAGGATTAAGAGCAAAAAAAAATTAGATTATGTGAACTAAGAAGTAATTTATAAGAAGGACATGGAATTGAGGAGGTTAGGGATACAGGCAGGAGAATTGCTGAAGTAAACCCGAAAGGTTAAGTGTTTGAAGACCAAAAGAAAAAAAACAATAAAAAGAGAATATGAGAAAAGGAATGAATATTTATACAGTTCTTGCAACAATCTTGCAACTTGGCCAAGTAATTTGCCTACATGATCTTATTCAGGTTTTACAATAACTCTATGTAACAGTGTCTATTTTACTGACGGTTAAAATGAGGTTCAAAGAATTAAAGTGAGTTGGCCTAGACTATCAACCTGGAAGGAAAGGGGATTGTGATGAAAGAAAGAGATAATCAAGTTTAAGATTTCAGGCATAGAACCAAAGAACCTGGGCATATTTGAACATAATTTAGTGTCGTAATCAAATAAAACCTATAAGTAATAACTTGACAGATACTAATGATAGTCACCATAGCTGTTACACATAAGACAATTATCCATAGATGATAAGCAGTTTTTATTATTTTTATTGATGACCATCATAAGTATTAATTTTATATACCAAAGTCAAGTTTTTTTCTCTTAACTAGTTCTCTGACAACTGTAAAATCCCTCAGTGGTGACAGATATCTCTGATACCAAGGAGAGTGAAATCATTATCACATAGTGTTAGAAAATTGCTTCCAAGCCAACTTATTATTTTACTGTGCTCTTCTTTCATTTCTTTGCAGTTCACTCAATAATAGCAGACACTAAAAAGGAGAAAAGGCCTATTAATTGTGTGTAGTGAATAAAAAGACAAAGAGCAAACAGAAATCAATTGCCCTGCCCCCTAATGTAATACTGCTAGCCTTAGGGTAGAAAATTCTTCCATAGGATGGATGTGTTAGCAAAAGCTTGATGTACTATGACCATTCTTTCTCAGACCAGGACAAAGTATCTGAAAAACTACCAGTTTTAATTGGTTTATTGTCTTCCCCAGAAAAGAATAAGCAGCAGGGTGTACAAAGAGTGTAGGAACTACAATGAGACTCCCTAGTTTCTAACTTCAGCTCTGCTACCTCTAGCTATGAGACTACCATAAGTTAGTGAATGGTATTGTAGAGAGGTAATCTGGAAGACAGGAATAGTAAGCATGCTAGCAATTATTTTGGGTATTAAAGTATCTTGTGATCCAACAAGATAATCTGCCACAGCAGTTAACCCCTAGTGAGACTCTGCTCCTTTTATTATTATCTGACTTGGCAGAGAAAGGCTAATTCTTCACCAGTCCATTTCCCTTAGGCTATTGTATAAGAAGCAAAAGATTCTTTCATTATTTAGGCTCTTTTGCCAATGTGCTGATCAGTACAAAATTCACTTTATTAAATTTTACATTTTACATGAAAACATGGTTATTAACTGAATATTTGACATTAATAAAGGACATATTTCTATATTGCAAGGATAGGAAACAATAACTACACCCTGCAAAGAAAAATCCCCCAAATACAGGCTGACTCCTGCTGTCATCTCAACCCCTGAGATTACCTATCACAAGCAGGATCTCATTAACTGACTCTATATATCAACACACACATTTAGTTTAAAGTACATGTTTTTGGTCCAACCAAACAGCCAGAGGTCTCAAGCTTCTCCTATATCTCCCATAGGAGAGCTCTGCTCTCCTATCTGAATGGTTTTAGAGTTCCACACCTAGGCAGCCTGTGATGCTCAAACTTTCTTTTGCAGAGCATCCTCTTGCATGACTCCAAGAAATCCACATATCTCTCTGAGGATGCTCAACAGAGTGAGTTTTCTTTGTTTACTTCTTTCCCCCTGAATTATTACTGTTTTTCTAAGGTAATTTTTCCAATGGGATTATCTCTGTTCTTGTGGATAAAGCTCTTCTCTATACCTACAGATCCTTGATTGAACATTCATATTTAAGAATTAAGACCTAATAGACATTGTCCAAAGAAGGCATATGAGTGGCCAATCAGCATATGAAAAGATGCTCAACAGTATTAATCATTAGAAAAATCAAAATCAAAATCATAAAGTGATATCTCTTAACACCCATGAGGATGATTATTATCAAAAAGACAATAACACGTATTGGTGAGAACGTGGAAAAATTAGAATTTTTATACATTGCTAGTGGAAATGTAAAATGGAGCAGTCATTTTGGAAAACTGTTTTACTGTTCCTTGAAATATTAAGCACAGAGTTACCATATGACAATGTAATTCCACTCTTAAGTACCCAAAATAAATAAAAATGTATGTCCATACGAAAATGTATGGGTCAGGCGCAGTAGCTCATGCTTGTAATGCTAGCACTTTGGGAGGCTGAGGGGGGAGGATCACTTGAACCCAGGAGTCCAAGATCGGCCTGGGCAGCAGAGTGAGACCCCACCTCTTAAAAATTTAAATATCAAAAAATGTGTACAAAAATATTCGTAATAGCATTATTCTTAATAGCAAAAAAGTGGAGTCAATCCAAAGGACCATCAACTGAAGAATGGATAAACAAAATGTGATAAATCCATACAATGGAATATTATTCAGCCATAAAAAGAAATTAAACTCTAATATGGACTACAACATGGATAAATCTTGATAACATAATGCTAAGTGAAAAAGCCTTCCATAAAAGATATGTGACATGGTTTGTCTCTGTGTCCCCACCAAAATATCATATTAAATTGTAATCCCCAGCTTTTGAGGGAGGGACCTAGTGGGAGGTGATTAGATCATTGGGGGCAGTTTCCCCCATGCTGTTCTTGTGATAGTGAAGGAGTTCCTATGAGAGTTGATGGTTTTAAAAGTGTTTGTCAGTTCCTCCTTCACTCTCTCTCTACTGCCTCCTTGTGAGGAAAGTGCTTGCTTCCCCTTTACTTTACACGGTGATTGTAAGTTTCCTGAAACTTCCCCAGCCATGCAGAACTGTGAGTCAATTAAACCTCTTTTATTTATAAATTACCCAGTCTTTGGAGTATCTTTATATCAATGTGAAAACAGACTAATGCACCACATATTATATGACTCCATATACGTGAAATGATCAGAATAGGCAAATCTATAGAGACAAAAAAAGTAGATTAATGATTGCCTAGCTTTATAGGACTGATGGGAAGGGAGAATGTGGAGTGACTGCTTATGGGTACAGATTTCAATTTGGAGGGACATACATCTCCTAAAATTAGATTTTTGTTATGGTTGCACAACTCTGTAAATACACTAAAAACCTTGAAATTGCATGCTTTAATTGGGCAAATTGCGTGGTATGTAAATTACATTTCCATGAAGCTGTTAAAGAAAAAGGAAAAAAAAAAAGTCAATATTTAGACAAGCAGCCTGCAAGCTCCATGTACCCATATAGGGTGTGTTGACTGTCAAGGAATAAAGTAATCAAACACAACAGAACCTTCAGGTAACAATGAAGGGAGAACCTATACCAATAACCATGACAAAGGCAAGGAAGGAAAACAATCCAATGTACTCCAGATGGGAATAGATCAGAAAAATTATTTCGCTTGAGGAAGGTGAAACTGATAGAACACCAGACATGTCTGCACACCTTGAAAGAATATTTAGACAGTTATGACAAGGGAAAACACAAGCTTCACGGCGAAAGAAAAATAAGTGTAGTTCACTCCTGGAACAGCAGTGCATTGTCCTGTAGGTCTGCAAGGAAGCATTTGTCCAGTGGGAGGGGAGTGGTGATGGAGTGCTAAGTGTGTATCGTTCATGGGCGCAATGTAAGTAGCAACATAGTCATGTTATTTAGAGACGTGGAAGTAATCCCAAAATAATCCTCAAGAAAAGGTACAAGTAGTTCTCTCCAAAAAAAGGGAAAACGAAAATGGCCAAAGACTGCTTGTTTTCATAACAAACTTCTAAAAAAAACTATTGGTCTTTTTAAACTATGTGTATGTATAATTATAATAAAAATTAAAACCAAACAAACAAAGGTCATTGAGACAGTGGCAGTGATGGCTTCCTCATGCCAGGGTAGCAGCTATGGGGGATTGTCTCACAATTTTCCTATCTTCTCTGCTCCTGAGAGAGGTAAAAGAGTCACCTCTAGAAATCCAGCCCCGATAGAGCCTACTCCTCCCACCCTTCTAGTAATTCTGTAAACATTAATTTCCTTCTTTGAGATTCTTTCTCTTTAAAGTAGTGTTTTTCCCTGCAAATGAACTCTGTCTCGTATAATGAAAACATAGACATAAGGAAAATGCCAGTGCCTTATTCAACACCACAGAGTTATTTTTGTGGGAGAAATGAGACTGAAATTCAGGTTATCAGCTTTTCAGGCGGCTATACTATCTTCCATAGAAGCTGTTTACATGATATTGAGTGTCTTATGTTTTAGTCACTGAACTAAGCAATGATGCTAAAGCACTGAAGGACATTTAGAGAGGCCAGCCCTCAGGAAGCATATAGTCTAATGGGGAAGATAAATAGTAAGTATTGACATTATGGCAATAAAATTTTAACTGTACAAAGTTCAAAGAAGGAAACATAAATATGCTATTACTGAATGTAACCAAAGGACTCGATGGTAGACTGGGAGTTCAGGAAAGCTCTCCAATGGACAAGAATGCTTGAAATAAAGCCAGAAAAATGAAATTACACATTGGTCACCCAAAAAAGGGGAAGACAATATATGGTGTATGCTTGTGGCTGACAGAAGAAAGCATGAAAATATGTCATTAGGTCAATGTTTAGTTGTTCAAAGCTAGGATGAAGGCCAATGTAAATGAACCATGGAAAAGCAGGAAGCCATATCAGGTAAGGCATTGTAAGCCACAGAAAATATTTTAAACTTTATACGAAGAGGATCAGAAGACACCGAAAGGTTTTAAGAGGTATTGACATCACCAGGTTTTTAAAAATAACACTCTATTCTGCAGAGAGTAGATTAGAGGGATACAAAATCTAATAAAGAAAGCTCAATTAGGAGGCTATCACAGAAGTCTGTGCAAGATATTTGAATTTGGCCAATTACTGTGGAAACAGAAGTGAACAGGGTCAACTTGACATATAGAGTGTGAGAGGTGAGTGAAAGAAAGGGGTTAAGGATGACAGAGATTTCTAGCATGAGCAAATAGATGGATGATGTTTTCACTTAAAGACAGGAAAAACTGGAGGAGACAGGGATTGTCATAGAGACGATCGAGTGTGTAGCAATTGATACTGCACGGGGGAAAAAAAGACTTCTCATCCTGTTAAATTCATGGCTGAAATACGTGTACAGCCTAGTGCTACATACTTTTATACAACCAGATCTCATAAGAACTCACTCACTATCACGAGAACAGCAAGAGGGGAAATCCACTCCTATGATCCAATCGCCTGCCACCAAGTCCTCCCCCAACATTGGGAGTTAAAACTCGACATAAGATTTGGGTGGGGACACAGAACAGAACACTATGAGCTAGTATATAATGTTACATAGAATAAATAAAAATTAGATTTTAATATTGCATTTTCTCCTGGGGTAACATAAAAATACATTGTACATAATTGTCTGTGAAAGGAGAAAGTGAAAAGAAATGGTTAAATAGTTTAAATAGTTTCCATTATTTCTAACCCGTAACCAACGTTCACGTGTATAGTTATAGGGTAAAACTGGAATTACATGGCTGTTCAATTACTGTGAACTAATGTAATTGCTTTTAAGTTTGTTGTTTAAATATTTAAGCCAGTGGAAAAGGGCTTTTCTTCTTGACTTATACAGAATTGAAATTCCCTTCACATTTGATCTAGATTTAAATGTCATTTCTTCACCAGGCATGGAGGCTCGTGTCTATAATCCCAGCACTTTGGGAGGCAAGGCAAGTGGATTACTTGAGTTCAGAAGTTTGAGGCCACCCTGGGCAACATGGTGAAACCTCATCTCTAAAAAAAATAAAAATAAAAATAAAAATAAATTAGCTGAGCATGGTAGCATGTGCCTATAGTCCCAGCTACAGGTGGGCTGTTCACACCACTGCACTCCAGCCTGGATGACAAAGTGAGACCCTGTTTAAAAAAATAAAAGAAAGAATAGTAATTATCATTTCTCCTTTAATCCTACAAGTATAGACAATGGGTGTTCTCAATTTTTATTTTTTCTTTTTATCACATAGCACGTTTTCCTTTTAGTAACAGTAATAAAAATTACTCAATGATTTTATATCCTTTAAAAGAAAAAACCTTTCAAATTTGAATATTGCTTTCCACATTATATTTTAATTCATCTTATGTCACAGAACACTAGTCTTTCTTCCTTTTTTTTTTTTTTTTTGAGACTGATCCTCACTCTGTCGTCAGGCTGGAGTGCAGTGGCACCTTCTCGGCTCACTACAACCTCAGCCTCCCAGGTTCAAGCTATTCTCCTGCCTCAGCCTCCTGAGTAGCTGGGACTACAGGCACACACCACCATGCCCAGCTATTTTTGTATTTTTAGTAGAGATGGGGTTTCACCATGTTGGCCAGGATGGTCTCAATCTCTTGACCTCATGATCCACCCATCTCGGCCTCCCAAAGTGCTGGGAATACAGGTATGAGCCACCGCGCCCAGCCCAGAACACTATTTCTGAATTTAATATAAAAGCTTGGAAGGATAACTAGAATTTTCCCTTGTTAAGAATTTTTAAATGTAAGTTAATATGAAAAATTTACCTAATACTCTTTGTGGCTCTTTTCCCTCTCAGTTTTCTGAAGCCAAAATTTGGAACCAGAGACTCATACCGCCAATGGCATGAGAATTACATAGTTGTTTTCTCTAAAGTGTTCAAACCTATTGTGGAATTATTTTTTAATTGAATTAATATTCCAGTAAAAAAATAAAGGGGCCAAAATTCAAGTCTAAACAATTTCTCTGCAGATCAATACTCTGAAGATAGATAATTTATATAATTAAAGTGTTAGATTATTGCTTTTAAAAATCCAACTACATAGTAGTAAATGAATTGCATCCAACCGAAGAATACCTCTCATTAAAAGAAAATGCTGAGAGCTGGATCATAGTCAGGCTGGCGAAGTAGCAACGGTTACCATGGAGGCAAATTGGAACAGATAGAAAAGACCGCAATACATCAAACTTAACACCTCAACTTGAGCCTCGGTAATTACTTCATACCAACATCCCATTGCTTTAAAGACATTCTGTGCTGGTTTGTTATAAGAGCACGCTGACATATCATTAAGCTTCAGATTTTCACAGCTCCTATAAAAGTTTTCGTTGTGATTCTTTTTGTTAATCTTCCTTATGTTTTTGAATTGACCTTGGCAATCATAACTACAGACTTCTGAATTTTTTAAATATAGCATTTCTGATATTTTTCCCAAAATTAATGAAAATTATTCCGGTGACTATCCCAATAGGTTCATAAGGAAAAGAGAAATATACTAGTTCCAAAATTAAAAGTAAACAAGACCATTTTTAGGAAAAAATGGTATTTATCTTTTTACACCCATAATACTCTAAACGATCTATTAAATAGTATTTGCAATAATTAAAAACAACAAAGTTTCTCTTATTTCTTATAAATTGGCTCCCAGTATGAGAATGGAGCTCACTTATGTAACCTTCATATGCATATTTTGGATTGAAAAAAAATGTCCCCACAGCCTAATATGTTGGGGTATGCATCATAGCCACAGTACATCAATAACACATTTTTTTCAGCTGTTTTTTTAGCTAACTATCCATACCTTTCACAGTAAAGTTAAGATTAATTTCTCCACTGCTTAGCAATCATCATCAATGGCTAAAAGATGCCCAGTACACTACTGAAATATTGAAATGTACATAGAGGGCAAAATTACAATTGAAAACTTTTATTTATTTACTTCCCCCAACTGCATGATGTTAACTGAAACCTACACACTCTGGCATGTTGGTTTATTTGAACATGAATTCTTCATATGACTAAATTGGCCCAATTTATTGAACACCTCATTATAAGTCATACCCCTTCCTATTTGGTCATTCCTAATGCCAGAAATTGTGGCAATAAAAATCAATTAATATGCAGAAGTAATAACTTTGTTAATACAGGTATTTGTATACTTTTTCTTCTTGTAAATAAGTAAATAACTCATATATATGTTCATTTCTAATGAAAAATGCAAAATCAATTTTCTCATCTTCTCACTGTTCTAGTCATGAGCTGTCAATAATTAACTCCTTAGAAGATTTTATAGAGTCAATTTTTATAAATAGAGGCATTGGTAGTGACAGGAATCAATATAATATAAGTCCCCTCCCAACCTTCTCTACCCTGTCTTCCAGTGAAAAATACCACTTTGTACCCAATAGACTGGACCAAATAGATCTAGATTTTCTCTTCCCTTTCATTCCCTCACCACAATCAGTCTCAAAATTCCCGTTCTTAAATGGGCCTGAATCTGTTCCTTTTCCAATATTCACACTGTCATTGCTTTCAGAGTTACAATACTTTTCACTTGGATTATTGCAACTCTTTCAGCTGGTCCCTACCTAGCTTCCTCTGTCGTCTTCTTACTCTCCGTTCTCTATTGCCAGAGCTGTCTTTCTACACCTCAAAACTATTCATGTTCATGTCTTTAGGAAATTCACTAACAGCTCTCAATTGCTTTAAGGACAAAATCTGAACTTTTCAGCAGCTCTTCATGGCTTTCATGTATGGTCCTTGCTTGCCTGTCCAGCCTCATCTCCCATCACCTCATAAAAGCTAATAATTTAACACCACTTGAAATTTGCAGGAGCAATAATCTCTTAGGCCCTCAAGTGCCTTCAGGACTTAGTTCCCATTCCCACTCCTGCCCAGGCCCTACCACCTCCCTTTCCTCCCAGGCTCAGTTCACCACAATGCTTGCGTGCTTGTCTTCTCCTCTAGATTCTGCCCTTATGACCATGAGCTCCCAAAGGGTAAAATGTTTCTTAATTTCTAGACAATGTGTTCAATGTATAGCCACATGGATATTTTTTACAAAACTTGAACTTTTGAGAAAAGTCCTTACTTTATTATGTACTTTATTTCATTGTTCTCATAAGTACAGAATAATATTTTAGGAATGTCACTTATGGGGTTCAAAATATTTTAGGCTGAAGGAATTTTATAAAACCACAGAAGCTTGAAGGTCACTCTTTGATCTGCCCTTCTCCCCGAAACAGGTCATAAAACCTAGGAAGAATTTTCCGAACTTCCCCTGAAGGGGTCCTCATGTGAGAAGTGCCCCTTCTATACCAGATGAAAAGAACATGCTTATCTCCAAAGATAGGGAAGAATCTGAACAAATAGGCCTTGCTATATTTCCTCCAGTTTAGTACTATTAAATCATACTTCTTTATCCAATCATACATCTCCATGACTCTATCTACTTCATCAAACCCAGCATAACAAATACACAGGTTTACCCATTTCTTTGCATCTTCATTTCATTATGAAGGCTCTTGTATCACATGAAATTTATATTAAATAAACTTGTATGTTTTACTCTTGTTCATAAATCTTTTGTTATCAGGGCCTCAGCCATGAACCTAGGATGGGTAAGGAAAAGGTACTTCCTCTACCCTACCTCCTCATTTTTAGTATAAAAAATATTATAAACATAGATTTAATTGTGTAGGTCAAAGAGAAGGAAAAAAATAACATGCTGTGGCACTTTATGGTAAATAAAAATAATAACTTTCCCAGTTATTAAAAAGAAATAGAAATTTATCAGTTTCTTACTGTTAGAAGTCTTCTGGCTATAGGCCAGAACTTGGGCAGTCTTCTCTCTCAATTTATACTGAAAACATTCAATTTCCTTTTTATTATAATTGTCAATTAAAATTATCTTAAAAAAGACATTAATTTGCTCCCTTTGCACTTCCGATTAGCTTAACGGAACTCAATTGTCAATTGCAGTTTCTACCTCTTCTTTTCTGTGATAACACAGAAATACTAAACCACAGCAGTGATAACACAGCTTCAATCAGAGCAACTGCCATTTCTCTTATTTTAAGACAAAATCCTGGACACTTAATTTGTATGTGTTTCATTCATAACTTCCAACTTTCCCATAGGTCATATCAACTTTAAACATTTTACCTAACTGAGCTCTGTGAGCACTTTACAACACATGATAATTATATATGTGTTATGTAAATATATAAAACATATATATGAGGCAATCAGAGTAGGAGCTGGAGTGATCATACTTCAGAAGTTAGTTGTGTTTAACATTAACCCGTCTCTCTTTTATCTCATGTGCCACAGTATCACAGTAACATCCTATGAGTGTCGTAACATGAGAAAGTTTGGGAAGTTCTATCATACAGGTTCATCAGTAACAGCAAATCTTTAATGTACACATTATTTTCCTCATCTAAACTTGCTTTGATGCTTGTATTCTCTACGTCATTGGCCTGCACCACCACCCAACCAGTCAACCAGGTTAGAAATATGACTCCTGTCTCTCACTACCTTCTAATTACTGACAAGTTTAACTGCTTACTATTTCTCCAGATAGTCGATTCTACTCTCTATACTTCCACTATCAGTCCAATTCATCATGATCTGTCATATGAAATATGGCCCCCTAAATGGCCTCCTTTTAATTTGATCAATTTCAAAATTATGCTTCACAGAGCCACCTGTCCAACAATAAATGTGACCACTCTGTATACTAAAATGCTACAGTGGTTTTCCATTATGACTAGAATAAACTCCTTGTTTCTCAAAACTGGATCACATAAAGCACTCCATGAAATGGCCAATACCCAATTCTTAGCTACTTCCAGCTAAAGTTCCAGAAAGATCACACTGCTTGTACTTCACCATATAAAACCAACACTTTTTCATCCTCATTCAGTAATATGCTGGTAAATTAGACTTAGAGTGGGGAGATACAGATAGAACCCAGATTTGTAACATTTGCCAACATTTATGTTGCAAATACTCCTACCATGACTAATACTAAGCTACTAACATGGCATCACTGAATGTGAAGTTGAGTAGAGATACAGAGTAGTGTAAACTAAAAATAAAATTCTAGGCCCACACCAACCATCTGAATGGACCCCTCCTCTCAACCAAGGGCATTCTAAAGTTTACCTAAAAAACTAGTTGAGGCCATGATGGGAAGGGGGGTCAAATATGCCTCATTATACCCCCCTCCCTTTGGAATTCAGGCACAACTGACCAGCATTAACATTAAAATGGATATCTTAATACTTTTTGTAGCTATAAGACACCAAATTCCAGCCTGACTCTAGTAGAGCATCACATGAGAGACAGCAGCCCCAGAAAGAAATTGAAGTATTTTACCCCGAAATAGATTTCTTTGACATATTTTGAAATGGCCCTGCAAAGCTGTCTCTTGTGGCTTCAAAAAATCTACATTCTGCAGGAAATCCCTTTCCCTTTCCAGGTCTTTTCCCTGATCCAGGAGAGAATTAACATTAAGAGTCTGGTAGCTTTTCAAATCTGATAAAAAACATTTACAATCTATTCTCTCTGAAGCCTACTACCTAGAGGCTTCATCTGCATAATAATAACCTTGGTCTTAACTTCTTATCTTAACCCAGACACTCTCTTGTATGGATTCCAGGTCTTTTTTTTTTTTTAATTATTATTATACTTTAGGTTTTAGGGTACATGTGCACAATGTGCAGGTTTGTTACATATGTATCCATATGCCATGTTGGTTTGCTGTACCCATTAACTCGTCATTTAGCATTAGGTATATCTCCTAATGCTGTCCCTCCCCTCTCCCCTCACCCCACAACAGTCCCCGGAGTGTGATGTTCCCCTTCCTGTGTCCATGAGTTCTCAATGTTCAATTCCCACCTATGAGTGAGAACATGCAGTGTTTGGTTTTTTGTCCTTGCGATAGTTTACTGAGAATGATGGTTTCCAGTTTCATCCATGTCCCTACAAAGGACATGAACTCATCATTTTTTATGGCTGCATAGTATTCCATGGTGTATATGTGCCATATTTTCTTAATCCAGTCTATCGTTGTTGGACATTTGGGTTGGTTCCAACTCTTTGCTATTGTGAATAGTGCCGCAATAAACATATGTGTGCATGTGTCTTTATAGCAGTGTGATTTATAGTCCTTTGGGTATATACCCACTAATGGGATGGCTGGGTCAAATGGTATTTCTAGTTCTAGATCCCTGAGGAATTGCCACACTGACTTCCACAATGGTTGAACTAGTTTACAGTCCCACCAACAGTGTAAAAGTGTTCCCATTTCTCCACATCCTCTCCAGCACCTGTTGTTTCCTGACTTTTTAATGATTGCCATTCTAACTGGTGTGAGATGATATCTCATTGTAGTTTTGATTTGCATTTCTCTGATGGCCAGTGATGATGAGCATTTTTTCATGTGTCTTTTGGCTGCATAAATGTCTTCTTTTGAGAAGTGTCTGTTCATGTCCTTTGCCCACTTTTTGATGGGGTTGTTTGTTTTTTTCTTGTAAATTTGTTTGAGTTCATTGTAGATTCCGGATATTAGCCCTTTGTCAGATGAGTAGGTTGCAAAAATTTTCTCCCATTTTGTAGGTTGCCTGTTCACTCTGATGGTAGTTTGTTTTGCTGTGCAGAAGCTCTTTAGTTTAATTAGATCTCATTTGTCAATTTGGGCTTTTGTTGCCATTGCTTTTGGTGTTTTAGACATGAAGTCCTTGCCCATGCCTATGTCCTGAATGGTATTGCCTAGGTTTTCTTCTAGGGTTTTTATGGTTTTAGGTCTAACATGTAAGTCTTTAATCCATCTTGAATTAATTTTTGTATAAGGTGTAAGGAAGGGATCCAGTTTCAGCTTTCTACATATGGCTAGCCAGTTTTCCCAGCACCATTTATTAAATAGGGAATCCTTTCCCCATTTCTTATTTTTATCAGGTTTGTCAAAGATCAGATAGTTGTAGATATGCGGCTTTATTTCTGAGAGTTGGAAGAATCAATATCGTGAAAATGGCCATACTGCCCAAGGTAATTTATTGATTCAATGCCATCCCCATCAAGCTACCAATGACTTTCTTCACAGAATTGGAAAAAACTACTTTAAAGTTCATATGGAACCAAAAAAGAGCCTGCATCGCCAAGTCAATCCTAAGCCAAAAGAACAAAGCTGGAGGCATCACGCTACCTGACTTCAAACTATACTACAAGGCTACAGTAACCAAAACAGCATGGTACTGGTACCACAACAGAGACATAGATTCCAGATCTTTAGACAACTCTTTCAACCAATTGCCAGTCAGGAAATCTTTGAATCCACCTATAACCTGGAAGCCCCCACTTTGAGTTGTCTTGCTTTTCTAGACCAAATCAATGTAAATCTTGCATGTATTGATTGATGTCTTAAGTCTACCTAAAATGTATAATATAACACCAACCTTTAGCCTGATCACCTTGGGCACGTGTCATCAGGAACTTCTGAGGCTGTGTCGCGGGCATATCCTTAACCTTGGCAAAACAAACTTCTAAATTGATTGAGACTTGTTTCAGATACTTTTTGGTTTACAGTAGCACATGATAATATAGTAATTTTACCACACAGTTAAAATAGACACATACTTAAGAACATGGATGTGCCTAAGAGCATAGGTAATAGTAAAAGGTAGTTAAATAATTAGGAAGTAATAAGTTCTTTTATGTTTATTACTTTTGCGTTTAATATAATTTATTTAAGGGTCAGTTTATATAATCTATTTAATAATGGCTGTATTCAAAAATCAACTCACAAAATTGCTGAAAATTTAACAACCATCTTCTGCATGCCAATATAAGCTGGCTTTGCTCATGGTATTCCTACATGTGGAGTGCCATCTTATCCAATTCTTCGGCCTTCCTCCTTGCCACCCCAGCACTGCAAATGCCCAATTTTCTCAAAGTATGATCATGGACACCTGCTTCAAATCCCCTGGAGTTTCCAGAATGCATATTTTCTAGAAGGCATGTTCCTGGGCTTCTCCTCCCAGACTTGCTGAATCTGTAATTCCCTTGTAGGGAGCTAAAGAAAAGCTTCCAATTTGCCCTTTGAAGGTTTGCTGAAAAATCAATTCACAAAAGGAGATTAACTGGAGAAAAGGCATACACATTTATTAAAGTGCACATGAGGGAAAAACCACAGCATGATTACCCCCATGCCCCAGTGGGGTTCAAAAACTTATATACCCTCCTGTGGTTACAGAAAGAATGGCAGTTTGGATCATGGCAAAACAGGTTATGGTAGCAAAACAGATTATGGGAGAGGGAGAAGAGGAAGCCTGGCTAGCAAATGTGGTCTTGTTATATAGATGAAACTCACATGTAGCAGCCCTCAGACAGAATAGATGGTGAATGTTTCTTTCAAACCTTTAAAGGTGTCAGACTCTCAGTTAATATTTCCTAGATCTGAACAAAGAAAGGTCTCACAGAAAATCTGGCTGCATCACGCAGATTTTCTCTATAGATGCAAATCTCTCCCAACAAAAGACAACCTTGCAGGGTTACTTCTGTTTGCAGGCCCTCTGAACAAACATCTCAAAATATGACAAAGAAGTAGATTTTGGGGTGAAATATTTTTCTTTCCTTCACCCTGAAAGCCTAGCAATCTGCAATTTAGCAAGCTAGTTTGCTAGGAGAGTCTGAAGCACGTTAAAGTTTGAGAACCATTTGTTGAAACTATTCTTCTGCTAAGGTGTGGTAACACTCAGGAGGTTTTTCCTGTCTGACTCACTCCCATGAGGACAGGATAGGGAAAGAGCAACGTCACAGGGGCTTGAAATGGTGTGGCATAGAAAACTATGATAGTTCAGCAGGCCCGTAGGGTGGAAGGTAAGAAGCGTAAATTGTAAAGTAAGGTCTATAGAGGCTGATAAGGGATGTCCCACGGAAGGCCCTTTATTGCAAATGTGGACTATGGTGTTTATTGCTAACGCAGTGAAAAATAATTGAAGAGTCTGAAGCCAAAAAGTAACAACCAATATTTGAATAAGACAGCTCAATCTTCCTTTTCCTTGTGGAAACATTAATAACTCATTGAACAAAACCATTTTAAACAAAATTATATAAATTTTTCTCAGCTTGACTAAAATCCTGCATCTGTTATCTATAGGAGCAATAACCTCCATTATAAACAAAAGGAAACAAATGAAAACAACACAAGTTCTAATTCTTTTATTCCTAGATGGACAGCCTCTCTTTGAGCAAAGCGGTTGACAAAAGGCAATGATTCCTGTTCCTTCAATTAAATCTTCCCTTTCAGATTGCCTTTCCCTAATTAGTACCACCTGTCAGGGAAGAAAAACTTTTCCTCTACCCTTTTATGTTTAGTAATTGAGGACCTGAAAATTAAACAGACAAAAGCAAATCAGCAAAAGAAAGAAACAGATTTAATTACATGTGTATATACAAGCATTCACAAAGAAACGTGATTCAAGGAAGTGGTTAGAATAGGGGTTTATATGCCAGTTGAATAAGTGATCAGGAGGGGCAGAGGGGCTCTTCTGGAAGAACAAATGACTTCTTAGAAAGTGAGTAGAGGCCAGGCGCGGTGGCTCACCCCTGTAATCCCAGCACTTTAGGAGGCTGAGATGGGCAGATCACCTGAGGTAAGGAGTTCGAGACCAGCCTCACCAACATGGAGAAACCCCATCTCTACTAAAAATACAAAAATTAGCCGGGCGTGGTGGCGTATGCCTCTAATCCCAGCCACTTGGGAGGCCGAGGCAGGAGAATCACTTGAACCTGGGAGGCAGAGGTTGCAGTGTGCCAAGATCGTACCATTGATTGCACTCCAGCCTGGGCAACAACAGTGAAACTCCGTCTCAAAAAAAAAAAAAAAAGAAAGTGAGTAGAAAGGACACTTATAGGGTGAAGCAAGATGGTGGAATAGAGGGTTTTACTAATTGTCCCCATCCCCAGCAAGGACACCAAGTTAATAATTATCTACACAGACAAAAACAAATTCATAAGAATCAAAAATCAGGTGAGCACTCACAGTACCTGGTTTTAACTTTATATCACTGAAAAAGGTGTTGAAGAGATAGAAAAAAACTGTCTAGAATGCTAACACCATCCCTCTCCCAGCCTTGGCAGCAAGGGCATGGTGCTGAGAGCATTTCTGGACACTGGAGAAGGGAGAACACAGCAACTGTGAGGCATTGAACTCAGCACTGTCCTGTTAATGCAGAAAGAAAAACCAGACCAAACTCAGCTCACATCTGCCCACAGAGGGAGCATTTAAACCAGCCCTAGCCAGAGAGGAATTGAGGATCCCAGCAGTCAGAAGTTGAGTGCCTGCCAACCTCACCACCGAAGGCTACAGTACTCTGTGTCTCCAAGTAAATTTGAAAGGCAGTCAAGGCCATAAGCACTGCAACTCTTAGGCAAGTCCTAGTACTGAACTAGGCCCAGATACAGTGGACATGGGGAGTGCTGGGGAGTGGCACGTGACACACTAAGACACCAGCTGGGGCAGCCAAGGGAGTACTGGCATCACCTCTCCCCTAACCCTAGGCTGCACAGCTCGTGACTCCAAAAGACACCTCTTCCTTCTGCTTGAGAATAGGAGAGGGAAGAGTGGGGAGTACTTTGTCTTCCATCTTAGATACTAGCTCAGCCACAGCAGGATAGGGTACTGGGCAGCGTCATGAGGTCCCCATTCTAGGGCTTAGCTCCCAGGCAATATATCTATGCACACCCCGGGCCAGAAGGGAACCCACTGCCTTGAAGGAAAGGACCAAGTTCTGAAAGCATTCATCACCTGCTAATTGAATAGCCCTTGGGAATAGAACAACCAGCGGTGATACCCAGGTACTACATCAAGGTTCTTGAGTGAGCCTCTGAGATTTCCTGGCTTCAGGTGAGACTCAGCACATTACCAGCTGTGGTGGCAATGGGGCAAAACTCCTTCTGTTTGAGAAAAGCAGAGGAAAAAGTAAAGTAAACTTTGTCCTACCCTTATGCATCAGCATCGCTATAGGAGGAAATAGTACCAACCAGGCTCTTGGGGTCTCTAGTTCTAGGACTTGATTCTTGGACAGCATTTCTGGATCTGCCCTGGGCCAGAGGGGAGCCCACTACCCTGAAGGTTGAATCCCAGACCAGGCAGCATTCACCACAAGCTGAGTTAAGAACTCTTGGGCTTTAGGGAAAGATTGGCTGGTAGTCTGGCAGTATTCCTCATGGCCAGGGCTGGCAGTAGCTACAGGGCAAGTCTCTTCTGCTTTTGAAAGAGGAAAGAAGAGCAGGAAGAACTGGGTCTTGTAGTTTGAATGCCAGCTCAGCTGAAATACAATAGAACACCAGGTCAATTTCTAAGGCTTTTTACTCTAGTTACTGACTCCTGGATAGCACTTCTGGACCCACACAGGGCCTAGGGGACCTTGTTGCCCTGAAGGGAAGGACACAGACCAGGCTCGCTTTGCTACCTTCTGATTCTAGAGCCCCAGGGCCTTGAGAGAACATAGGCAAAAGACAGGGAGTTGTTACAGCAGGCCTTGGATAAAACTCAGTGATATACTGGCTTCAGATCTGACCCATTGCAATCACAGTGTCAGTGGCCACAGAGATGCCAGTGTCACTCTACCCCCAGGTTGAGATGGCTCAGAACAGAGAGAGAAATTCCACTTGTTTGGGACAAAGGAAGGGAAAAGAACAAGAGTCTCTGCCTGGTAATCCAGAGAATTCTCCCAGGTCTATGGGTGCCCCCTAAAGTAGACACAGCTTAGATCACAAAACCCAAGTCCTTTCAAATATCTGGAAAGCCTTCCTGAGAAAGATGGCTACAAATAATCCTTGACAGTGAAGACTACAATAAATACCAAATTCTTCAATGCCCAGACACTGAAGAACATCCAATAGAATCAACACCATCCAGGAAAGCATGACCTCACCAAATAAACTAAATAAGTCACCAGGAACCAATCCTGGAGAAATAGAGATATGTGACCTTCTGGAAGAGAATTTAAAATAGCTGTGTTGAGAAAACTCAAAGAAATTCAAGATAACACAGAGAAGGAACTTATAATTCTATCACATAAATTTAACAAAGAGATTGAAATAATTTTAAAAAAATGACGCAGAACTTCTAAAGCTAAAAAATGAAATTAGTATACTGAAGAATGCATCAGTATCCTTTAATTGCAGAATTTATCAAACAGAAGAATTTGTGAGCTTGAAGATAGGCTATTCGAAAATACACAGTCAGAGGAGACAAAAGAAAAAAAGAATAAAAAACAATAAAGCCTGCCTACAGGATCTAGAAAATAGCTCAAAAGGGCAAATATAAGAGTTATTAGCCTTAAATAGGAGATACAGAAAGTGATAAGATTACAAAGTTTATTCAAAGAAATAATAACCAAGAACTTCCCAAACCTAAAGAAAGATATCAATATCCAAGTACAAGAAGGTTATACAACATCAAGCAGATTTAACCAAAAAAAGACTACTTCAAGGCATTTAATAATTAAACTCCCAACAGTCAGGGATAAAGAAAGGGTCCAAAAAGAAGCAATAGAAAAGAAACAAATAACATACAATGGAGCTCCAATATATCTGGTAGCAGACTTCTCAGTGGAAACACTACAAGCCAGGAAAGAGAGGCATGACATATTTAAAGTATTGAAGAAAAATAAAACTTTATCCTAGAAAAGTATATCTGGTTAAAATACCCTTCAAACATGAAGGAAAAAAAAAAGACTTTTCCAGACAAACAAAAGCTAAGGGATTTCACACATACCACATCTTTTCTACAAAAATTCACTAAAGGGAGTATTTCAATCAGAAAGAAAAGGACATTAATGAGCAATAAGTAATCACCTGAAGGTACAAAACTCACTGGTAACAGTAACTACACAGAAAAACACAGAATATTATAACACTGTGACTCTGGAGTAAATTACTCTTATCCTAAATAGAAAGACTCAGTGATGAACCAATCAAAAATAATAAATACAACAAAATTTTCAAGACGTAGTCAGTACAATAAGATATAAATACAAACAACTGAAAGTTAAAAAGTTGGGGGATGAAGTTAAGGCATAGGGATTTTGTTAGCCTTCTTTTTACTTGTTTATTTTTTATGCAAATAGTGTTAAGTTTTATTGATTTAAAATAATGGGTTATAGAGGGGGTGGAGCCAAGATGGCCAAATAGGAAGAGCTCCAGTCTACAGCTCCCAGTGTGAGCGACGCAGAAGATGGGTGATTTCTGCATTTCCAACTGAGCAAACAGCACACCAGGAGATTATATCCCACACCTGGCTCGGAGGGTCCTAAGCCCATGGAGCCTCGCTCATTGCTAGCACAGTAGTCTGAGATCAAACTGCAAGGTGGCAGCAAGGCTGGGGGAGGGGCACCCACCATTGCCGAGGCTTGAGTAGGTAAAAAAAAACAGCTGGGAAGCTCGAACTGGGTGAAGCCTGCCCTCCGCAGCTCAAGGAGGCCTGCCTGCCTCTGTAGACTCCACCTCTGGGGGCAGGGCATAGCCAAACAAAAGGCAGCGTAAACCTCTGCAGACTTAAATGTCCCTGTCTGACAGCTTTGAAGAGAGTAGTAGTTCTCCCAGCATGCAGCTGGAGATCT
Organism: Nomascus leucogenys; assembly: GCF_006542625.1. Classification (NCBI taxonomy): domain Eukaryota; kingdom Metazoa; phylum Chordata; class Mammalia; order Primates; family Hylobatidae; genus Nomascus; species Nomascus leucogenys. The sequence goes on from NC_044402.1 coordinate 86,748,127, forward strand.
GAGAACAGACAGGCTGCCTCCTCAAGTGGGTCCCTAACCCCAAAGTAGCCTAACTGGGAGGCAGCCCCAGTAGGGACAGACTGACACCTCACATGGCCAAGTACTCCTCTGAGACAAAACTTCCAGAGGAACGATCAGGCAGCAACATTTGCTGTTCACCAATATCCACTGTTCTGCAGGCTCCACTGCTGATATCCAGGCAAACAGGGTCTGGAGTGGACCTCCAGAAAACTCCAACAGACCTGCAGCTGAGGGTCCTGACTGTTAGAAGGAAAACTAACAAACAGAAAGGACATCCACACCAAAATCCCATCTGTGCATCACCATCATCAAAGACCAAAGGTAGATAAAACCACAAAGATGGGGAAAAAACAGAGCAGAAAAACTAAAAACTCTAAAAATCAGAGTGCCTCTCCTCCTCCAAAGGAACGCAGCTCCTCGCCAGCAAAGGAACAAAGCTGGATGGAGAATAACTTTGACGAGTTGAGATAAGAAGGCTTCAGACAATCAAACTACTCCGAGCCAAAGGAGGAAGTTTGAACCCATGGCAAAGAAGTTAAAAACCTTGAAAAGAAAATTAGATGAATGGCTAACTAGAATGACCAATGCAGAGAAGTCCTTAAAGGACCTGATGGAGCTGAAAACCATGGCACGAGAACTATGTGATGAATGCACAAGCTTCAGTAGCGGAGCAATCAACTGGAAGAAAGGGTATCAGTGATGGAAGATCAAATGAATGAAATGAACTGAGAAGAGAAGTTTAGAGAAAGAAGAATAAAAAGAAATGAACAAAGCCTCCAAGAAATATGGGACTATGTGAAAAGACCAAATCTACGTCTGATTGGTGTACCTGAAAATGACGGGGAGAATGGAACCAAGTTGGAAAACAGTCTGCAGAATATTATCCAGGAGAACTTCCCCAATCTAGCAAGGCAGGCCAACATTCACATTCAGGAAATACACAGAACACCACAAAGATACTCCTTGAGAAGAGCAACCCCAAGACACATAATTGTCAGATTCACCAAAGTTGAAATGAAGGAAAAAATGCTAAGGGCAGCCAGAAAGAAAGGTCGGATTACCCACAAACGGAAGCCCATCAGACTAACAGCTGATCTCTTGGCAGAAACTCTACAAGCCAGAGGACAGTGGGGGCCAATATTCAACATTCTTAAAGAAAAGAATTTCCAACCCAGAAGCTCATATCCAGCCAAACTAAGCTTCATAAGTGAAGGAGAAATAAAATACTTTACAGACAAGCAAATGCTGAGAGATTTTGTCACCACCAGGCCTGCCCTACAAGAGCTCCTGATGGAAGCACTAAACATGGAAAGCAACAACTGGCATCAGCCACTGCAAAAACATGCCAAATTGTAAAGACAATCTAGGTTAGGAAGAAACTGCATCAACTAACGAGCAAAATAACCAGCTAACATCATAATGACAGGATTAAACACACACATAACAATATTAACCTTAAATGTAAATGGGCTAAATGCTCCACTTAAAAGACACAGACTGGCAAATTGGACAGAGTCAAGACCCATTAGTGTGCTGTATTCAGGAAACCCATCTCACATGCAGAGACACACATAGGCTCAAAATAAAGGCAAGAAGGAAGATCTACCAAGCAAATGGAAAACAAAAAAAGGCAGGGGTTGCAATCCTTGTCTCTGATATAACAGACTTTAAACCAACAAAGATCAAAAGAGACAAAGAAGGCCATTACATAATGGTAAAGGGAATGAATTCAACAAGAAGAACTAACTATCCTAAATATATATGCACCCAATACAGGAGCACCTAGATTCATAAAGCAAGTCCTTAAAGACCTACAAAGAGACTTAGATTCCCACCCAATAATAGTGGGAGACTTTAACACCCCACAGTCAACATTAGACAGATCAACAAGACAGAAAGTTAACAAGGATATCCAGGAATTGAACTCAGCTCTGCAACAAGCGGACCTAATAGGCATCTACAGAACTCTCCACCCCAAATCAACAGAATATACATTCTTTTCAGCATCACACCACACCTATTCCAAAATTGACCACATAGTTGGAAGTAAAGCACTCCTCAGCAAATGTAAAAGAACAGAAATTATAACAAACTGTCTCTCAGACCACAGTGCAACCAAACTAGAACTCAGGATTAAGAAACTCACTCAAAACTGCTCAACCTCGTGGAAACTAAACAACCTGCTCCTGAATGACTACTGGGTACATAACAAAATGAAGGCAGAAAAAGATGTTCTTTAAAACCAACGAGAACAAAGACACAACATATCAGAATCTCTGGGACACATTCAAAGCAGTGTGTAGAGGAAAATTTATAGCATTAAATGCCCACAAAAGAAAGCAGGAAAGATCTAAAATTGACACCCCAACATCACAGTTAAAAGAACTAGAGAAGCAAGAGCAAACACATTCAAAACCTAGCAGAAGGCAAGAAATAACTAAGATCAGAGCAGAACTGAAGGAAATAGAGACACAAAAAACCCTTCAAAATATCAATGAATCCAGGAGCTGGTTTTTTGAAAAGATCAACAAAATTGATAGACCACTAGCAAGACTAATAAAGAAGAAAAGAGAGAAGAATCAAATAGAAGCAATAAAAAATGATAAAGGGGATATCACCACCAATCCCACAGAAATACAAACTACCATCAGAGAATACTATAAACACTTCTATGCAAACAAACTTGAAAATCTAGAACAAATGGATAAATTCCTTGACACATACACCCTCCCAAGACTAAACCAGGAAGTTGAATCCCTGAATAGACCAATAACAAGCTCTGAAATTGAGGCAATAATTAATAGCTTACCAACCAAAAAAAGTCAAGGACCAGATGGATTGACAGCTGAATTCTACCAGAGGTACAAGGAGGAGCTGATACCATTCCTTCTGAAACTATTCCAATCAATAGAAAAAGAGGGAATCCTCCCTAACTCATTTTATGAGGCCAGCATCATCCTGATACCAAAGCCTCGCAGAGACACAACAAAAAAAGAGAATTTTAGACCAATATCCCGGAGGAACATGGATGCAAAAATCCTCAATAAAATACTAGCAAACCGAATCCAGCAGCACATCAAAAAGCTCATCCACCATGATCAAGTGGTCTTCATGCCTGGGATGCAAGGCTGGTTCAACATACGCAAATCAATAAATGTAATCCAGCATATAAACAGAACCAAAGACAAAAACCACATGATTATCTCAATAGATGCAGAAAAGGCCTTTGACAAAATTCAACAGCCCTTGATGCTAAAAACTCTCAGTAAATTAGGTATTGATGGGACGTATCTCAAAATAATAACAGCTATCTATGACAAAGCCACAGCCAATATCATACTGAATGGGCAAAAAACTGGAAGCATTCCCTTTGAAAACTGGCACAAGACAGGGATGCCCTCTCTCACCACTCCTATTCAACATAGTGTTGGAAGTTCTGGCCAGGGCAATCAGGCAGGAGAAGGAAATAAAGGGCATTCAATTAGGAAAAGAGGAAGTCAAATTGTCCCTGTTTGCAGATGACATGATCGTATATCTAGAAAACCCCATCGTCTCAGCCCAAAATCTCCTTAAGCTGATAAGCAACTTCAGCAAAGTCTCAGGATACAAAATCGATGTGCAAAAATCACAAGCATTCTTATACACCAATAACAGACAAACAGAGAGCCAAATCATGAGTGAATTCCCATTCACAATTGCTTCAAAGAGAATAAAATACCTAGGAATCCAACTTACAAGGGATGTGAAGGACCTCTTCAAGGAGAAGTACAAACCACTGCTCAATGAAATAAAAGAGGATAGAAACAAATGGAAGAACACTCCATGCTCATAGGTAGGAAGAATCAATATCATGAAAATGGCCATACTGCCCAAGGTAATTTATAGTTTCAATGTCACCCCCATCAAGCTACCAATGACTTTCTTCACAGAATTGGAAAAAACTACTTTAAACCAAAAAAGAGCCCGCATCAGCAAGTCATTCCTAAGCCAAAAGAACAAAGCTGGAGGCATCATGTTACCTGACTTCAAACTATACTACAAGGCTACAGTAACCAAAACAGCATGGTACTGGCACCAAAACAGAGATATAGACCAATGGAACAAAACAGAGCCCTCAGAAATAATGCCACATATCTGCAACTATCTGATCTTTGACAAACCTGACAAAAACAAGAAATGGGGAAAGGATTCCCTATTTTATAAATGGTGCTGGGAAAACTGGCTAGCCTTATGTAGAAAGCTGAAACTGGATCCCTTCCTTACACCTTATACAAAAATTAATTCAAGATGGATTAAAGACTTAAATATTAGACCTAAAACCATAAAAACCATGGAAGAAAACCTAGGCAATACCATTCAGGACATAGGCATGGGAAAGGACTTCATGTCTAAAACACCAAAAGCAATGACAACAAAAGCCAAAATTGACAAATGGGATCTAATTAAACTAAAGAGCTTCTGCACAGCAGAAGCTACCATCAGAATGAACAGGCAATGTACAGAATGGGAGAAAGTTTTTGCAATCTACTCATCTGACAAAGGGCTAATATCCAGAATCTACAGTAAACTCCAACAAATGTACAAGAAGAAAATAATCCCATCAAAAAGTGGGCAAAGGATATGAACAGACACTTCTCAAAAGAAGACATTTATGCAGCCAAAAGACACATGAAAAAATGCTCATCAGCACTGGCCATCAGAGAAATGCAAATCAAAACCACAATGAGATACCATCTCACACCAGTTAGAATGGCAATCATTAAAAAGTCAGGAAACAACAGGTGCTGGAGAGGATGTGGAGAAATAGGAACACTTTTACACTGTTGGTGGGACTGTAAACTAGTTCAACCATTGTGGAAGACAGTGTGGCGATTCCTCAGGGATCTAGAACTAGAAATATCATTTGACCCAGCCATGCCATTACTGGGTATATACCCAAAGGATTATAAATCATGCTGCTATAAAGACACATGCACACGTATGTTTATTGTGGCACTACTCACAATAGCAAAGAGTTGGAACCAACCCAAATGTCCAACAACGATAGACTGGATTAAGAAAATGTGGCACATATACACCATGGAATACTATGCAGCCATAAAAAAGGATGAATTCATGTCCTTTGTAAGGACATGGATGAAGCTGGAAACCATCATTCTCAGCAAACTATCACAAGGACAAAATACCAAACACCGCATGTTCTCACTCATAGGTGGGAATTGAACAATGAGAACTCATGGACACAGGAAGGGGAATATCACACACTGGGGCCTGTTGTTGGGTGGGGGAGGGGGGAGGGATAGCATTAGGAGATATACCTAATGTAAATGACGAGTTAATGGGTGCAGCACACTAACATAGCACATGTATACATACGTAAAACACCTGCACGTTGTGCACATGTACCCTAGAACTTGAAGTATAATAAAAATATATATATTTTTTAAAAAAAGGAGATCAAGACCATCCTGGCTAACACGGTGAAACTCCATCTCTACTTAAAATACGAAAACAAAAAATTAGCCAGGCGTGGTGGTGGGCGCCTGTAGTTCCAGCTACTCAGGAGGCTGAGGCAGGAGAACGGCGTGAACCTGGGAGGCGGAGCTTGCAGCAAGCCAAGATCACACCACTGCACTCCATCCTCGGCAACACAGCAAGACTCCGTATCAAAAAAAAAAAAATTAAGAAGAAAATTTTTTAAATTCTTGAAACAAAGGATAATGGAAACCCAATATACAAAAACCTATAGGATACTGCAAAAATGGTACTAAGAAAGAAGTTTATAGCTATAAGTGCCTTTATCAAAGGGGAGATAAAATTTTAAATAAACACTACAACAATGCATCTTTATGAACTAGAAAGGCAGGAGAAAGCCAAGCCCGAAGTTATTTGAAGAAAAGAAATAACAAAGATCAGAGCAGAAATAAATGCAAATGAAATAAAAAATACAAAAGGTCAATGAAACAAAAAGTTGGTATTTTGGGAAAAGTTAAACAAAACTGAAAAATCTTTGCCCAGGCTAGAAAAAGAGAGAAAATCCAAATAAATAAAATTGGAAATGAAAAATGAGACACTATAACTGGTACCTCATAAATTCAAAGGGTTATTAGTGGTTACTATGAGCAACTAACTATATGCCAATAAATCAGAAGATCCAGAAGAAATGGACAAATTCTTAGATACATACAAACTACCAAAATTGAAACAGGAAAAAAGTCCAAAACCTAAAGAGACCAAAAACAAGACCAAATAAGATTGAAGCCGTAATAAAAATCTCCCAGTAAAGAAGTGTCTGAGATCTGGTGGCTTCACTGCTGAATTCTACCAAACGTATTTAAAAAATAAATATGAACCTAGTCAAACTATTCTGAAAAATAGAGGAGAAGGGAATGCTTCTGAACTCATTGTACAAGGCCAGTGTTACCTTGATATCAAAACCAAAGACACATCAAAAAAAGAAAACTACAGACCAATATCTACTGAATATTGATGAAAAAATCCTCAACAAAATACTAGCAAACCAAATTCAAGAATACATCAGAAAGATCATTCATCATGACCAAGTGGGATTTATCCTTGGGGTGCAAGGATGGTCAACATATGCAAACCAATCAATGTGATACATTATATCAACAAAATGAAAGATAAAATCCATATGATCATTTTAATTCATGCTGAAAAAGTGTTTGATATGATTCAACATCCCTTCACAATAAAAACCTTCAAAAAACTGGATAATGGAAAAACATATCTCAGCATAATAAAAGCCACAGGTAGTATCATACTGAATGGGTAAGAACTGAAAGACTCTCCTCTAAGACCTGGAAGACAACAAAGATGCCCACTGTCACCACTGTTATTAAACATAGTACTGGAAGTCCTAGCTAGAGCAATCAGACAAGAGAAAGATATACACCAATTTGGAAAGGAAGGAGTCAAATTGGACTCCAAATAGGAAAGGAAGGAGTCAAATTATCCTTGTTTGAAGATGATATGGTGTTATATTTAGAAAAAACGAAAGATGCTACGTACAAAAAACCTCTTAGAACTGATAAGCAAATTCAGTGCATTTGCAGAATACAAAATCAGCATACAAAAATCAGTAGCATTTCTTTTTTTTTTCTTTTCTTTTTTTTTTTTTTATTTGAGACGGAGTTTTGCTCTTGTTGCCCAGGCTGGAGTGCAATGGTGTGATCTTGGCGCACCGCAACCTCCACCTCCTGGGTTCAAGCGATTCTCCTGCCTCAGCCTCCCGAGTAGCTGGGATTACAGGCAAGCACCACACCACACCTGGCTAATTTTGTATTTTTAGAAGAGACAGATTTTCACCATGTCGGCCAGGATGGCCTTGATCTCTTGACCTTGTGATCCTCCCACCTCAGCCTCCCAAAGTGTTGGGATTACAGTTGTGAGCCACTGAGCCTGGCCAAAAATCAGTAGCATTTCTATATGCCAACAGTGAACAATATGTAAAAGAGACATCCCATTTGCAGTAGCCACACATAAAATCAAATACCTAGGAATTAACCGAAGAGGTGAATTAGCTCTATAATTAAAACTATAAAATACTGATAAAAGAAACTGAAGAGAATACAAAAAAATGGGAAAAAATGTTCCATGTTCATAGACTGGAAGAATCAATAGTGTTAAAATGTCCATACTACCTAAAGCAACCTACAGATGATACAATCCCTATCAAAGTGCCAATAACATGCTTTACAGAAACAGAAAAAACAATCCTAAAATTTATATGGAACCACGGAGGACCCAGAATAGCCAAAGCTATCCTAAGTAAAAAGAACAAAACTGGAGGAATACATTATCTGACTCCAAATTATACTGCAGCACTATAGTAACCAAAACAGCATGGTACTGGCATAAAAACAGACACAGAGACCAATGGAACAGAATAGAGCCCAGAAACTAAAGCACACATGTACAGTGAACTCATTTTCAACAAAGGTGCCAAGAACACACTCAGGAAAAGAGAGTCTCTTCAATAAATGGTGCTGGGAAAACCGGACACCCATATACAGAAGAGTGAAACTAAACCCCTATCTCTTGCCATATACAAAAATCCAACCAAAATGGATTAAAGACTTAAATCTAAGACCTCACACTAAACCACTACTACAAGAAAACCTGGAGAAAATCTCTAGGACATTGGTCTGGGCAAAAGTTTCTTGAGCAATATCCCACAAGCACAGGCATCCAAAGCAAAAATGGACAAATGGGATCACATCAAGTTAAAGAGCTTCTGCACAGCAAAGGATACACTCAACAACGTGAAAGGACAGCCCACAAAGTGGGAGAAAATATTTGCGAACTACCCATCTGACAAAGGATTAATAACCAGAATATATAAAGAGCTCAAATAAGTCTACAGGAGAAAATCTAATAATCCAATCAAAAAATGGGCAAAGGATTTGAATAGACACTTCTGGAAAGAAGACATACAAATGGCAAACAGGCGTATGAAGAGGAGCTCAACATCATCAATCATCAGAGAAATGCAAATCAAAACTACAATTAGCTATCTTCCTACCCAAGTTTTAATGGTTTATATCCAAAAGACAGGCAATAACAAATGTTGTTAAGGATATGGAGAAAAGGGAACTCTCGTACACTGTTGGTGGGAATGTAAATTAGTACAACCACTATGGAGAACAGTTTAGAGATTCCTCACAAAACTAAAAATTTAGCTACCATATGATCCAGCAATGACGCTGCTGGATATATATCCAAAAGAAAGGAAATAAGTATATTAAGGGGAAATCTGAGGCTGGGCATGGCGGCTCACACCTGTAATCCCAGCACTTCGGAAGGCCGAGGCGGGCAGATCATGAGGTCAGGAGTTGGAGACCAGCATGGCCAACATGGTGAAACCCCGTCTGTACTAAAAATACAAAAATTAGTTGGGTGTGGTGGCAGGGGCCTGTAATTTCCTACTCGAGAGGCTGAGGCAGGAGAATTGCTTGAACCCTGGTGGCAGTGGTTGCAGTGAGCAGAGATCACATCACTGCACTCCAGCCTGGGTGACAGAGCAAGACTCTGTCTCGGAAAAAAAAAAAAAAAAAAAAGAGATATCTGCACTCCTATGTTTGTTGCAGCACTGTTTACAGCAGCTAAGATTTGGAAGCAACCTAAGTGTCCATCAACAGATGAATGGATAAAGAAAATGTGGTATACATACACAATCGAGTACTCTTCAGCTATAAGAAAGAATTAGAGCCTGTCATTTGCAATAACATGGGTAGAAACAGAGATTACTATGTTAAGTGAAATAAGCCAGGCACAGAAAGACAAACATCACACGTTCTTACTTATTTGTGGGATCTAAACATCAAAACAGTTTAACTCATGGACATAGAGAATAGAAGGATGGTTACCAGAGGCTAGGAATAGTAGTGGGAGGGTGGGGGAGAGGTGGGGATTGTTAATGGGTACAAAAACAAACAGTTAGAAAAAATAAATAAAACTCACTAGTTGATAATACAATAGGGTGACAATAGTAAATAACTTAATTGTATATTTTTAAATCACTTAAAGAGTATAATTGGACTGTTTGTAACTCAGAGGATGAATGCTTGAAAGGAGGGATACCCCATTCTGCATGACGTGATAATTTCATATTGCATGCCTATATCAAAACATCTCATCTACTCCATAAATATATACACTTACTATGTATCCACAAAACATAAAGATTTTAAAAATAACTTTTAAAAATCACTTATGAAAAAACAAACAACTTTTTGGAAAGTTAAATGGATCCTCAGAATAGATGAGTGATATGAGAGTTTTGTGACAATGTCTGATTGGGTGTGGTACTGACTTCTCATCTGTGAGAAGGAAAGATTACAGTTGCTCCCAGGGAGAGGATTTATGACAACTGAGTTCTTTTGAGAGGCTCTGCTTTTAGGCAGATAAAGAATTTCAGAAACTCAAATGCCTTCAGCTTAAAATAATTTTTATGCCATAATGGCTTGTTCTAGACCCCTTTACAGCAGTACCATTGTTACTCTTCACACCATTCTCTCATTAAAGCTTTTACAGCTTTGAATCATCAACAGTCTCAAAATCAAAAAATACTTCAATGGGCATTCTGATCCCTGCACTCCTAGTCTTTAAATTTTCATAAAGTCTTTATAATAATGCTAATTGAAAACAAAAATGAAGCAATGAACCATAAAAAGCATTAAAAATATCTCAGCTTACAAAATGATATATTTAAAGTTCTCTTAAATATGTTGATGGGGTTCAGGATACACTACTCCAAAACATGGCACTTTGGCATTTGAGAAAACAGTGGGAGCAGGAAGATCACTCTCACCTTCCCCTCATACTTTGTCCCTTGAAACAGGCCATAAAATCTAACTGACAGTCCCCTGAAGAAGGTTATAAGACCTTCATGTGAAAGATGCCCACCCTAAACCTAGAAGAAACAAACATTCTTAACTCTGAAGACACAAGGACACAGAGAAGAATCCGAACAAACAGGCCTTGCCAAAGTTCCCTGTAGTACATTCTCTTTAGATTATATCCCATGTATCCAGTGTCAGGCTTCAGAACACAATACTTCAAGTATAGTGCTTTGGCATGCTGAGTATGCTGAGCTGAAGGAAACCAAAAGGGCCTCAGAAGCAAAATCTGACTTTCTCCTGCCCTCCTTTCTCCTGCTCCTCTTTCTCCCCAAAGAAATGCCGTAAAAACTGGAATTTCTCTTCCCCAAAGCAAGCCATAAAACCTAGAAATGTTACCTTAACTTTCCCTCACCTTTTTGTCTAACAGTTGGCCATAAAGAAATGTTCTGACATACCTTACCTGATAGATCATAACATCTCATTCCTGAAGGGGTCCTGCCTAACCCAGGAAGAAGGAATGTTCCAGAGAGAAACCAAGAAGAATCTGAACAGACAGGTCTTGCTAGCTTCCCACCTCTCAGTCTATTACCATTTGTCCAATCACATTTCTACATGATTGTTCATTCTTCATCAAAGCTAAACATAACACAAGTTTTCCTGTTTCTTTGGCTGTAAATTTCTGGATGCTAATTTGTCATTTAAATTTTTGATTAAATAAATTTGCATGTTTTCTCCTATTAATCTGTCTTCTTCTCAGGTTTATTGCAGACCTAGACAGGAACCCTGGGAAAAGTGAGGAAACTTTTTTTCCTCCCCTACATAATCATACCTCTTCATAATTTTCTACTTCATCAAACTTAGCATAAAAATACACAGGTTTCTGTTTCTTTGGGTCTTCATTTCCTTACGAAACCTCCCATGCTATGTACAACTTATATGAATTTGTTAACTTGTCTTTTGTTGTGGGGTCTCAGTCATGGGCCTAGTGATGGGTGGGATTTCTTCTCCCCCAGAGGGTAAACAATGAATATAAATTTTCCCCAATTTCAAAAACTAAATATCTTCACAAGAATTATTACATATAAACTTAACAACAAGTACAGAATTACAGAGTCATATTGTAATGTTGCTTTGTGGTACTAGCTTACTTCAGCTACTAGGTAATTTACTTGTTCTGGCTCTCCTGTTTTGCAGCACCTTAAATTCAAATGTGTGCCTCAGCCACATTGCAAATGATCACCTCAGAGAGACAGATGTAGAAAGTTGAAACAGAAATACCTGAAAATACGAAAATGTATGAATATCCATTAACATATTTTCTAAAGAAGTGCATATTTATTTTCAATACATTATATAATTGTTATATATATAATATTTACATTATACAAATGTAAATATTATTTTTCTTCGTGACTCCTTGAACATTCTAAGATAATGAAAAATATTAACACCCTTAAACACCTTTAAAAACTCAGTTTAATTATTTAACCAATCGAATTTATGGTCAACAATGCAGAACAGCTTTTCATTGAAGGATTCAAATATATGCCGTTTGTGCTGCATTTGGAACTCTTCCAGACCAATTCTGCAATCTATTGCATATCAAGTTATATCCAATATCTCTTATTGCTATACATTTTAATTTGGATGATATTTATACCCAATTATTACAGTTTTTCTCAAAATGGCCTACTTTCAGAATTAACAGATTACTATATCTTTGCCATTGTTTATTTGGAATGGGAAGGGCAGTCTTCATTTAATGTAGTTCCAGTTTTGAAAAGCTTTTTTCAGTTAACTAAAAAAATGTACTCATACTGTAAAATCATAGAGTATATAACAATATAATTGAATGAATTATTCTAAGATAAAATTATTTAGGTTCATGATTTACAAAGATTTACAAGATTGAATTACCCTAACTGGAGATACAATTCATTTTTTCTCTCAAATCTGAAAGGTTTTTGTGTTTTAACAAGGGTTTTTATTGATACATAATATTTTACATATTTATGGGGTACCTGTGATATTTTGTTCCATGCGTAGAATGTGTAATGCTCAAGTCAGGGTATTTAGGGTATCCACCACCTTGAGAATTTTTCATTTCTACATGTTGGAATGCATTCATTTTTAAACAACTTTATTTTTTATTATTTTTACATTTTTGATTAAAAATTATTTAACAGAATATATTCAAAATATTGCCATTTAAACATATAGTCAATCTTTTCAAAATTGGAATTTTTTTGCTTTTATTTTGAAGGGTTTTTGGTAATTTTTAAACATTCATTTTAGGTTCAGCGGTACATATGTAGGTTTGGTTTATAGGTAAATTGCATGTCACAGAGGTTTGGTGTGCAAATGATTTCATTACCTAGCATAGTACCCAATAGGTAGTTTTTCAATCTTTCCCTCCTCCCATCCTCCACCCTCAAGTAGGCCTCAGTGTCTGTTGTTTTTGTCTTTGTGTCCAGGTGTTCTCAATGTTTAGCTCCCACTTATAACTAAGAACGTGCAGTATTTACTTTTCTGTTTCTGCTTTAGTTTGCTTAGGATAATGACTTTCAGCTCCATACATGTTACTGTGAAGGACATTATCTTATTCTTTTTATGGCTGTATAGTATTCCACAATGCTTGTGTCTTTATGGTAGAATGATTTATATTCCTTTGGGTATATACAAGCAGTCCAATAATAGGATTGCTGGGTCAAATGGTAATTCTTTTTTAAGTTCTTTGAGAAATTGCCACCCTGCTTTCCACAATGGCTAAACTAATTGACATTCCCACAAGCAGTGTATAAGTGCTCCCTTATTCCACAACCTCACAGCCATCTGTTATTTTTTGACTTTTTAATAATAGCCATTCTGATTGGTGCAAGATGGTATCTCATTGTGGCATTGATTTGCATTTTTCTAATGATTAATAATATTGAGCATTTTTTTAATATGCTTGTCATCCATGTAATATATGTCTTCTCTTGAAAAGTGTCTGTTTCTGTCCTTTGCCCACTTTTTATGAGGCTGGTTTTTTTTTGCTTGTTGAATTAAGTTTCTTATAGATTCTGTATATTCTACCTTTGTCAGATGCATAGTTTGCAAATATTTTCTCCCATTCTATAGGTTTTCTGTTGACTCTGTTGATAGTTCTTTTGTTGTGCAGAAGCTCTTGTTTAGTTAGGTCTAATTTGTCAATTTTTGGTTTTGTTACTGTTGCTTTTGGTGTCTTCATCATGAAATCTTTGCCAGGGCTTATGTCCAGAATGGTATTTCCTAGATTATCTTCCAGAATTGTTTTAGGTTTTATATTTAAGTCTATAATCCATCTTGAATTGGTTTTTATATGGTAAAAGGAAGAAGTTCAGTTTTTTTGTCAACTTCGTTGAAGCTCAGATGGTTGGAGGTTTGCAGCATTACTGCCGGGCTCTCTATTCTGTTCCATTAATCTATGTGTCTCTTTTTGTACCAGTACCATGCTGTTTTGGTTACTGTAGCCTTGTAGTATAGTTTGATGTCAGGTAACATGTTGCCTCCTGCTTTGTTCTCTTTGCTTAGGCTAATCTTAGCTATTTGGGCTCTTTTTTGGTTCCATACAAATTTTAAAATAATTTTTTTCTAATTCTGTGAAGAATGTCATTGGTAGTTTGATAGAAATAGCATTGAATCTGTATTTTGCTTTGGGCAGTATGGCCATTTTAACAATATTGATTCTTCTTATCCATGAGCATGGAGTGTTTTTCCATTTGTTTGTGTCATCTCTGATTTCTTCATGCATGTTTTATAATTCTCATTGTAGAGGTCTTTCACCTCCCTAGTTAGCTATATTCCTAGGTATTATATTCTTTCTGTGGCTATTGTGAATTGAATGGTGTTCTTGGTTAGACTCTCAGTTTGGAAATTGTTGGTGTATAGAAATGTTCGTGATTTTTGTACATTGATTTTGTATCCTGAAACTTTGCTGAAGTTGTTTCTCACTTCTAGGAGCTTTTGGGCAGAAATTATGAGCTCTTCTAAATATAAAATCACATCATCTGCAAACAGAGATGTTTGACTTCCTCTCCTCCTATTTGGACGCCTTTTATTTTCTCTCTTGCCTAATTGCTCTGGCTAAGATTTCCAGTACTATATTAAAAAGGAGTGGTGAGAGAGGGTATACTTGTCCTATTTTGTTCTTAAGGGGAATGCTTCCAGCTTTTGCCTATTCAGTATGATGTCGGCTGCAGGTTTGTCATAGATAGCTCTTATTATTTTGAAGTATGGTCTTCCAATGCCTAGTTTGTTAAGGCTTTTTAACATGAAGGGATGTTGAATTTTATCAAAAGCCTTTTTTGCATCTTTTGAGATGATCCTGTGGTTTTTGTTTTTAGTTTTGTCTATATGATGAATCCATTTATTGATTTGCATATGTTGAACCAATCTTATATCCCAGGGATAAGGCCTATTTGATCATGGCGGATCAGCTTTTTGATGTGCTGCTGGAATTGATTTGGTACTATTTTGGTTGAGCGTTTTTGCGTCTATGTTCATCCTGGATTTTGTCCTCAAGTTTTCTTTTTTTGTTGTGTCTTTGCCAGGTTTTGGTATCAGGATGTTGCTGGCCTCAGAATGAATTAGGAAGGAGTCCCTCCTACTCAATTTTTTTGGAATAGTTAAATAACTTTCTAAAGGTATGTGGTACATATGGTAAAATCCACCAATTTCAAGTATACAATTTAATGGTTTTTAGTAACTTTACCAAGTGGTTGTTCCATCTTTATGAATCGCTTTTAGAACATTTCATTCCTCTCGTATTATCTCATGCCCATGGACAGTTAATCCTTGTTCTCATCCCCAACTGCAGGCAGCCACTTACTTATGTTGTCTTAAAAGCTTACCATTTCTGGACATTTAACATAATAATATAAACTAGATGTTAGGTATTAAACTTAATCTATTGGAGAGAAAGAAATTAAAGCAACGGGACTGTGATTTCTTTCCCTCCTTATTTAGTGAAAAAGAAATGTGACCCTCCTGGGAATAAAAGAAGGCATGCAAATGATCTAATCTCCATATAAAATGTCATAACTGGACCTCATGATAAAATAGCATTTGATAGCTATTATCTGTGGAATGGTTTTAGGAGAATGTAGATGATTGTTTAATGATAATCAAACATAGGGTTTATAGACTTATGGGGTAAAATGTCACATAAGCAAGGTGACTATCAGAGTATAAAATGGATATACTTCATAATCTAAATTCTATGTTATTTCCAGAAAGCCTGCAGCCAAAGATAAATTACGTTAGGGGTACTAGAGTCTGGTTGTCTCTTCCCAATTTAGGACCCTAATGGGCAAGCATTTTCTTCAAAATTCTCCATTAAGGGCACAGTATTCTAGCGATCTAGGCATATCAAAGTTGTCTATGCAAGTAATGGGTGGGATGCCAAGGAACAAAAAATCTTTTTAAAAAAAAAATATATTCTAAAGATCCTCCATAACAGCACAATTTTAAAAACTGGCAACACAAAATTTTGAAAAGAATATACAACATCCAGAACTCTCTTAAATTGTTGGTTGGCATGCAATGTGGCACAGCCTCTTTTGAAAAACATCTGACAGTTTCTTAGAAAACTAAATGTATACCCATTCTATGACCCAGCTATTCCACTCATTGGAATTTATTCAAGAGAAATGAAAAGATGTTCAAAGACTTGTACAAGAATGTTCATTATAGCTTTATTAACAATAGCCCTATTGCAAACAGCCTAAGTGTTCAAATAAAGAAGAATGAATAAGCAAAATGTGGTGTATCCATAGAACAGAAAATAGAAATATCAGGAAGAAATGACTGATACACACAACATAGATGGATTTCTAAAACATTATGCTGAGTAGAAGAAGCCTTATTCAAAAGAGTACAGAATATATTATTCTATTTATGTGAAGCTCTAGAAAAGGCAAATTAATCTATAATGAAAAAAATTATAATAGCGATTGCCTCTTGGGTGGGGAAGAAGGTGCACGGATTGACTGGGAATAGACCTTAAAAATGTTCTAGAGTAGGCCGGGCGCGGTGGCTCACGCTTGTAATCCCAGCACTTTGGGAGGCAGAGGCGGGCGGATCACGAGGTCATGAAATCGAGACCACGGTCACCCTATCTCTACTAAAAATACAAAAAATTAGCCAGGCATGGTGGTGGGCGCCTGTAGTCCCAGCTACTCAGAGAGGCTGAGGCAGGAGAATGGCGTGAACCCGGGAGGCGGAGCTTGCAGTGAGCCGAGATCGCACCACTGCACCCCAGCCTGGGTGACAGAGCGAGACTCCGTCTCAAAAAAAAAAAAAAAAAAAAAAGAACATTTATAATTTCTCCAGCCTGGGCGACAGAGCGAGACTCTGTCTCAAAAAAAAAAAAAAAATGTTCTAGAGTAATGTTAATGGTGTATATCTTGATAGAAATTTGGTTTACATAGTCTTGTGCATTTCTCAAGCTCAGAAAACATAATTTAAGTTTTAAGTTTTATTCATTTTGTTAATATACATTTTACCTATAGGAGGAAAAAATATTTAAAATATTGAGCTGTAGTTAGTTACATGCATGCTAAAGTGCTTATGAGGAAGCATACTGATGTCTGTAATATATAGTCATGCATTGCATAGTGGCATTTCTGTCAATGACAGTCTGCATATACAACAGTTGTCCTATAAGATTATAATATCATAGTTTCATTGTATCTTTTCTGTGTTTAGCTACCCAAATACTTACCATTCTGTTACAATTGCCTACAGTATTCAGTACAGTAACTTGCTGTACAGGTTTGTAGCCTAGGAGTAATAGGCTAGACAATATAGCCTACATGTGTAGTAGGCTATACCACCTAGGTTTGTGTAAATACACTCTGTGATGTTCACACAATGGCGAAATTGCCTAATGACATGTTTATTAGAACTTCTCTTTGTCGTTAAGTGACACATGAAGCACAGTCATGTGTCTGTGCTTCAAAACACATCAAAAAAGGTGGATTGGTGATAGAGGGATAAATGTAATATATGATCAACAGTATTCAAAGGAAAATGGTATAATCTAGGTATTGTGTATACTAGCATTAACTCTAAAATTCTTTCAGCTTATTGCATATTTGAAACAACATAAGAAGGCATTGAAAATGTGTGTGTGTGTGTGTGTGTGTAAAGGCCAAGTGCATTCTTATTTTTCAAACACAGTATCAACCCTGGAGGAGTAGAAACTTTACCTTTATTCATCATAGTTCTTAGGTTTGGACAGACTCCTTTAACACAAGACAGATTAATGACAGACAAACAAACAAACAAGTGTATTAACGCATGCCACACACACCACACTGGAGAAATCTCAATGGAAATACCTCAAAAAGATGACTTAGCTCCACTTATAGAACATCTTCAACAAAGAACAATACACTTGCAAAGGAATGACAGACAAAGAAAAACAGTTTTAAACTTCCAAGGGCACACAACTGTGGGAAGGTAAATATTTGTGATGAAACTAATGGAGTAAAGTTTGTTTGCAGATTCCTCTGGTGTCATCTCTGGGCTGATGAGTCTAGAGTCGTCGTCATCTATAAAGAATTTATTTCCTATCTTTAGGCAGAAAGAGAAGAGGGTAGAGATAGCTTCCTCTCAATTTGCTGTGTCTTATTGCCTTTAGCTCAAAAATAACTTTTATCTCAAGGAGGCATTTTGGAGTGACATGCTGGCTTACTTCAACATCTCACTGAAACTACTCTATTATATCCAGTTGCACTTGCCAGCATCTAATGCCTTCTAATCCAACATTATCAATACTTGTAGCTGATAAGTTAGCAAAATGTCAGTTAAAAAGGTAAATAAATATTGATGCACGCTTATCTTAAACATTTTATTTTTAACTCTAAACATATAAAGATATAAAATATTTTTCAATGTTTTGTTGTAGGTCCACTTTTTTATTATTGTTCTAATGAGCACAAAGTTGTATGTTGCTTTTTTTCCATAAACCCTCCCATAATGCATTTTCTTTTATTGGTTCTTCAAATTAGAGAGAAAACCTACATCTAATTGGACAAAATATCTTTGAAATGCACCTTTATAGAGTCTTCTTAAAGCATTCATTTTAAATTTTGCTTTTTTCCTCATATTCCATTTTAGATACCATGTGTTAAATTGTTTGATAAATCATTACCTATCTATAATAGCAAACATACTTGGCATAAAGAGGTCCGTGTAGATCCAAAACATAATTGCAACTACATAATCAAAATTCTATTATAACACATAAAATTTCCATCTGATTTTAGTATTTTTAAAACATTAGTTAAAAAGGAAGATAAACTAATACTTTCTAGTCTCAGTCAAAGACTACTGTTTATGTTGTAGTTCTAAATTCCCTTCTGCACAGTCCCATGTGATTCCTGTTGAAATCACTGGCCATCAGAGAAATGCAAATCAAAACCACAGTGAGATATCATCTCACACCAGTTAGAATGGCCATCATTAAAAAAACAGGAAACAACAGGTGCTGGAGAGGATGTGGAGAAATAGGAACACTTTTACACTGTTGGTGGGACTGTAAACTAGTTCAACCATTGTGGAAGTCAGTGTGGCGATTCCTCAGGGATCTAGAACTGGAAATACCATTTGACCCAGCCATCCCATTACTGTGTATATACCCAAAGGACTATAAATCATGCTGCTATAAAGACACATGCACACGTATGTTTATTGCGGCACTATTCACAATAGCAAAGAGTTGGAACCAACCCAAATGTCCAACAACGATAGACTGGATTAAGAAAATGTGGCACATATACACCATGGAATACTATGCAGCCATAAAAAATGATGAGTTCGTGTCCTTTGTAGGGACATGGATGAAACTGGAAAACATCATTCTCAGTAAACTATCGCAAGGACAAAAAACCAAACACCGCATGTTCTCACTCATAGGTGGGAATTGAACAATGAGAACTCATGGACACAGGAAGGGGAACATCACATTCCAGGGACTGTTGTGGGGTGGGGGGAGGGGGGAGGGACAGCATTAGGAGATATACCTAATGCTAAATGACGAGTTAATGGGTGCAGGAAATCAACATGGCATATGGATACATATGTAACAAACCTGCACATTGTGCACATGTACCCTAAAACCTAAAGTATAATAAGAAAAAAAAAAAAAGAAAATTTCTCTCCTGATAAATTATCCAAAATAAATTATCCAAAATGTTACCGCCTGTTTCACTTATTTCCGCTCCCCATGTGTTCCTCTATCCTTTAGCTGGTCCCTGTCTCTCTCTCTTTCACCTATTCACTCTCTCTTGTGCATATGTCCTCTATCATTATCAGTATGGAAGATGTTCTACACTGGCTCAATCAACATCTATTCAAAATAATAAAATTTCCAGCCCACCTTGCACCTATGTGTGGCCACATGCACATGACATAACTCTAGACATTGAATTATAAGTAGAAGTTCTTAGGGAGTGCTTACCTTCCTTTCTGAATAAAATAAAATGGAGATCTTAAGGAACTTCAGTTTTCATGGGTTTTTTTTTTCTGGTTTGTTTTTGGTTTTCTTGTTTTGGTTCTGGGGTTTTTTGTTTTTGGTATTTTGGGGGTTTTTTTTGTTTTTTTTGTTTTTTTTTTGAGACAGGGTCTCATCCTGTAGCCCAGACTGGAGTGCAGTGGCATGATATCAGCTCACTGCAACCTCTGCCTCCCAGGCTCAAGTGATGCTCCCACCTCAGCCTCCCAAGTAGCTGGGATTAAAGTTATGTGCCACCGTGCCCGGCTAATTTTTATATTTTTTATAGAGACAGGGTTTCACCATGTTGCCCAGGCTGGTCTCGAACTCCTGAGCTCAAGCGATCCACCCGCCTTGGCCTCCCAAAGTGCTGGAAGCATGAGCCACTAACACCACGCCCAGTCCAGAACTTCAGTTTTCAATCAAGCAAAAAAATATTCGATTATTTTATGCATCCAATATTTTCTAAGTCAAGAAAATACTTCAAAAGCAACTTTAACAAGGTTTAAAATTAAAATGGGGCTTTCTACTTAACAAATAGCTAACTAATTTTATGTCAGCTAAATACCCTATTCCACAGTTGGTTGGTTTGTTCACACACAATGAATGAATAGGGAAAAAAAGTGGCCATTTTGAGTAGATACCATAAGCTCATGCTTCTTAAAGTAGGGTAAGTATATTCAGTACTATCCTAAAGAGTATATGAAAGAACAGGATAAAAATGTCACGTTTAGCAAAGTATTCATTTTCTTTGAGAGTAGGTCATTTTAAACATTATATGAATATTAAGATAACATGGGTATTATATGGAATACAATGAAAAAAAACTTGCACTGATATAGATTTTATAAGAGCCGAATTTTGAATGATGTCATAAAGAATATTAAAAGTTGGCCAGTTGCGGTGCCTCACGCCTGTAATCCCAACACTTTGGGAGGCCGAAGTGGGCAGATCACTTGAGGTCAGGAGTTTGAGACCAGCCTGATCAACATGGTGAAACCCTGTCTCTACTAAAAATACAAAAATTAGCTGGGCATGGTGGCAGGTGCCTGTAATCCCAGCTGCTTGGGAGGCTGAGGCAGGAGAATGGTTTGAACCCGGGAGGTGGAGGTTGCAGTGAGCTGAGATCATGCCACTGCACTCCAGCCTGGACAACAGAGCAAGGCTCTTTCTGGAAAAAAAAAAAAAAAGAATATTAAAAGTTGGGCTTCTGAGTACAGATGACCTTTTTCTACTGACTTTGTACAAATCAATGTGAATAATAAATTGTATTATTGATATCTATGCTGTCTCATCAGTATCACTACAGGAAATAAAAAAACAGAGATCAGGAACTCCCTGCTGCCTTCTGTAAAAATTCAAAACAGTCTATGAAATCTGCTTTTAAGATTTCTCTCCCTGTCTTATTACCAGCCACAAGTGGGAAAGACAACGAAGACAACCAGCCACAAGTGGGAAAGACAACCAGAATTAGACTCTTGAGCAAGTGAGACAGTGATGTTTGCTGTGATGGACTTGTCCCTGGCATGGCCAATGACAGCAAGATGTGACCCAAACTCTTCCTGCAGCATAACCTCAGAGGCAGCTCTTCCTGCCAGGTTCCCCCAGCCCCATGCACAGCTATCTTAAGTCCCATTTCTTTTCCAACCAACTGTTCTGTGAGCCTAGAAAACAATTTCAAGTAGACTTATTTTCTTGCTTAAGTTCATCACAGTTGATTCTTGTTTCTAAGCAGCAAAGACAGATCCTTCACCCCTCATTCAAACAACAGGAATAGCAAAATGACTCAAACATTACAGCATCAAAGTTAGGCCAAGCAGGCTGGGCATGGTGGCTCGGGCCTGTAATCCCAGCACTTTGGAAGGCTGAGATGGGTGGATCACCTGAGGTCAAGAACTCGAGACCAGCCTGGCCAATATAGTGAAACCCTGCCTCTACTAAAAATACAAAAAATTAGCTGGGAATGGTGGCAGGTGCCTATAATCCCAGCTATTCAGGAGGTTGAGGAAGGAGAATCACTTGAACCTGGGAGGCAGAGGTTACAGTGAGCCAAGATCGTGCCATTGCACTCCAGCCTGGGCAACAGGAGCAAAACTCCATC
Organism: Nomascus leucogenys; assembly: GCF_006542625.1. Taxonomy (NCBI): domain Eukaryota; kingdom Metazoa; phylum Chordata; class Mammalia; order Primates; family Hylobatidae; genus Nomascus; species Nomascus leucogenys. The sequence continues at coordinate 86,770,130 of NC_044402.1, forward strand.
TCAAAAAACAAACAAACAAAAAAGTTAGGCCAAGCAATCACAACACCAAGATTTAATAGCAATAGGAGAGGCACCATTAAACTCTAAATTGATATTGTTTTATGGTGCAGTAATTACTTATATTTTGTTAAGACTAACTGTCCCGACGAAATTCTGGTAGGACTCAAAGAAAGAATGTGCCAACCTAAATGCCTTCTAGTCCTTCATCACTCATCCACATCAGAATTTCATGGGGTGTTAGGTTAAAATGCAGCTTCTGCAGCCCATCCCAGAAGTGAAACAGGTTCTTCAGAAGAAGCCTAAGAATCTGAATCTTAAGCAGCTTTGTATTGACTGATATGCAAATTAAAGTTTGAGAACAATGGGCCTAGGTGAATTTTTTAAGATGTACTAAAACAGACATTACACATGTTTTATTGATCGCAGTTAAAATTTCTTCCTGAATCTTTGGTTAAAACAATGTTCTTAACAGAGTCACGGTGCTGTAATATAAAGAGCTAATGCTTGAATATCCCCCTTCCTGCTCTATAAATAACAAATTGTTTATCCTCTGAAACCAAACATAAAGCTTTACTTCCTTATTCCTTTTCTCTGTATTTTCTCTTTTTCCTATTCTCTGCCCTAGAGAATTACCCTGATTAAAACTAAAAAGAAATAAATAAAAAGAAGGCAGCAGCACATCCTTTACAAACTCTTTACCTGTTTTGGCATGTATCATTTAAGTGATTAATTGCATATGCTTGTTAGTGGCTCAACAACTTGGTTATTTAGTTTTGGAGCTTGCAGTCAGCTTCCTTGATTTATTGCCCTGGGAAATAACAATACATTCCAAGAACAGAGAGATATCTCTGTATGTATCTAATACAGAAGATAAATTTTATTCTAGAATCTAGAGCACAAAAGAAACCACTAGAGATTAATATGAACAATGCAAGATTTTCTCATTTTTATAATACCAAAAAGTAAGGGAATAAGTAAAAAGAAATACAATATTCAGAAGGAGATAAGCAACTAATCTAATTTTACTTTTTTTCATTAAATGGTTTATCTTTAGTAATAAAGTCTCTACAAGCTCACTTTTATACATCAAAGCCATAATGATAAATGCATGATATAAAATATAACATTAAACTTTTAAAAAGAGCATTTAGAGAGGAATCTCTTCTTAAAACATTGGTTTATAGAGTTACAACAAAAAGAATACATATAAAGATGTCAAAAACTTATTGATCACAGGAAGAATTTTAGGACTGTCTCTTTCCTCATTCCCTTCCTTGGTACCCTCTCCAGGAAAGGTCAGGGTTAATGGGCAAACTCATTTTCATGGCTCTCAGTGCCACAGTTTGTAATATTCACAGTCTTGAGCACAGAAGTTAAAGGCCTGGGCCTGTCTGGGTGTTCTCTTCCCAGCTCCCGTACTGAGCCTCTAAATCTTTATTCCCATGTGGCTGCAAGAGAAGAATCAACCACTACTCAGGAGCTGCACCACCCTAAAAAGGTCTCTGGTAAAGTATCTAAGGAAATTCTGCTCTCAGTCTTAGAAGCAACACAGTAGCACTACTTATGCTACCTGGTCATTACACTACTGATCAGCATGGGTTTTTCTCATCATGTAAGGGTAAATTCTTATAATACCAAAAAATAAGGGAATAATCATCTCCTAGTAAAGTTCCTGTAATGTAATACAACTTTTCTCAGATCTATATTAATATGAAATCAATATCATATATCTTTTGCAATGGGAAAAAACATAAAACTTGTTAAAATCCCAGATGACACACCTGCTACAGAATTTTAAGAGCACTCCTTCATGAAAATAAAGAATAATTAGGTATTTGTTAGTCAAGAAATACTGGTACTAGACAGTAACCTGGTGTAGGCAGTCGAAAACAAAAAGGACAATTCAATTTGAGAAAATTCATACTGAATCCAATGAAGTGGAAAAGCAGAACAGGCCAAACATGAGTCATCACCATAATTGAATGACTGAATAGATGTCCTGTCAGCAATATCATCTCAGAACATATTAGATAATAGACATACAGAGAAAAGAGACTAATTATAATTACTGCTTAACAGTACACCTACTGAGTCTCCTGCATGCTCAGTAATAATAGTATGAGTGCTTTCTGCATGGGTCTGCATTGTATTTAGTAAGAGGTAATAATAATACTGACAGTTAATAAGTGTTTAGCAGTGCCAGGCACTGTGTTAAATGCTTTACATGAATTATCTGATTTAATGCTCAGAAGAAGCCCACAAAGTACTATTAACCCCATTTTCACCAATGCGATAACTGAGTCTTAGATTAAGTAGAACAAGCAAAATCACACAGCTCTTAAAGATTGGAGCCCAAAGTCTGCCTGGTTTAGTAGTCTTCTCTCATAAGTACTATGCCCCCTTTCAAAAATATTACATAAATTACTAAATTTTACAAAGGTGGAAAATAAGTCCCAGACTTTTAAATATTTTTCCAAAAACTAATACGTAGTTAGAGTTCCATGATGGACTCAAAGTTGCTTATTTTTTTTAATATGCCATATGCTACTGCTTTGTCAACAAACAGAATCAGAAAAAAATTAAGCTTCTGGAACAAAGATTGAGTTTAAAAACAATAATCCTTAAAATGAGGTGCAGATTTCACCATTTTTATTAATCCTTCTTTTATTTACAATTACAGTGCACTTTGGAAGCAGTGCAACAACAGGAAGCAACATGCCCAACTTTTATCACTCACCAGGCAGGAAAGAACATCAGTTTCCAGACTAAACATTATTTTGAAATCACGTTATACTAAGATTGCCAGAAGAAGCTGTCACAGTTTTGCAGTAAAGAAACAAACACAAGACTCCTGTTGGGCATAATATGCAGTCCCATAATCAGCAAAGAATTAAAAGAGTCCAATTCTAAGCTGATATCTAAGACACGATAACAGTGGCTGCTAAACTCAGATAATTAATGGAACTTTTAAAGTGTTATTTTCTAAAGATGACTTAATGACATGTAATTTTCAATCATTTTAAATGGTTTATAACTAATTGTTTGTGTCAGTCTGCTGGCATCTCTAAAGTAATCTTAAAGTGGTTGCTAGCACGTAGTGTTAATATCCAATAGTTTGGATAAACTCAGAATGAATATCATTACCACTAAGAAAAATTCACTCTGAGCATAGGTTAAAGAAATACAGTAGTTTGGACCTTAAAGACTATCTAGTCTGATATTTTCTACCTAGTAGGAGAAATTTAGACACATGGATTCAATTTTCTGAGTAAGGTAACATCTAAATAGAGAACTCTAACATAGTTTTCTTCACATAAAACATCTAGAATAGCAATGCCCAATATTTTCATTGAAATAGTTACAAAAATACAGAATACATATAAAAACAACACTGCCAGTGCATGGCACACATCTATAATCCCAGCACTTTTAAAGGATCAGGTAGGCAGATCCTTTGAGCTCAGGAGTTCAAAACCAGCCAAGGCAATATGGTGAAAGCCTATCTCTACAGAAAACACGAAAATTAAGTGGGCATGATGGTGCACACCTGTAGTCCCAGCTACTCAGGAGGCTAAGGTGGGAGGATTGCTTGAACCCAGGAAGTCAAGGCCACAGTGAGCCAAGATCATGTGACTACTTGCTAGCCTGGGCAAGAGAGTCAGACCCTGTCTCAAAAAAACAAAAACAAAAACAATAAAACTCTACACTGTAAAAACGTATACTTACATATTTCAAATTACTGACAGATCTATGATGAAATCTTATAAACTACAAGATATACAGTACTTAATAATCATAATCAAAGCTTGACACATGCTTTATCGCTGCTAACAAAGAAAACAAGAACAATGCATTGCACTAATAGTTGGCAGGAGATAGTCTGTCCTCCTAGTTTTTCCCCTTGCTAAAGATCCCAAGATTTTCACAGATTATAAAGTGAAGTTGTTGTTTTATGAGACACTAGATTTCCTCCTTTACTTCAATTAGTATTTCATCTTCCTCAAATATTCAGAAATGGCCACCAATAGTGGAAACTGAAACAGGTTAACCATGAATTCAAAAGATCTGCCCTAACTAAATTCCTGCTAGACACTGTAAATCGGGCCAAGGAGGCTTATCCTTTCTGCATCTGGAAACTTAAGAAACTACATATATCCAAGTGAACTGGGATCACAGCCAAATATGAATCATGATTCTGTTGGCAAAGTTTGACTCTAGAGATATCTCATCTTATTCTATAACAAAGTAATTCTTTTAAGGGCTGCTAAGGCCAAAAACTATAGCAAGCTGATGAAAATTAAATAATATTTGAAGACCAGGAAGATGAGCATATTAGTGATTATCAGATGTATCATTTTCATAATATATATTTTTAAAAACTATTTGGTCTTTTTAATAGATTTTAAATCAAGGCAAACTCTATGAAAGAAATGTAGAGACTTCTGCTTAAATATCATGGATTGAATACCCATATTTATATCCACTCACTTTTAAAATATCACTGAAATACAATAAAGAATTATTTAGATATAAATGTAAAAGGACAAAATGAAATAGAAGATAATAAAAGATGAGAAATATAAAGAAAATTAGGAAAAATCTTACTGGAAAATTGATGGGTGGATAATAATTTAATTTTCAAAATACTATACAGAAAACTGATGCCTTAATGTCTACAAAAAAAAAGCCCAAGTGGATTATATGCAATGTATTTACAATTAAATGATATCAGACTTCTCAAAAGCAAAATTAGAAGCTAAAAAAGTGGAGAAATTCCTGAGAGGAAAGCATTTGTTTAACCATTAGTTCTATATCTAGCCAAAATATCAAATCAAATTCAAGGGTAGGATAAAAACGTTTCTAGACACAGAGTGTCTCAAAATAATTCTCTCTCATCCACATCCTCTCAGAAATCACCTGAAGAATGTGCTCTATTGAAATAAAATAATAAACTCAGAGAAATTGATGGGAGCAACATAATTAGGGAAAACATAAACAAAATCATCAGGACAAAGGAAATTCCCAAAACAACAGCACTTTATCAAGCTAAGAATGCAACACATCTATAATGGATTAGGGGAAAATATGGGGTGGATATCTGAAGAAAAAACACTTGGGCTGACAGATCTCCTAAAGGCTTATATAGTCTATAGAGTATTTAAAGAAAGATTAGTCCTATGTATGCAAAACAGCATAGAATACTAAAAAAAAAAGTAACTATTAAATCCAGGAAAAACAAAAAGTCAAAATAGAAAGAAAATATAATCATATTACACATGCCACTGAAAAATATTTATGTAAAGACAATGATATAAACAGTAAAAGTTAACAGGAAAAGCAATATAACTGTTGATAAGATACAAGAGGAAATATGTGAACATGAGGGAAGTGATGGCAAGAGAGAGAAATCCTCATTTTTCATAGTAGAAAGTTAAGATGTCAAATTTAAAATCAATAAATTGTAATATAAACATATTTTGTAGAAATATAGCAATATCACTTGAAGAATTAGCTAAAATGTTTTATAGTGGCTGCCTGCAGTGAAAAGAGCTAGGTGAGTTAAAGAAGATTATAAGGAAATAAAAAGTAGATTAACAGAATTAAAAAATAAGCAGCAGATTACATACTTGAGATCAAAATAAATCAATCAGTGACACTGAGAAGAAATTTGAGAAGCACAAATATGTACCATACTCATGGACTGTAACACGCAATACTGTGATGTTCCCTGTAAATGTATTCATAGAATGAATGTGTTCCCAAGTACCCCAAAAGATTTTAGGGAAAAGAAATTGGCAAATTTATTTTTAAATATGAATGATGGTGCAAAGAGCCAAGAATAGCCAATACACAATTGACGAATAAATAATAAGATGGTATAGTACTTATTAACAAGTTAAAATAATTAGAAGAATGTGGTATTAGCAAAAAAAAATAGACACGGATCAATAGAACAAAAGTTCAAAACCCCCCACACATATTGACCCTTGATTTATGACTGTTGCAGGTGCTGTTAACAGCTTACACCTAAAAGTTTTCCCGGGAGCACATCCTTAGGTGATTGGAACCACCTGACGCAGGGGTGTCTGAAACTTATGCCTCTAACCCAGGGATTCCCAAAGCCAGTTACGGACATGTTGTGGCACAAAAGTCCCGCTCCTTTGCCTCAGTACAGACTGTGCAGCACAGTGCAAGTTATGTTACAGAACTCTCTGTGCGATCAGCTAAGGCTAGGCTTCCCCTCTAGCCATGTATTTCTTTGGGTTTCCTCTCTCTTTCCAACAGTGTTTCCTTCTCCTGCCTACAGATTTCTTTTAAAAGTACTTCTGTAATAAGTCTCTTGCCTTAGAAAACTCACTTGAAGTTCCATATCTGTGGAACCCAAAATAAGACACAGCTGAATGCAAATTTAATATTACTGATATATTCTTATCTACTAAATAAGTTGCCATCAGCTATTAGATGAATAGATGAGAAAGAGATGCATTTTATATACAGTATATATAAAATCTTCATAATGAATATGTATGGTATGTTGTGTGTTCTCCATCCAACAAAGTGATAGTGACTTAGTGAATGAATAAGTTAAAATTATTGTGGGAAAAAACTTCATAATATGCGTAAAGAAGTTTAAAAGTTATTAAATAGGGTTTACTTGTGATATGGTTTGGCTGTGTCCCCACCCAAATCTCATCTTCAATTGTAACTCTCACAATTCCCATGTGTCATGGGAGGAACCTGATGAGAGGTGGTTGAATTATGGAGGTGAGTCTTTCCTGTGCTGTTCTCATGATAGTGAATGAGTCTCATGAGATCTGACGGTTTTAGAAACAGCAGTTTCCCTGCACAAGGTCCCTTTTTTTTACCTGTTGCCATCCACATAAGATGTGACTTGCTCCACCTTGCCTTCTACCATGATTGTAAGGCCTCCCCAGCCATGTAGAACCATAAGTACAATTAAACCTCTTTTTCTTGTAAATTGCCCAGTCTTGGGTATGTCTTTATCAGCAATGTGAAAATGGACTAATACAGTAAATTCATAAGGATAGAGTGGGGCATTGCTGAAAGGATACTCAAAAATGTGGAAGTGACTTTGGAACTACTTAACAGGCAGAGGTTGGAACAGTTTGGAGGGCTCAGAAGAAAGGAAAATGTGCAAAAGTGTGGAACTTCCTATAGACTTGTTGAGTGGCTTTGACAAAAATTCTGATGATGATATGAGCAACAATGTCCAGGCTGAGGTGGTCTCAGATGGAGATGAGGAACTTGGGAACTGGAGCAAAGGTGACTCTTATGTTTTAGCAAAGAGGCTGGTGGCATTTTGCCCCTGCCCTAGAGATTTGTGGTACTTTGAACTTGAAAGAGATGATTTAGGGTTTTTGGTAGAAGAAATTTCTAAGCAGCAAGGCATTCGAGAGGTGACTTGGGTGCTGTCAAAGGCATTTCATTTTATAAGAAAAACAGAACATAAAAGTTTGGAAAGTTTGCAGCCTGAAAATGCAATAGAAAAGAAAATCCCATTTTCTGAGGAGAAATTCAAGTCACCTGCAGAAATTTGCGTAAGTAAGGAGGAGCCAAATATTAATCCCCAAGACAATGGGGAAAATGTCTCCATGGCATGTCAGAGATCTTCATGGCAGCCCTTCGATCACAGGCCTGGAGGTTTAGGAAAAAAAAATGGTTTTGTGGACAAGGCCGAGGGTCCCTCTGCTGTGCGCAGTCTAGGGACTTGGTGCTCTGAATCCCTGCTGCTCCATCCATGACCAAAAGGGGCCAATGTACAGCTTGGGCTGTTGATTCAGAGGGTGTAAGCCCCAAGCCTTGGCAGCTTCCACATGGTACTGAGCCTGTGTGTGCACAGAAGTCAAGAATTGAGGTTTGGGGACCTCCGCCTACATTTCAGAGAATGTATGGAAATGCCTGGATGCCCAGGCAGAAGTTTGCTGCAGGGGCAAGGTCCTCATTGAGAACCTCTGCTAGAGTAGTGTGGGAGGGAAATGTGGGGTTGGAGCCCACACACAGAGTCCCTACTGGGGCACCACCTAGTGGAGCTGTGAGAAAAGGGCCACCATCCTCCAGACCCCAGAATGGTAGATCCCCCGAAAGCTTGCACTCTGCACCTGGAAAAGCCACAGACACTTAAGCCAGCCCATGAAAGCAGCCAGGATGGAGGCTATACCCTGCAAAGCCACAGGGGCAGAGCTGCCCAAAATCATGGGAACCCATCTCTTGCATCAGTGTGACCCAGATGCGAGACACAGAGTCAAAGGTGGTCATTTTGGAGCCTTAAGATTTGACTGCCCTGTTGGATTTTGGACTTGCATGGGGCCTGTAGCACCTTGGTTTTGGCCAATTTCCTCCATTTGGAACAGCTGTATTTACCCAATGCCTGTACCCCCATTGTATCTAGGAAGTAACTAACTTGCTTTTGATTTTACAGGCTCATAGGCAAAAGGAACTTGCCTTGTCTCAAATGAGACCTTGGATTGTGAACTTTGCAGTTAATGCTGAAATGAGTTAAGACTTTGGGAGACTGCTGGGAAGGCATGAGTGGTTTTGAAATGTGAGGACATGAGATTTGGGAGGGCCCAGGGCCGGAATGATATGGTTTGGCTGTGTTCCCACCCAAATCTCATCTTCAATTGTAACTCCCACAATTCTCACGTGTCGTGGGAGGAAACTTGGTGAAAGGTGATTGAATTATGGGGGCAGACCTTTCCTGTGCTGTTCATCATACTGAATGAGTCTCATGAGATCTGATGATTCTAAAAACAGGAGTTTCCCTGCACAAGCTCTCTTTTTGCTTGCTGCCATCCATGTAAGATGTGATTTGCTCCTCCTTGCCTTCCACCATAATTGTGAGGCCTCCCCAGCCATGTGGAACTGTAAGCCCATTAAACCTCTTTTTCTTCCCAGTCTCAGGTATGTCTTTATCAGCAGAGGACTGATAAAACAGACTAATAGAACTTGTATGAATTCATATTGATGAAATAAACAGAAAAAGATATTTTATATGCAAGGATCTTTATTGTAGCAGTATTTATAATCATTAAAAGCTGGCAAGATATTTGAATGGTCAAAACAAGGGAATATTATGTAGTAATTAGAGACATTTTTCTATAATCATTTAAGGGTATGAGTGGGAAGGGGAGGAATCAAAAACTGTATATACAGTATAATCCCACTGATGCTTAAAGTGAAAATATTTTTGTTGGTGTGAATGGAAAAAAAGAAAAAAAGTACAGAAAAATGGGAGCAGTAGTTATCTCCAGATGATGAAACTGATAAATTTATATTTCTTTATACTTTCCTGTAAATTATAAAATTTCTATGATTAGCATGAATTATTTTTATAATCTAAAAGATATATTTTGAAAGTCCATGGCTTGTGTCTAATCTTTGAAACCCATTAATTTAAATACATTCATTTACTTTTTCATATGATCATCTAATAGAAGATAAAGTTATTCATTACCATATGCAAATTTTAAAAAAATCTTTAATTTCTAAATAAATACTGCTTTTTTAAAAGTAAACTGTTTAATTTCGGGTATTTCATGGGACAAATAAACACTATAATTTAAAACATATACTTCTGGAACCTAGAGAAATTGTCAGAGCAAATAAACTAATTGTCTGAATTACCAGCAACTCCATCTTTCCTGGTCCATGACTTCCACTGAATCTTCTGAACATTTCCAGTCTGTGTTTAAAACTACAATGTGCCTTGGTCTGCAGGACAAACCCAGAGAAGTAATACAGGGCTTCAGAGATGCAATGTGGTTGTTGTCACAGAAATATGATCACTGATGTGTTGAGGTTGGACACTCAGTTACACTTGTTTTATTTCACAGAACCACTTAAAGCTTACGTTAAAGGAAGTCAACATATTTTTTATTTACTTATTTTCATTTCATACTTCTTTTCAAAGATATTTTTATTTTTCAAAGTTAACGTATTTTGTTTGAACAATGTTTTAAAATTGCTGCAATGCAACTTGATATAGGAACACTCAAGAGGGCACTCATATTTTCAATATAGCTCAGGTAGGAACAAAGGTTTTACAAATAGAAGGCACTTAGTGACCACTAGTTTAATCCCATCATTTTTCAAATGAAACTGAGGCTCACAGGGCTAAGAAACTTGTCAAAGTTCAAATCAAATTATGACAGAGCTACTATGTATCTAATTCCAGTATTTTTTAAACACCCAATACTGCTCAACTACCTGAGATCAGATGGTCAAGTTTGCAATTTTCTGATACTTGAAAAAAAAAAAACAGAGGTCACATGAAGAAAACAGCTGCAAATTGCGTTATCAGTAATTATCTCTATTTTGGAGGGGGAAAAATCATGTTTTTCTTTTTCCTAAGTGGTAAAAATGTTGTATTTGCATGAAGTTTGTTTACATTCATCATTAACTTTTCTACTAAAATTCTGTGAGTGAATGTAGTGGGGCATTTTTTCTTCTTTTAATGAGGCAAGGTGCAGGTATTATCTATAGTTAATTAATCTTAACAAACAAGCCAGTATTTCAACTAGGATTTTGATGTGTGAAAAATAGCACTTTTAGGACCTGATCCTGGCAGATCTGACTTAACAACCTGTAATTTAAAAAATAGCAAACTAGGAGTCACTCACCTAATGGCCTCACTATATTAGAACACACAATTTCAGTAGTACCAAAGCAAAGCAAAACAATTTTTTCTACTGCTTATTAGTGGTAAATTGAAGACACAACAATTTATAGAGATTTATTAGTGAATAGGTAAATACCGATTTAAAGAGACTTCTGTGCTGCTCTAAAGCATGCCTTCAATAGTGAATATAGAACTAGAGGTAACCATTACACTTACTGTTGCATACCAAAAAGTCACTGGTAAATCATGAGTCAGAACTATCAAAATTTTAAATTATAATAACTTCTAGTATGTTTATCTATGATTTATTTATATTCTGCCATGTTCCTATTATAAACTAAGGATGGCTTACAAAAATACATATCATAAAATATAGCAAGATAGCAGAAATTAAAAGTTTTTAAGAAAAATAAGGCAAAAATAAAATTAGTTCAGGAAAACATGAAGGAACTAGGTATAAGGGAGGTGGGGAGAAGGAGGAATAGTCTATGCTAACGTCTTTATTCATAGTTAAAAATCTGTAATTGTATTAAAAAATGTAGTTAAGAAATTCAGTGACCTCAATATCTTAAATTTTTAGATTTTTTAATTTTAGAGAAATATTCCAGTGACTTATATTGCTTTGTGATTAAAAAAAAACAAATATTTAGGCCAGGCACAATGGCTCACACCTGTAATCACAATAATTTAGGAGGCAAAGGCAGGAGAATTGCTTGAAGCCAGGAGTTCAAGACAATTCTAGGCAACAAAACTAGACTCCGTTTCTACAAAAAAATATAAAAATTAGTCAAGTGTGGTTGTGCACACCTGTAGTCCTAGCTACTTAGGGATAAGGTAGAAAGATCACTTGAGGTAAAGAGTTCAAGTAAGTAGCAGGCCATGATTGCACCAGTGTACTCCAGCCTGGTCGACACGGGAAAACCGTTTCAAAAAAATAAATCAGCCTGAAGTTAAGAAATTATTTCATTTTTTGTTGTTGTTGTTTGTTTGTTTGTTTTTGGCTTTTTTTTGTTTGTTTTGTTTTGTTTTGAGACGGAGTCTTGCTCTATCACTTAGGCTGGAGTGCAGTGGTGTGATCTCCGCTCACTGCAGCCTCTGCCTCCCAGGGTCAAGCAATTCTCCTGCCTCAGCCTCCTGAGTAGCTGGGATTACAGGCACCCGCCACTATGCCCAGCTAATTTTTGTATTTTTAGTAGACAGACAGGTTTCACCATGTTGGCCAGGCTGGTCTCAAACTCCTGACCTCAGGCGACCCACCCGCCTCAGCCTCCCAAAGTGCTGGGATTACAGGTGTGAGCCACCGCACCGGGCCTGTTTTTATTTTTTAATGCATGTTAAATGTTATATTTTAATTAAAAATTACATGTAGAGTATTATCATACCTGCTCCAAAACTATTGTTACCTACCTATTATCTCTCTGTATATATACACAAAGAGACACAATAAATTCTATTTAACAAATATTTACAATAATTATTTCTGTTATGTAGACTGGCTTATTTTTTACTTTCTTCTTAGTAACTTTCCATATTTAATTATTTTATGTAAATAATAAATACATTATTCTTTTCAATAAAACCTAAGAGCTGTGATTTTTAAAATATTTTAATGCAGGTATTGGGCATTTGAATGAGTTTGTGTGCAGTGCAATTTAATCTGTTAGTAACCTTGCTCCCAAGTTATACTCTATATTGGAACAATCAAGAGCTCAGGTGTAATTACAATCACATAGGGCTCCAAATCCCAGCCCAGTTTGATGAATAGGACCACTACCACAACCACCACCACCACCACACACACACACGAACACCCTCTTCCCCATTTGGGACTGGTATTCACTCAGTGATTTCTGCAGCCAGAGAAGAAAAAAAATATTGCTCCTTCATTTCTGGGAGGCCTTACATTATTGTTATTTCTTGCTGTTATGTTTCTGCTACAACCAACGAAAGGAGAATTCTCTCACTTCTTTCAAAAAATCTTCAATAATCCAACCACCAAGGATTTAAAAGTTCGCCTCATTTTTTCAGGACCCTTTTGGTAAGGAAACCATTGAGGTTCCCAAGGTCGGCACTATAGGGTCATTTAAATCAAGATACAGTTAGAATAGAGGACCTACTAAGAACCATTAAATTTTCAAGGCCACCCTTACCAGCCTTGAACTATCATTCTGAGACACATTTAATGTACCTTTCCTTCTGCCCCAGGAAGAGATACCAAGTCTAAGTTTGAATCCTACTCCTGACATTTACTGAGTATGTGACTTGGGCACATGGTTTAACTTCAATGCATCTTATTTCCTCACCTGTAAAATGGAAATATGTTCTGGAATTGTGAGGATTAAATGAGATAACTGAAAATGACTAGCACAATATCTTACCCCTAACAAGTAGGAATTTATTCAATCTTTCCAGGCCTAACTTTCCTACCTTATCATTCTGAGTTCCTTCCTTATCATTCTGAGTTCCTTCCTTACTTTCCTTAAATACCTTAAATACCGTCCTTGCTATTCTGTTGTTTATTTCCTCTGGTCTACCACTTGTTTTCCTTTCTTTGCTCTCTTTCTTTGTTTATTCCGCTCCCAGATCATCAAGTAGCCTTCTTGTCACACTAATTTCCTAGTGAATTCTAATCCTGAGCTCCTGAGGATCTGACCTATCTGTCACTAACTCCTTCCAACAATTTTCCCAGGAAGTATAGGAAATCCAATAGAAATATAATACAGGAAGTCTAGATCTGGTATTCTATGAGGCCTGGGATAAATAACTGCATTAAACACCATAAATCATAGTTATCTGCACAAAGTTAAAGGAAAAGCTGCCAATATTTTGAAGCTGTTCAAGAGCTAACAAAGAAAAAATAAAATCTGTAAAATATTTGATATAAAATTAATATCAAATCTGAGCCAGTCAACATGGAAATATTAACAATAATACATATATGCAAATAATTAATGACTGATTAATGTGTTTAAAATTAATGTGTTTAAAATTAATATAATGCCTGTAGTCCTAACTATTCAGGAGGTTGAGGTGGGAGGACCACTTAAGCTCAGGAGTTCAAGGCTGCAGTGACCTATGATTGAGCCACTGAGCCCCAGCCTGGGTGACACAGCAAGATCCTGTCTCTAAAAATATAAATTTTAAAATTAAAAAAGGAGGAAAAGGTAAAAAAAAATTTAATATAATGCCAGTCTTGATTCCTCATGGTTCACAGGGTATCATCTTCTGCTGCAACTTAATACAGTTGGAAGAAATTTTAGTTACAATGTCTGACCTCTAACACTAGCTCTTCTTTGTCACCTGGAATTAGTACATTAATGTATTTGGCCTTCAATTCCCTCATTTATAAAAGGAGAAGATGGAGTTTACAATCCAAATAGACCTTTATGCCCATGAATTCAATAGAATCATTCGTTCTTGCTTCTTATTTGTAAGAATAAAATAATGACTGTGTGTTGCTACACAGCATTTCATTAAAGAATCATTGATCCACATGGCCCTTGCTTGTAATTATTGGGCATGTAATGATAGTCTAGTGTCTCTTCTTTTTTCAAAGTATCCACATGATAGCACAAAACATCAACATCAATTACTCCCTGGAAACTCTACCTGCCTTCTTAGTGCTCATTATCCACACCCAAATGAAAATCAATGATATCTGTGAGTAAACATCTGTTTGGTTTATTGCTAATTTCTATCAAAATAGATATAATATATATAAAAGAGAGGTAAAGTAGATAGCTATTTGATATTCAACCTTCTGTCAGAAATTATTCATGCCAATTAACTAGAATGCTGAGGTGTTCCATTTATTTTAAAACACTCATTTTCTAGCCCAGTAGGCTTAGAATGTCAGGAAACATGTTTGTATTTTACTAAGCTCAAGTCAAATTATACTTTTTCCAATCTCTCTAAGAAATGTTATTTAAAGTAACCATTTGTTCACTTGTTCAGTGCTTAATGATTATCTATGACTGTGTTAAGAGTTAATAACACCTAGATGATAAAGACAAATTGTCTGCCCTCTGGAAGCACACGGATCAGTAAAGGAAGCAGATACATATGCAAATCCTGACAATTCAATTTGATAATAGATATGTGAACAAAGCAGAATCAGAAGTGTCTGAGTGTCTAGAAATTATTCACAAAGAACTGGCTAGCACAGTGTCTGGCACATTAAGTTGGGGTTTAATAAGAATTTGCTGAATGTTAAATAATTGACTTTTCAGCTGACAGTTTAAAAGACATGTAGAGATTAAAGACAAGATGGGGAAGGACATGATAAACAGAGAAAACGATTTCTGCAAAAAAGGTTTTAATGTTGCACTCTGATATATGCAGTAGTTTAGTGAGACCGATGAGGCCAAAGCCTCAGGCAAGTCTTGACTCCTAGAGGCTTTGTACATCAAGTGAGGATTTTGAGTTTTACCCTGACATATATGGAGATCATATTTGTATTTTAGAAAAATGACTCTGGAATAATTTGTACAAGGAAAAGATGGAATCGTTTGTGAACATGTCAGAAGGACACAATAATAATCTATGCAAAGAAAGCCTGAACTGTGGCCATTTCAGAAAGAAGTGAGGCATATTGGAAACGATTTAGGAGGTGACAATTTATCTATAACAGAATATAAGACAGAGGAAAGTGTCTAGACACATTCTTAGGATACCATCATGAAAAAGTCAGTTGATAGTGTCATCATTTGCTGAAAATTTAAGAGGCAATTGCACAAGAAAGTGGCTGTAGAGTATTTGTGTCCCCCCAAATTCATATGTTAAAACCTAATTCCCAATGTGTTGGTATTTGGAGGTGTGGCCTTTTAGGAGGTGATTAGGTCATGAGGATGGAGCCCTCACGAAAGAGATTAGTGCCCTAATAAAAGAGAACCCAGGGAACTTTCCTGCCCCTTCTGACATGTGAGGACAATGAGAAGACAGCCCTCCATCTATGAACCATGAAGCAGGCCCTCACCAGACACTGAATCTGCAGGCACCTGGATCTTGGATTTCCCAATCTCCAAAACTCTGACAAAAGAAATTAGTGCTTATAAGCTGTCCTGTTTTTAATATTTTATTGTAGCAGCTTAGGACTAGGACAAAAAGGAAACAAACTAATATGATATGTTGAGCCTTAAATATTTGTATAGTATCTAGGAGTATACATTTAGCTGGCCATAGGAAAAATTGATATGAGACAGATTCTATTAAATCTAAAAACTTGAAACCATCATTTTTTCATATAGTGTTTGAAATTGTGGTTATTAGAGAGATTACCTAAGAAGAGTACAAAGGAAAAAGGGCAGAGAATAGGACTCTAGAAAAAGTCAATTTATAAGAAAAGGAAATGCTAATGAAACAAAAAAGTAAGCAGAGGGAAAGAGGGGTGTGAGAAGAACCAGAAAAGTAGATGTTATTGAAGAGGAGAGACGGAGGTGAGTTCAAAGAAAGAAATTGTCAATAATGCCAAGTTCTGCAAAGGTCAATTATAATGAGGATGAAAGCCAGTATTATTTATTGATTACCCATATAAGCAAGTCAATAAGCTAGATTCTTTACATAATTTATCTCACTGACAATCTTAAAAACCTTGAGTTATGTATTCTTTCACTCATCTTGCACCAGGAAATGTGGCCTCCAAGAATTGTGACTTTCATAATATGCATGAGAAAGAGAAATCAAACACAAGTTAACCGGTCCTAAGGCCCTTGTTCTTATAAAAATAAAATAAAAAATAAAACCCTAAGCTTCCCAGAAAGTTAAAATTTTTATTCACTAATCTAAAATTCTAAATGGGGATGATAAGCTTTCTGGCTTGGACAGTATAAGGCTAGAAACCAATGATGACTGTGTTTGTTTGCCATGAACAAGAATTTAGATATGCACAAAGAGCAATAATTTGTCTCTGATTGGCCCCACAGTTCTAGGCTTCACATGGGAATTGGGAGGCTCAGGTCTGGGCAAATTATAGCCATTTCTACCATGTGGAATACAACAATGCCATGGTACCTTCTTCACATACAGACTACTACCACAAGGAAACCAATTATCCACCTCCTCCCTCTCCAGCCACCAATGAATTTTGTGCACCACTGTCAGATTATATTTTCTAAAATTTGTGCCCCTTCATTTTCCAGGTAACTAAAAAACAATGTTATGGTTGTTCACTATCTCTGGAAGTTCACATTTCAGAGCTAGGTATTCAAGTCTATTCACAATATTTTCTCAGGTTTATCTTCACCTTTATCATAGCCATAGATATTCAGTGAAATTGAACTTGTCTCAGATTTATGCAGACATCCTGAGTTTTCACCTCAATGGTCACTCAGTTTCCCTGTAGCTTCTTACATAACTCCTACGAATGCTTCAAAGGCCTCCTAAATAACACTTCCTCCTTAAAACAGTTTTTATTTATTCAAAACTGCTACTTATTAACAAAAATAATTTGCATAATCATTATCCAGGTAACATTAACTAAGCGCTTGAGGTAAATATAATTAATTAGTTACAATCATAATCATTGCTTTAATTGCTATATACGTATGTATATATTATGGTTTCTTACAGGAAAACACAATGAAAATATTGTATCCTAAATGCCCAGTGTTCACATTCCAAACTATATTTCTACTCTGGTATTAAGTGTATTATCTCTAATTAAAATTCATACTGATAATTTATTTTTGGATTATTAATGTCTTCTTGAATATTTGATTAATGACTCTATACAAGCATGCTTGCTACATAGCTCTCAGCATTTGGCAGGAGTAAAAGATTCCTACTAACAACTGTTTTCCATTTAAACATTAAAGTTCTGAAACATAATGTTTCAAAGGAGTTTCTATTTCTACAAAATTTATTCTGACCCTGGAAAAATTTCCAGCTATACAAAAAACATAATCTTTATGATAGCTTACTTTCTTCATCTTAAGAAAAGTGTGGAGGAAGAGCAGAGTTGCAACAGGCTGCTTACAGGCTATCCAAGTGAAAGGGTTGATATGAAAGTTGGAGATGTAAGTACAGAACTTGGAAGAGAACGTGAATCGAGATTTAACGAGATGAATCACTCATACTGAAGGATCATTGAAGCCATAAGTCAGCAGGACAATTAGTATGGAAGAAAGTATAAATGCTGAAGGAAAATAAAAACTGTCCATACTTGTGGGAGGGAAGAAGAGAGATGACCCATGGAATAACATGATAAAAAGGAGAAACAATGTAATAGAAGGTCATGGCTGACAAGGGAGGAGTCCTGACTGTAATTAGTACACTATTTTCCCCTTGATCTGCAGTTTTGCTTTCTGCATTTTCAGTTACCCACTGCCAACCACAGTTCAGTACAATAAGTGTGTATAGCACAATAAGATATTTGGGGAGAGAGAGACTATAATCACATAACTTTTATTATAGTATACTGTTATAATATTTTGATTTTATTATTAGTTATTGTGGTTAATCTCTTATTGTGTCTAATTTATAAATTAAACTTTATCACAGGTATGATGTATAAAAAATAGTATAGATAAGGTTCACTTCTTTTTGTGGTTTCAGGCATACAATGAATGTCTTGGAACATATCCCTTATAAGTAAGGAGGGATTACTGTATTTCAAGGACTTTAGAGAAGTGCAGAGAATAAAGTCTCATTGTGCAGTCATCAGTCACAGTGGAGAGAGTTTACAGGAGCAGTGGAAGTGGAATCTAGAGCAGTGTAGAGGTAAAGCTGAGTGAGTGGAATACAAGTTACAGTTTGAGGAAGATAACTGGCAAAAAAAATTTTTCAAACATAGCTCAAAGGTAATCTAAAGACAGTTTGGGGCTTTGTTGTTTTGATGTTTTATTTGCTAAATGATGTTTTTGTTTCATTGCTGTTGTTGTTGGGTTGTCGTATGTTCCATTTTTGTTTTGATTAAGCTCTATTTATCTCTTTAAATTCTTTTATTTTCTTCTTAACTTGCACTTGTCCCCACCACTTTCATATCTATAACATCTCCAAGACTCTTCTTGTTAAGGTTGCTATAATTTCCATGCTATGAAATATCAGAAATCCCTTCTCTGTCCCTACCATATTTGAAATTTAAACTGCATTTAAAATAATTGATTATTCCCTCCTTCTTGAAATGCTTTCTTTTCTTGGCTTCTATGACTCAACTTTTTCCTGCTTTCCTTCTACCTTCCTCAACAGACTTCTTTCCTGTCTCTTCCTCCTAGGCTTAACCTCCAACTGTTGACAGTACTCCAGATTTGAACATAAATCATCTCATCTCTGTGTTTTCCTTATCTCTGGGAAATCCTGGCTTTAATACCTTCTCTTGGTCAATAACTCTCAAATCTGTATTTGTTCTGGACTACTCTCTGGAATGTCAGATTCATATTCAACTGCCCAGTTAACATCTCCATTGACTATTTAAAAGAAATCTCATTCAAGATATGGCAGCTCCACCAGGTGGTATGTTCCCTGTGGAGCCACTGGGTCCCCCACCACCCCCACTGGAACTCCCAAGCTAGACTTTGCTTCTTCAGGAAGCTCCAGGTTCTCTGAGGCCTTATGACAGTACCTTGATAGAAAAGTTGAAGTCATATTTTCAGGCTTGCTTTGCTTCTCTGGTGAGTCAGAACTATGTCAATGGCACCAATCAGGAAGAAATTCAAACTGGTGTTGATCAGCGTATCCAGGAGTTTCTGGATATTGCAAGACAGATAGGATGTTTTTTTCTTCAAAAAGATTACAATTATCTGTCCAGAAACCAGATAATGCTATCAAAGAGGATTTCTTAGAACTAAGGAATGAATTATAGTGGAAAGACATGCTGGTCCAGAAGAACTTGACATAGTTGAGGCATTCACGGCAGATGCTGGGGGACATCAATGTGCAGCACAAAAAGCCAGCCAACATCCCTCAGGGTTCCTTGGCCTATCTTGAGCAGGCATCTGCCAATATACTTGCACCTCTGATGCCAACCTGAGCAAAAGGGCAAAGACTATCAGTATGAGAGTGGCTGGTGTCTGAGACAACTCTATGCAGACACTTTTTGGCACACATCCCTTCTTGTGGACTCCACATTTTGGAAGAACTCTGCCAGAAAATGAGTTGATTTTAGTTTTAGACTCTCATCTAAAATTTTTTCACTATTTTTGTAGCTGTTAATTTCTTGGGTACCTTATAAAAATGTCTCTGGCTTGGGAAAACCAAGTAAATTTTTTTATCTTTAGCAAAGTTTTAGAGTATTAGGGTGATATCACTTATAGATTATTTTTTATAATTTTTCTACATGTTTTAAAAAACTTTCTTATGACTTTTCATCTTTTATATACGTTCTCAATTGTTACATTAGTCTGATCTGATGTAAAAATTATAATAGCCTGAGGATGAGGACAAGGGAGACTCAGTGGAATTTGGGAGCCTTTAACTCAGAACCATCCAAGAAAGTGCATTCTTGAAAATCCAGTTTCCAGCCTTGGAATGCAGTGGTGATAGTACTGAGTTGACAACAGACATCTAGCACGAATGTAATAGAAAATAATTTATTGCATAATTTTCAATATTATGCACAATGGTAAGATGAGATATGCCTCAAACTTTGTCCCCCTCTCCAACTCATACCTAATTTGAATTTCATTTATGGGTGTAAGCAAAATTAGAACTTTGTCTTGTGTTAAAATGGAAATTTTAAAAGTTTAATAAAATGTCTATGCTACTTTGAATGAATCAATAAGATGTTTTCTTGAGATCAGGTTTTAAAGAAGGGATAAAGAAACAGAAAATATGAAACTTTAGGTTCCTGAGGGGGATCTATACCACAAAATAAAAACAAGAGGAGATAAAAGAAAAACAAGATTTTGGGGAGACGAACTACAGTTTTGCCCAAGGGTAGCCTGAATGGAGTACAGGGAAAATTTTGTCCCACTTCCAAGGTAAAACAAATACAATAATTTAAAGGTATCCTTATTACACTGTCACAATAAACTCATAAGTTTAAAAATGGGTCATTTACAGAGAAATTAAGATTTTGTTTTATAATTAAATTTTTAATCCTTGCAGCATAAAGATAAACTTTACATGATGCTCATGCTATAAAAGATAATTATGTCTATCAGACAAATTTGAATTCCACTTTGCTTTTCTTAACGGTTGGTAGGATTTTTTCTGTTGTATTTAGAAAAACTTTAAATTGATTTTTAATGGTTCCCTCCTCCTCAAAAATAAAAAGCAGTATGATGTTTCTTTCTCAGTTAACTCATTTACCAGCTATTGATTACTTCGAGTCAATAATCTGGAAAGTGATCATGCAACTGGGAAAGCTGAATTTCTTCATGTGTTTATTAGGAATATAAAAAACTGCTGCTAGATTGGACTAGCACACACACAAATCAACAATGTTGAAGTCCCTAATTCCTTTCCACTAGTTATTAGAAGAGATCCCAGGATATACAAAAGAAATTGTAATCCCCAAAGAAGATACCTAGGCAAAATTGCCTGAATGATAAAAAAAAAGATATGTTGGTAAGGAAAAAGAGAAAAGATTAAGATAAACACCAGAGTTTGCAGAGCAAAATGAGAAGAGCTGAGACTAGTAATCACCTGTTGACATATGATAGGAAGCACTGCACAGTGCTTTTCAAGATACTGGCACTATGAACTGAATTCATTACAGAACATTATTTACCTGTGCTCTGTCTGTGAAGGTACTATGTCGAAAATAATAATGGAGATCAAAAATTTCAATCTTACTGACAGTGCCTAGGGATGATGCCATAAGACTGTGCTGGCAACTTCATCTTAAAGTTCTGTTTTCTATTATTATAAATTTTCTAAAAAAAAAATACTTCAGTGCTGTTATTTTTCAACTGGTCTCTTGGTGATATTGTAAGAAAGATTGAGCAAAATCTATTCAACTGTTTTGTGTATTTCATCTAGTAAATATTTATTATTCCATGATATTAATCCATAAACATGTCACAGTATTGTTCCCTGTACTGATCAAAATACATTCCCTGGGATTTAGGAATAGATATATTTTGTAAGCACAATAAATAGTAAATTAAAGTTTTAACACAACAAAAAATGAAAAATAGAAGAGTGGGCAAGAAATATACAGTATAAAACATGATAAAGTGTATTAACCTAAGTCACACTCTTAGGTAAAACATCTTTGTTATAAGTATATTTTCACCCCAATTTAATAATGTCACATCAAGGAGACCCCAAAGCCTGCCTAAGGAGTAAGTTTACTTGAATGCTTTCTAATGTGTCCCCCAACCTTCCCTAATTGACATCTTACCTAATGTCTAAAATTTAATATTTGAAATTTTCTCTTTCGGACTAAAACAGTCAAGTTGGTTGTTGAAAATGGTACATTACGCTTTTTCAGACCTTTCTCCTTTAATGTAGAGCGTGTATATGATTCCTGAGTATGGAATAATGTGGAGATTTCTCAGAAACATAATATTAAATAAGGAAAATACATGTCTCATAATGATGCCTACAAGTATGATATCATCTAAATAAAGTTTTAAAACACACAGACACACAAACAGCACATGCTGGTTACAGACATATGTAAATGTAATAGCATGTAAAATCAGGAAAAAATACTATTTTTAAAAAGAATTTCTCTAAAAAGGAAAGAAAAATACCTATAATAAAGAAATTCAAACAATATAAATAAGACAAATATATTTGAATTTAGTGTTTAAATATTCTCTGCTTTAAAATAACAATATATCTGTCTTAAATAATCCACAAGACTTAAGATTCTCTCTTTGCTGTTAATATCAAGGTGTCTTAAGATTTACCTGGTTCTTTTTATAATGTCAAAAATTGCTCTATTTTTCAACAAATATCACTATTGTATTCCATGATACGTTTTGTCTTTATTTCTGATATTTAAAAATTCTGAACACTCAGAATTCTGAACACTCAGTACTTGCATGAGTGTTGAGCACAGAGAGATGCAATCAAATTTCTCATCATTAGTTGACATTCTCTTCTAATGTTTTGAGGAAATTAAAGCCTATCTATAAGCACTGGCTGATGAAAGGGAATTATAGCACGTATTAGCAGATAATTGTGTAAACCATGAGATGCTTATTAATTATCTGATGATGATTTAATACTAACACATATTAGTCTATTTGTATTTAGAAAAAAAGCAGATATAATAAAACCAGCTGCCAACAAGAAAAAAATGTGTTCATTATGAGTTTCAGTAACTTGTAAATGTCTATCTGGCAATCTATTAAAATTATATTTATATATAACTATATATATATAATAACAAAAGTATTCAAAATACTTAACCAGTATGACATGGGTTTCAGGCAATTAAAAAAGCAGATTGACCAATCAGAACAGAAGCTGACTATAAACAAAAGGCAAATCACACCCTTCTCTTAAGGGACTAAGAAAAGGTAGAAATGATTATCATTTCCTTACTATATATAGTCCTGCTTTCTCATTTGATAGCAATGCTTCTCAAATTTTGATGTGCATATGAATCAACTAGGAATCCTGGGAAAACGTAGATTCTGATTCATTACATCTGGAGTGGGTTATAAAACACTTTATCCAAAGTGTGGTCCTCAGACTATTAAAATAGGTGTCATCTGGGAGTTTGTTGGAAACATACAATGTCACGGCCTTTCCCAAACCTACTGAAGAATAATCTACATTTTAATAAAATCCCTGAATAATTCATATTTCAAATATTAAAATTAAGAAGCACTGTTCTGACATATAACCTGGTGCCTTTAATTGATCAAAGGCAAAAAAGGGAATGGGGAAAATTTTAGAGAATAAGAAAGACTCAAGAAATGTAAATCAAATACAACATGTGAAACTTGGTATTTGGAGTTTGTTGATAGTAAAGAACTATTGTTAATTTTGTTAAATGTGATAATTGCATGTATTTATGTAGGAAAAAACAGCAAAATATTAACAATTGTTCAAACTAACCAATGGGTATATAAAGGGTCATACATAAATCTATTTTGTGTATGTTTGAATTTCCTCAAAATAAAACTTAAACAATCCCCAAAGATTATTAATTAAATATTGTAGCTTCTGTGAGTCAGGAATTCTGACACACAGCAGCTTAGGGTCTCTCATGAGGTTGTGGTCAGATATTGATGAGATCTGCAATTATGAAAGCTTGACTGGGGTGGTAGGATCCACTCATCAC
This sequence comes from Nomascus leucogenys, assembly GCF_006542625.1. Lineage (NCBI taxonomy): Eukaryota > Metazoa > Chordata > Mammalia > Primates > Hylobatidae > Nomascus > Nomascus leucogenys. The sequence continues at coordinate 86,793,949 of NC_044402.1, forward strand.
ATGGCTACATGACTAGAAAGTTGGTGCTGGGAAGTTGGTTCCTCTCCACTTGGGCCTCTCCAGGAACTGTTCGAATGTCCTCATGAACTGGTGGCTGGTTTTCTCCAGAGCAAGTAATCTAAGAGATCAAGGCAGGGATTTTAATGTCTTTTATGATCTAACCTTAAAAATCACATCCCATCTCTTCCATTGTATTCTACTGGTCACTTTCTTTCAGAGTGTTCCAATTACTGCAAAGGAGAATAAATTAGAGAGGAACAAGATTTGAGGCAAGGACACCAATTCTGACAATTTTTTCTACATTTTTTATCTCACTCAAAGATTTTTGGTGAGTTACAGAATTTAAAACCAGAAGAATACTTGTCCATCAGAATGATGACACAGGGTAATTGCTCTAATAATCTCAAATTTTCAGTGGCTCAATACAATAAAAATTTCTTTTACTTAGGCAATATCTATCCATGTCAGCAAAAGCTGCTTTGTGACCCACAGCTTTATAGTCTTCTCGGTTCAGCAAATAGAGGAAGGAAGATATATTTACCTGTGGGAATTTTTAAGGGCCAGGACTGAAAGTGGTGTATGTTACTTATACCAGATTTTTTTGGCCATAATTCAGTCACATGGACACCTCTAAATGCAAAGAGGCTGTATGACCAGGAAGAAGAAGTTCATTTGTTAAAGGACCACCCAGTTTTGTCCTAGGAATCTTCTAATCTGTATGTTTTAATTTATAATGGAAGGATATTGGGATCCAGGGAGATAGAGGTCACATAATGAGTGTCAGTCTGGAACCAGAATTTACATAATTTGACTCCCATTTCAGTTCTCTTGTCTTTCTATCAAATGGTAACAATTGGTTCTCACTCCTATGTTCATGATTTCTTGTTTGTTCTTTAATTGAATTTATTTAAATTCAAATACGATTTTCGTCCATTTGGGCTACTATAACAAAATGCCATAAACTGAGTAGCTTATAAACAGCAAAAATTTATTTCTCAGTGTTTTGAATGTTGGGAAGTTTAAGATCAAGGGGCTAGCAGATTTGATGTCTGGCAAGGGCCCAATTCCTCACTGACAGCTGTCCTCTCACACTAAGTACACATAGTGCAAAGAGTGAGGGAGTCTCTCTCAAGCCTCTTTTATAAGGGCACTAGTCCCACTCATAAGAGTTCTGGCTCTATTACCTAATCACCTCCTAAAGCCCCCGCCTCCTGATACATCACCTTGAGGATGAGGATTTTAAGATATGAGTTTTGGGGGAATATAAACATTCAGATAATACCAAATACTAAAATGGATTCAAAGCTGAAAAATAAAAATTAAGCTGTTGACAAATTATACAACCAAACATTACTGGAAAGTCAAATTTATTAGGGGTTCAGATGGATACCATGTAAACTATAACTTTATAAAACATACAAAGTGTCTTAAACTATTTCCCTTAAATAAGAAGTGATTAATGAATGGCTTTTAATTTTATGTGCAAAGACAATTCAGTCATGAAAAACTTAGCCTTTGGTATTGACTTGTATGCCACTGCTATACATTTTCTTATTTTCTCACAACATCAGACTTTCTTAATTAAACAAATATATCATCTCTACCTTGTGATTACAATTCAACAATTAAAACCATGGAATTAAAAGAAACAACATTTATTTTAGAGCTTGTAGAGTTGTTTATCTTGCCAAATAACTAGAGAAAAGAGGCTCCCCACAGTTCATATGCTGTTTATGAATGTAATATTGTGTAATTTATCACTAGATAAAACACGACAGGCAAGTTCAAAGAAAGTAATGGCATTTTCACTTTGAGCTTGATGAAGCACATATAACAGCAAAACATTATCCTTGTCTCTATTTCATGGTACAGGAACGTGCACTTTCTCTCACCTTAGGCTCCAGTTAACTTTACTATTAATAACTTCAGTATATAACTAACATTGTTTTTGTTTATTTTCCCACATCACCTATATACGTATAAATCTACTTCACACTTTCTTCTACTGCCTTTGCTTAAATACGTATCACTGTGTGGTTTATCATTCTTTCAACTTTTCTTTTGCAGTTCCCATTCTTAGACTTCGTAACACATGGTAGATATGGTCTATGTTCTGCTTAAAAAGGTTTATTCCCTTCTTTCATATTTAAGATTTTGCCTCGTCCTCATGAAATACATAGATTTCTACCCTGAATGAAGTTAAATGCTCATAATTCAAAGATAAATTGTGCTGGCCTACAAATTGACCGTGTACACAAAATGTACCTGTTCACAACTCAGATCATCCAGATATGTAACTAAAGATGAGCTGATCATAATCTCCAGGAAGTTATAATTTGATAGAAAAGCCTACCCTAAACCCAGCCTTCTGGAGATGACAAAGGCTTTGAAAGTTAAGTCTAACATTTCTCATTATTTCCTGTGACTTGGAGACCAACTCAGTATAATATTTGGGTTTGATTCACCAATACCTTACATTTCAAAAGGCATAATAAATAGCTGAAATTGCCTTGAATTCTAGAAAAGTCCAGAAACATAAATTAGAAGGCAAAGGCTATTTAGAAAACTTAGGAAGTAATATGATGAGGGGTAAATACAGCATATAGATAGGTTCAAATTCAAACAATATATTAGAAATAAGTAGATTTAATCATCTGAGGAAGAACAATCTTGTATCAAAAATAGAACCAAAGAACAAAGACACTGGCAAATAGATACACTAATTTTATGCTAATTGATGTCTGTAAAAAAATCTTAAATAGCTTGGAGTTTTTGTTTATTTGTTTTGCACAATTAAGACTACGGAAGCAAATTACTATTTCCACATTTGGAAGGAAACAAAGGAGAATTAGAATTATCTCTGAGAAAAGACTGCACAGTTCTCAAACAAGATAGCTTAGGACTCCACACCTCTTCCCATATTATACTGACAAAACAGTACAGAAAAGTGGATTCTAAGTCTAATAGTGGCACAAAATAAGTAGCACTTTGAGTACTATCCAAGAAGTGGTACATAATGTTCCTAGGCTAGAACTGGGGGAGTTGGGGGGACTGGGTCGGGGGGGAACTTATTAAGTCAAAACAGGACAAAAGAAATACTGAGTGATTTGTATGTGTAAAAATATGTAAATCCAGCTATGATTATTTTGAATATCTCAAGGATGCAGACCTGTCCATTCTGCCACTAACCCAGAAGCCAGTCAGTGTAAATAAATTAGAATTACAGATGGTTCCCAAACTATGATATGATTTATAATTTTTGTCTTTACAATGGTGCAAAAGCAATACACATTTAGTAGAAACCATACTTAGAGTCCACATACAACCAATCTGTTTTTCACTTCCAGTACTGTATTCAATAAATTACATGAGATATTACCACTTTATTATAAAATAGGCTTTGTGTTAGGTGGTTTTGCCCAACTATAGGCTAATGTGAGTGTTTTGAGCACATTTAAAGTAGGCTAGGCTAAGCTATGATGTTTGGTAGTTAAGGGGTAATAAGTATATTTTCAACTTATGATATTTTCAACTTAAAATATTTTCAACTTAAATGCCAGGGTTCATTGGCATGTAACCTGCTCATAAGTCAAGGAACATCTGTATTACGATTCATGTTACTTCTTCTCTGCCCATTGGTGTGGGGAGACCCCCTGAAACTATTGCTATGGAATAAAAGATGAAATGCTCCTGATTATCGTAAATACAAAGTTGCATGCAGGATTGTGTAAAGACAATGACAGGTTGGACTGCCAGAATGAGCCAACAGTGCATGATGTGCTTCCCCCCTGCAGAGAGCCTATGAATGGACAAGCAGTTAGGGAGGTTTCACATCACCAAGATTCCCATCCCAGAAAAGCAGATGGTCATAGCTCTGGGAATGGAATGTGACCCTTGTGGAGAGCCTATAAACGGACGCATGGTGGGGGCGCTTGTCCATATGGATAAGATAGGGCTATAAATGCCCTCATCTTGCCACAGCTCTTCTAGGCCTCTTTAGGGTTAAGGCATACTCCCTTCTGAGAATTTCTGGTCTAACCCGTTGTCTAGTTTCATGTCCTGTTTCCATGGATTGTTTGTTGCAATTGTTACTGCTGATTAATATCTTGCTAATCATAGATTATAGAAAGATTGTGTTTCTGTTTTAAGGCTTTGTTAGAAATTACTGACACACACACTATACTGTAATTCTTATCTCTGTATACTGTACTTCTACATACAAATGTTATGTTAAAGAATTACTTCATCCCCATGTGACCATCTCACCTCATAATCAAATGACCCTAAATCCCTCACTAACCTACCCCCACCCTCACTAAACGTAATAATAAATGCTGGTATATCCAGTGCATTGTTGGCACTGCGGGACCAGAAGGCAGTGAATCCCTGGACCCAGCTTTCACTATCTTGTGTGTGCCTATTATTTCTCAACCTACCGATCCACCTAGGAACAAAGAGAGAACCCCGTTGCATTGCGGGCTGCTGGCCAGATCCCACAATACATTGGTATCTTTACAAATTTCTTAGACTAGGAGTAGGATGCAGTAACTCCCTAAGCAATACTTTGGAGTTGAAAAGGCATTGTAGCAATCCTCGCAGCCATGGAACTTTTCTTACATTCCTTACAGCTGCCAAGGAAGAATGAGATTGCCTAGATTAAGAAAAGAAAAGAGATGCAGTCAATAAAAGAATATAAAGATAGCTGGGCACGGTGGCGCACGCCTGTAATCCCAGCACTTTAGGAGGCTGGGGTGGGTGGATCACCTGAGGTTGGGAGTTCGAGATCAGCCTGGCCAACAAGGTGAAACATTGTCTCTACTAAAAATACAAAAATCAGCTGGGCATGGTGGCGGGCACCTGTAATCCCAGCTACTGGTAGGGAGGCTGAGGCAGGAGAATCGTTTGAACCCAGGAGGCAGAGGTTGCAGTAAGCCGAGATCACACCATTGCACTCCAGTCTGGGTGACAGACAGGGTGAGACTCCATCTCAAAAAAAAAAAAAAGGAAGAATATAAAGATAGAATACAGAAGACTTAACAAAACTAAGTGCTAGCTAAGAATTGGAGTAGACACTGAGAGAAAGTAATAGCCAACATAACTTAATCAGGAAAACCATAATTTAGATAAACTGTAAATCAGTTTATCTCACATATTATACATGATTCTTGTGTCTATTAATTATAGTCAAGTAAAAATCAGGCAAAAAATCCAACTTTCAGTGCCTGAATCCATGATAAATGCATGCACCAGGTGTCTGAAAACATGCTTTTTTTAACCAAGGATTTATTACTAAGTAGCTATGTTAACTTGACAAAAATAGCCATTTGGATCTTAATTTCCTTATTTTGAAAACTGTCATTTTTGTTAGATTACCTCTTTTAACATAAAAATTCTATAACTAGACTAAGATTAAGCATATCAGACTTTTATCACCACAAGAAATTTAGGGTTAAGTTCATGAATCCTTAATTCTTAGCCCTACACTTCACTCAGCCCTTAACCTCAGCTAACATTAGACTCTCTGACATCAAAGGCCATGACATTATATGCTGCATGTTTTCAGTATTTCTTCCCCGTTTTTCTTCCTTCTTGATTGTTTTCTTGCCAAGCTGTCTAACATTGCACATTGATTAACATCTAGCAGTCACTGAAGACTGACTTACTGATCAGCACACAGTAGCCTATGAATCTTTTCAGAATATATTCTGAATCCCCAGTTTTTGGAAATGGCCAAGGGCCACAAGTCTAATATATTCCAAGTTAAGAGTACAGAAAAAGCAATCTGTTCTCAGAGATTAAAAGGAGAAAACCAATATATCTCAGATAGCAATTTTATGGTGTTATATACATTCCTATATAAAATAATTTTTAAATGTTTGTCCTTTTCCATACACACAAACACATACGCACATTCACATTCACAATAACCCACAGAGCTCTGCCTACTCTATATTCTCCAGCAAATAGAAGTACAATCTTCCCTACAGAATCTTTTGAATCTAAAAAAAGACAAAAACATTTCATGGAGAAAAAAACCTTTGAAGGTGGTTAACAAAAAGTAATTTGTACTTTCCATGCAATCACTTGTAGTTTCCTCAGAATAAATCTATATGAATATATTCAGTAATTCTAGAAAACAGCATTCATTCCCACTTCCAATTTCTGTACCACTGAATAAAAAGGCTACTGAAAATAAAGGAAATGTTTAAACCATAATTTTAAAAGACAGAAAATGAAATAACAGAATCTAGTGGATTAATTTTCTATCCCGCTGCTATCTTACACAACAATCTTTTCCATTCCCCTGAAAATATGTAGAAAGCATTTCTATGTAAAGCACACATTAAAAAGGAACATGAAGGCAAAATGTTACTTCAGTTAGCAGTTACTGAGAGTAACTTAATAAATAAATAGCTAAGAATTTTGTTATAATCACACAAAATTGCTCAGATCATCTTACATTAAAGCATAGTATGTGATAACTCTCAAACATCTCATTTGGAGAATAAGCAGATAATAACCAAATAAGAAGAAGTCACATTACTGTATTATCCTCTCTTTTAGAAAATTTCAGAGAATCAAACATTCTGGCTGGATGGATTGTTTTATAATTCTTCAACAAAGCAATTTTCCTTTGCTCCAATTCCTACCCCTGGGTTGAGATCTCTCAATGATCCTTAAACATGTACCTTCCTATATGTAAACACACACAGCCAAATGCAAAGTTTCAGAACAAATATTTACTCAAATGTATAGATATACTCAAGGTATATATTTGAGTAAATATATATATATATATATTTTTGTTTTGTTTTGTTTTTTTCTGAGATGGAGTCTCACTCTGTTGCCTAGGCTGGAGTGCAGTGGTATGATCACGGCTCACTGCAACTTCCACTTCCCGAGTTCAAGCCACTCTCCTGCCTCGACCTCCCAAGTAGCCAGGATTACAGGCATGTGCAAGCCATCCTCCTGCCTCAACCTCCTGAGTAGCCAGGATTACAGGCATGTGCCGCCACACGTGGCTAATTTTTGTATTTTTAGTAGAGATGAGGTTTCACCATGTTGGCCAGGCTGGTCTCAAACTCCTGACCTCAAGCGATCCGTCTGCCTTGGTCTCCCAAAGTGCTGGGATTACAGGCCTGAGCCACCGCATCTGGCCTGAGTAAATATTCTGAATGAAATATTTGTTATTTCATGCTTAGGAATTTATTTCTAGGAAAAAGTTGAGTTATTATATACATTTTATATGTCTTAAAGGAGCGGGATGTTCCACAAAGATAGTGGGCCAGATATTGAATCTGGAACAAATATAAAACAATTCAACTGGATTTCTGCCAGTAACAACAGAGTAAGATCTCACCAGACCAACTAATGCAGAGAAAGAAAAAACCCTAAAGTATCTGAATACAATCCAAAAACAGCTACCTGAATGTACTTGTGCATTTGTTATCCCCAATATGTAAAATCAGTTTCTTCAAGGAATAGTACTCATTTTTTCCTTATGCCCTGAATTATTTAGTTTACTATAGTGTTTTTCCCATAATCATTGTTCAATATATTTATTTGTTAAACTGAATACTCTGAGTTCAATATATATAAGGTTGATTAATTGTAACTGACTTTAGCAGAGGTACAGAAATGACTCTTGCCCTGTCCAGATCCTACACACTGGTTATATAAAAGTGTACTTCAAAAGATACATGGTCTGACACATTACAGTGGACAAGAAAATAGCTGAATCACCTTTCCCAGAATTCTCTCTTTTATCATAAATGTAGCAACACTTACTGCGAAGTGGGTTATCTCCTCACAGTGTTTAAGATTCTTCTTGCTCGGGGCCGGATGCAAGATAACCGGTCAGTCTCTACTACACAGACATAACAGGAATGTTTTCAGGGCATTATTTGCTGTGTCAATGAGTACCTTTGTTTGAGGTCTATGGGAAAAAATTCTCTTAGGTTTAAATACAAGAAATAACAAAAGTACTTTATGAAGCTATAGGAAAGTTCAAAAGAGATCATGTACACTGAAGTATTTAGCACACTGTCCAGCCCATGATCAGTATATAAGTGGTATCATTACTATTATTGCTATTATCCAAAATGACTGCCCTATTCATAGTTATAAGTGCACAATTCATATAAATTATTTGTTCACAGCTACTAGAAAATGAAAAAGTAATACTTATCCCATTTATTGACTTCCTATAATGTCCCAGGATCCTGCCTTTTTGATAGAATTATTTTACATAATTTTAGTAATATGTTGCCGATACCTTATGATCCCCAGAGAGAAAATAATTTTAGTAAACTTGTGCCCCTAGATGATATAGTTTGAGCCTGGGAGAACACACTCTTAATAGCAATTGAAGGAATATATCAGTCATCCTTCATGGACCAATGCTAACAGTTTATGCTTTTTTGTGACTGTTTTGTTTCTGTTTCTTGTGTGCTTGTTTTCATGGTTGTATGATTTTGTAGCTAAGATATCATGAAGTAAGAGGAGTTCTAGTGAAGGCACAAAGAATATATATCTAAAAACAGTCAGTGCAGTGAAATTAACCCAATTCAATCAGGGCAATGTCTTCCTTTGGCTGGTTACTGTAAAATCAGCAAAATGTGATAAAGGAGTAAACTGAGAATAAAGTCCCTGCTGTTAATATTTAGAGTGCTTTAGGATAAAAACAAAACCATTGGAGGTAACAAACAGATAATACCAAATCAAAGGAGCATGGATAAGGTAATAAATACATAAGGTGGAAGCAATTTGGGAACTAGGCAGATACACTACATGATAGAGTAGGCCACTGAGAAGCAAATGTTTACCTAAGAAAGCAAATGACTTTAAGACCTCAGAGGACAGAGACATAAAGATTCAATTTATTTCAGTAAACATATATTGCCACTGTTGTCGACAATAATGCGTCTATGGAGAAAATAAAAAAAAAAAAACAAAGCAAAACATCCTAACAAATGTACATGTGTGAATCTCCCTTAATAAGTGCAGTGGCAAGTGAATAGAAAGCTAAAATGCCCAACTCAACTACCATCAATACTGCTGTCAAAGCATACAAACAATATGTTACCAATAGGAATGTGTTCTTTTTTCCTTTGGATACACTGGGTATAACATCCTGAATGTGAACAAAATCACCAAATCATTCAGGATAATAGCATTAACTAGGTTCTGGACAGCACCCAAGGCTGATAGAAATTGTGTCGTTAACAAAACATAATCTAATAGGTAAAAGAAAAGATGCTCAATATCTAACTTAATCAAAAACCACAACAAGATGTTACCTCACACCTAGTAAAATCATTATTGTCAAAAAACCAAAAACCCTAAGAGATATCATGTGTTGACCTAGATGTGGAGAGATTGGAACCCTTGTACGCTGTTGGTGAAAATGTAAAATAGTACTGTGGAAACTAACATGGATATTCCTCAACAAATTTAAAAAAGAACTACTATATGATCCAGCAACCCCATTTATTGGCATGCATCCAAAATAATTGAAATCAGGATTTCAAAGAGATACCTGCACTCCCTTCTTCATTGTACCATTATTCACAATAGTCAAGATATGGAAATAACTTAAATATGCATTAATGGACAAATGGATAAAGAAAATGTGGCTTATACATAAAATGAAATAATATTCAGCCTTAAAAATGAAGGAAATCCTGCCATAGGTGCCAAAGATAAATTAACTTGGAGGACATTATGCCAAGTAATATAAACCGGTTACAGGACAAATACTACGTGATTCTGCATTTATCTAAAATAGTTAAACTCATAGAATCAGAGTAGAATGGTGGTTGTCAGGGACATAAAATTTACTAGAAAAAAAAATTGCCATAGAACAGATAAAAAACAAAGAAATATTTCCTTATAAATTAAAAAACAAAGAAATCACCTTTATGAAATAAGAATGCAAAAGAGAAATACAAGAGTTCAGGAAAGAGAGAAAAACAGCAGAAGGATATAAAATATAAAATGATGGAACTCAGAAAATAACAGAATTTTAAAAGAATCACCAACACGAAGATGAAACTGGGTGACTTAAGGGTCTTCAGAATGTACAACAACGTATATAGAAAATAAAAATAGTAAATTATATAAAAATTAAAAACAAAAAAAGATTTTTTAGAAGACTTTAAAATGCAAGGAGTAGAACAACTTTTTTGTTGTTTTTTTCTTTTTTTTGAGACAGAGTCTCCCTCTGTCGCCCAGGCTGGAGTACAGTTGCACTCTCAACTCACTGCAACCTCCGTCTTCCGAGTTCAAGCAATTGTCCTGCCTCGGCCTCCCGAGTAGCTGGGAATACAAGCGCACACCTCCACGCCTGGCTAATTTTTTTGTGTTTTAGTAGAGATGGGTTTTCACGGTGTTGTCAAGGCTGGTCTCAGACTCCTGAGCTCAGGCAATCCGCCCGCCTTGGCCTTCCAAAGTGCTAGGATTACAGGTGTGAGCCACCGCGCCCGGCCACAACTATTTAATTCAGGAAATTTACTCTGAAGAAAAAGAAGACTTTTTGACAACACTTGCCATGCATCAGAGAAAATGGTCCCAGAAGAGTCAGCAAAAGACATATCCTAATGAAATTCTGAACTGCAAAAATGAAGAAAAAATTCTGTAATAAACGAGTCGAAAAAAATAGGTCAACTATAATGGGGGAGGGTGAAAATTGCACTTTCATTGGATTTCTTCACAACAATCACCAGTGCCAAAAGATAATGGTGCAACATTTTGTAAGATGAATTTTATATTCATCTAAATGATTCTAAGTATGAAAACTGAAGAAACATAGTTTTAAACATTCAGGAACTCCAAAATACTGTTTCTGTGCATTTTTCTTGAGGAAAATTCTGGAGCTCAAACTTCAACCAAACCAGACATGACCGAAAATTGTGGTAAAAGGTTTGGTAGTGGGAGCTCAATATATTGGACAAAAAATTAAAAGCAAAACAAGTATGGGGATCAGAAGAAAATATCAGATGTAAAATTGATACACTCTGAAAATGTAGAAAAAAAAACAATATAACCACCATAAAAGTGAGAAATGGAAAGGATAGAGGAAATGCAAACATACATATTTCCCTGCCTGAAATACATTTGATATGAAGTTAAAAAACATCATTTAAAGCTGAGAAAAATCATGTATATTTAATATTACAAAGGTAAACATTAAGAAGATAATACTGTTTGTTAAAATCATGGGTAGAGGAGACAGGAAGAACAGAAAGGAAGAGGAAACCTCTTATTTTAAGACTACCCTAAAACCTAAAGTATAATAATAAAAATAAATAAATAAATAAAATAAATAAATAAATAAATAAAATAAATTTAAAAAAGACTCTTTATAGTACTAAAGAGATATTATCTGAAGAAATGAGAGTAATATGTTACATAAAATTCCAAATCCAAAAGAAATCACTAGAAAAAATGTAAATATTCCTAAGTATTAAAACAATCATACACTCTTTTAAAAAAAAGCAAATAGGCAAGATGTTTGTATACAATTTTCCATGGGTCTTTTGTTTCATGTGTTTCTGCATGTCCTCCAAGAAAAAGCACTGACTGACCTTGCTCCAGACTACATTTTCATGGATGTTTGCATAGCAAACAACCTTGGAAAATAAAAATGATGTCTCCTTTCATATCAAAAGGAATGTTTGCTTACTCTCTAGCATAGTAAACATAATGTCTCCCTCCAGCTCAAAAGTCAGGCAGGAATTATGAAAGATTAAGGTCCCCAAAGTTCAGGATTCCTTGCCTATCACGCATTCTGCCATGTGTGCAGGTATCATCTGGCTCCCTTGGTATCACCCTCTGGGAATTGAGCATCACACAGCTGGCACAAATGTTGATACTCTAGTTACTGTTATCGCTGCGAGTAATAAACTCTCCTTTGTCTTTGACTAAGGATTCTCATGTCTTTTGACAGCATCTATGAAACTGTGTCAGGCTACATTGTTAGCTTGCGTGGAAAATAAAATCTCGACTCTTAATAGTTCTTTAGGCCATTATGTGCAGAAGGAAAATTATTAGAAAAGCTATTATTAGGGAAGACACAATAAAGTAATGTGACAAATCTAAGACCAAATAAATCAGTAATATTAATAAACATAAAATGATAAACACATCTATAAAAAAAGATGTTTAGATTGGATATAAAAGCAAAACCAATTACGGCACATTGAATATTTGTCACCAATTCTAGCCTCCTTATCTGAATTAAATTATACATCTGTATTTCAGTCTTGTGTTTTTGTAACATCTCCCACAAAAAAGAGTATATTTTCCTGCCTTGTTGATGTTGTCTTTGTCATGTTGCTTGTTTTGGCCAAGACAATGTTAGTGAATATGGCATAAGCAGAGGCATTAAAAACATGCTGTGTAGTTCAGCTTGTCCTCACCTGCTCTTGTGATTTATTAGAAGAAAATGTCCCAGGTATCGGCTGATACAAAAGGAGAATTAGAAAACAATTGGAACAGATCTGAACCTAATTCAGGTTCTAGGTTGTGAACTTAGAACCAAGCCCTTCTGGTCCCACTTAGCACTAGAAAACTGCAAGTGACAGTCTTGAGAGCAAGAAAAATAATGTTTGCTGTTATAAATTCTGAAATCAGTGAGAAAAACAAGAACTACTCAATAAATTGGGAATAATTGTGTAGCTGCCTGGGAAAAAATTAGATTCTTACCTCATAATATTCATCAGGATACATTCCAAATGGATCAATCTTTAAAAAAAAAAAAAAAACTAGATAGCTTAGGAGAAATTACTTATAACCTCAGAATTGAAGACTGTTAAACTATATTTTAATCTTAAAACCATAAAAGAAATGATCAGTATATTTAGCTACAAGAAACAACCCAAAATACCAAAACAATCATAAGCAAAGTTAAAAGAAAAATGACAATCTGGAAAAAGATTTACAACTACCAGAGACAGAAAACTCTTTCCTAGTAACTAAAATTTTCCCCTCAATTGATTGGTAAAAGATCAACTCAATACAAAAACAGCCAAAGGATAAGAATTGCAAGTTCATAGAAAAAGAAACACAAATGGCTCTTAAATATTTGTTTTGCCTCTTTCACTATTAGAGAAATACAAATTCAAACAATAGTTGGATGCATTTTCCATCTATCAGAATAACAAAAACTCAAAAATTTGATAATCCAGTGTCAAACATAGGATTTGTATAACAAAGAAAAGAAAAACAGAATATAATTGTATACTTGAAAACTGCTAAAAGAGTAGATCTTAAAAGTTCTCACCACATACACACAAAATGATAACTATGTGAAGTGATGGATATGTTAATTAGCTTAATTGTGGTAATGATTTCACACTGTATATATGAAAACATCACATTGTACAAGGTACATTTATACAATTTTATTTCTCAATTATATCTCAATAAAGCTGGAAAAAATAAATAAAATTTTTAAAAGAAAAAATGCATATATTTATCTTGGATTGCATGTGCATAGAAATTACCTGGACAATAAATGGAAAATAAGAGTGGTTACCTATTGTGAGAATGAGAAATGAGGGATGGAGGACAGAGATAAAAGAGATGTGTATTAGTCTGTTTTCACACTGCTATAAAGAAATACCTGAGGCCAGGTAATTTATAAAGAAAAGCATTTTAATTGACTCACAGACTCCATGGCTGGGGAGGTCCCAGGAAACATAATCATGGCAGAAGGCAAAGGGAAAGCAAGGCATGTCTTATGTGGGGGCACGTGAGAGAGTGAAAGGCCAGGGAAACTGTCACTTACAAAATCATCAGATCTCGTAAGAACTTACGCACTGTCACAAGAACAGCATGGGAGGAACCGCACCCATGATCTAATCACCTTCTACCAGATACCTCCTTTGACATGTGAGAATTACGAGTTGAGCCAAACCATATTATTCCACCCCTGACTACTCCCAAATCCCATGTCCTTTTCACATTTCAAAACTATTCATGCCTTCCCAATAGTTCCCCAAAGTCTTAACTCATTCCAGCATTAATCCAAAACTCTAAGTCCAAAGTCTCACCTGAGATAAGGCAAGTTCCTTTCACCTATGAGCCTCTAAAATCAAAAACAAGTTAGTTACTTCCAAGACACCATGAGGGCACATGCATTGGGTAAATGTTCCCATTCCAAATGGGAGAAATTGGCTGAAACAAAGGGGACAGAAGCCCCATGCAAGTCTGAAACCCAGCAAGGCACTCATTAAATCTTAAAGCTCCAAAATAATCTCCTTTGACTCCATGTCTGACATCCACGGCATGCTGATGCAAGATGTGGGCTCCCACAGCCTTGGACAGCTCTGTCCCTCTGGTTCTACAGGGTACAGTCCCTGTGGCTGCTTTCACAGGCTGGCATTGAGTGCCTGCAGCTTTACCAGGGGCACGGTGCAAGCCATTGGTGGACCTAAATTTCTGGGGTCTGGAGGACGGTGGCCCTCTTCTCACAACTCCACTAGGTAGTGCCCCAGTGGGGACTGTGTGTGGAGGCTCCAATCCAACATTTCCCTTCTGCACTGCCCCAGCAGAGGTTCTTCATGAGGGCTCTGCCCCTGCAGCACACTTCTGCCTGGACATCCAGGGATTTCTACACATCCTCTGAAATTTAGGCAGAGGTTCCCAAAGCTCAATTCTTGTCCTCTGCACACCTGCAGACCAAACACCACAGGGAAGGCACCAAGACTTGGGGCTTGCACTCTCGGAAGTCATGGCCAAAGCTGTACCTTGGTGTCTTTTAGTCATGGCTGGAGCTGGAGTGCCTGGGAAGCAGTCTCAAGACTGCACAGAGCACCAAGGCCCTGGACCCAGCCCACAGAAACATTTTTTCCTCCTAGGCCTCTGGGACTGTGATGGGAGGGGCTGCTGTGAAGGTCTCTAACATGCCCGGGGACATTTCCCCATTGTCTTGGCTATCAATAGTCAGCTCATTACTTATGCAAATTTGTGTAGCTAGCTTGAATTCCTCCCCAGAAAAAAGGTTTTCCTTTTCCACTACGTGGTCAGGCTGCAAATTTTCTGAACTTTTATGCTCTGCTTCCCTTTTAAACATAAGTTCCAATATCACACCACCTCTTTGTGAGCACATATAACTGAATGCTTTCAGAATTATCCAGGTCACCTCTTGAATGCTTTGCTGCTTAGAAATTTCTTCCACCAGATACACTAAATCATCTCTCTCAAGTTAAAAGTTCCACAAATCTCTAGGGCAGAAACAAAATCCTGCCAGCCTCTTTGCTAAAGCCTAGCAAGAGTCACCTTTGCTCCAGTTCCCAGAAACTTCCTCATCTTCATATGAGAACATCTCAGCCTGGACTTCATTGGCCACATCACTATCAGCATTTTGGTCAAATGATTCAACAAGTCTCTAGGAAGCTCCAAACTTTTGCATATCTTTCCGTCTTCTTCTGAGCCCTCCAATTATTCCAAACTCTCTGTTACCCAGTACCAAAGTTACTTCTACATTTTCAGTTTATCTTTATTACAGTGTCCCACTACATCAGTATTAATTCTCTTTTCACACTGCTATGAAGAAATACCTGAGACTGGGTAATTTATTTAAAAAAAGATGTTAATTGATTCACAGTTTCCCATGACTAGGGAGGCCTCAGAAAACTTACAATCATGGAGGAAGGCAAAGGGGAATCAAGGCACATCTTCCATGGCAGCAGGCAAGAGAGTGGGCAGGAAGGCGAAACTGCCACTTATAAAACCATCAGATCTCATGTGAACTCCCTCACTATCATGAGAACAGCATGGGGGAAACCACTCCCGTGATCTAATCACCTCCCACCGGAATCCTCCCTCAACACATGGGGATTACAATTTGAGATGAGATTTGGATGGGGACACAGAGGCAAACCATATCAAGATGCTTATTCAATATCTTTTAATATTTTTTGATGTTTGAACCAAAACACTGTGTTATCAATTCAGATGCATGCTACAACATAGATTATCTTTGAAGACATTATGCTAAGTGAAATAAGCCAGTCACAAAAAGACAAATACTGCATGATTCCACTTGTATGCGGTACCTAGAATAGTCAAATTCATAAGAGACTGAAAGTAGAATGATGGTCACCGTGGGTTAAGGGGGAGCAACAAATGAGGTGTTGTTTAATGGCTTATAGAGTTTCATTTTCAAAAGATGAAAAAGTGCTAGATATCTGTTGCACACAGTGTAAATATAGTTAACACTACTGTTAATTACTATTAGGGTTAACAGTACACTTAAAAACTTACATTTTAAGTGTACTGTTAACTAAAAACTCTAAGTGCACACTTAAAAATGGTTAGTCATGATGGTAAAGTTTATATTACGCATATGTTACCACAATCTTTTAAAACAACTTTATGACTTTATTATCTAGTTTTAAAAATAATTTTAAAAATCAATGCAGAATCACATTTTGCTACGACACTTCCAAATCACTAAATCTCATTCCCTGTATAGCATATTCTATGCATAGTTTTAATTTCCAAGGTTTCTAGCCAATTCTTTTTAATATTCACACTTTATTTCACAATTTATTTTTAATGGAGGATTTTCCTTCATTTATCACTTAAAGATTCCAAATCTACATAAACATAACAAACTTTTTAAAATTAACTTTATCTAAATGATTCAATGATTTCATTGTTAGTTTTGTTGGCTCTCCTAGCATTAGCTTTCTATCTGTATTACAGAAGTTGCTTAATAGACTCATTTGTGTAGGAGGATTTTGTCGTTTTCTTTTGTTTTTATATACCTTTTTCTTTCTTGCTCTACCTTTCTGCTCATTCTTCCCTGACCAGTGATTTTGTAGTTGCCTCCACCTAACTTTAAGCTGTACAAAATCAAGTCTCATAAAATCTGGTTTAGAATGCTTGTCCCTCGGTGATATTGAGGATATTGAAGACTCTCAATAAACAAAATGAGATGTAATGCAATGATCTATCTGAAATGAGTTCCTTTGTCTTTCTACCTCCTTAAATCCAGAGCACCATGTGAACCCTTTCCAGGACATTTTTTCAGCTTCCTTTTATAACTCTCTGAACTCCACCCTAGATACTGAGTCTTATCTGATCTCAGTAAATTCGAGGAATAATTTTAGACCCTATTACTCTTTAGGAACAAAATTTCCAGTCCGTATTATTTTATAGCCACAAATCCAATAGCTTCTAGCTCTAGTCCCACTCACTGCTTTATATTTCTGCTCAATTTCTGGTCTACTAAACAATTATACTGTTTACAAGGCAACAAGTGATTCTGAGTTTCTCCTTTAATATTTTATCTATAAATGATTAAATTGGTATATAGAGGTTACATCAAAACCAACTTTTTGAATAATATTTACCAGAATTCAGGTAAAAACATTAAGAAATTCAAAGAAACCAAAAAATATATTATATGAAAATAAACTGAATTTAAAATAAGATGTAGAGAACATGTAGATATAATAGAAGGATAAGAGCAAAAAGGAAATAATATGCAACCGTGTAGACAATAAAATTCTCAATAGTCTTCACATTGAGGCTACAATTTTGGTATGCATTTTCTTGCTGTCAAAGCAAAAAGGTAAATAAAATCAGTCAAATTAGCCAGACATGGCGGCTTGCACATGTACTGCCAGCTACTTGGGAGGCTGAGGCAAAAGGATCCCTTGAGCCCAGGATTTCAAGGCTGCAGTAAACTATGATTATGCCACTGTACCCCAACCTGGGTGACAGAGTAAGAGCCTGTCTTAAAATAAATAAATAGATAAATAAAACCCTCCATAAATTTTACGTTAACTATCCTAAATAAGTATTCACCCAGTATTAGAGCACCCATATTCATTAAAGAAGTTCTGGAAATCAAAAGAGATGTAGATGACCACATAATATAATAATAATGGGAGACTTCAACACCCCACTGACAGTGTCAGATATCATCAAGGCAGAAAACAACAAAGATGTTTGGGACCTAAACTCAACACTTGACCAAATGGACCTAACATACATCTACAAAATACTCTACCCAACAACAGAATATACATTTTCTCATTTCTACATGCCACATACTCTGAGATTAACCACACACTTGGCCATAAAGCAATTATCAACAAATTCAAAAACAACAAAATCATACCAACCACTCTTGGACCACAGCACAATGAAAAACAGAAATCAATATAAATAAGATCTCTCAAAACCATATGCTTATATAGAAATTAAACAGTCTGCTCCTGAATGACTTTTGGATAAAGAATGAAATCAAGGCATAAATTTAAAAAAAAATGAAACTAATGAAAATGAACACACAACATACCAGAATGTCTGAGACACAGCAAAAGAAGTGTTAAGAGGAAAGTTTATAGTGCTAAATTCTTACATTAAGAAGTTAGAAATATCTCAAACGAATAACCTAACATCACACCTACAGGTACTAGACAAAGAAGGGCAAATCAACCCCAAAGCTAGCAGAAGACAAGAAATAACTAAAATCAGAGACTAACTGAATGAAATTGAGATGCAAGATTCCATACAAAAGATCGATGAAACAAAAAATTGGCTCTTCAAAAATATAAACAAGATTGATAGACTGCTAGCTAGATTAAGAAAGAAAAAAGAGAGAAGATTCAAATAAACACAATCAGAAATGACAAAGGTGACATTACCACCACCATTATAGAAATACCAAAACAAAAAACAAAAACAAAAAACTCTCAGAGACCATTATGAACACCTGTATGCACACAAACTAGAAAACCTAGAAGAAATGAATAAATTCCTGGAAACATACAAACTCCTAAGACAGAATCAAAAATAAATCGAAATCCAGAAGAGACCAATAATGAGTTCCGAAACTGAATCAGTAATTTTAAAAATCCACCAACCAGAAAAAGTACTGGCCCAGGTGGATTTACAGCTGAATTCCACCAGACTTGCAAAGAAGAGCTGGTACCAATCCTACTGAAATTATTCCAAAAATCAAGGAGAAGGGACTTCTCCCTAACTCATTCTATGAGGCCAGCATCATCTTGATACCAAAATATATTGGAGACACAATAAAAAAAGAAAACTTCAGGCTAATATCCCCAATGAAAAGAGACTAAAAATTTCTCAACAAAATACTAGCAAATCAAATCCAGCAGCACATCAAAAAGCTAGTCCACCATAATCAAGTAGGCTTTATTCTTGGGATCCAAGGTTGGTTCAATATACACAAATCAATAAATGTGATTCATCACAAAAACAGAACTAAAAGCAAAAACCACATGATTATCTCAAAAGACACAAAAAAAGCCTTTGATAAAATTCAACATCTCCTCATGTTAAAATCCTCATGTCAACCTTCAATGTCAACAAACTTGTCATCAAAGAGGCATACCTCAAAATAATAAGAGCCTTCTATGACATACGCATAGCCAACATCATACTGAACAGGCAAAAGCTGGAAGCATTCCTCCTTTTGACGACCAGAACAAGACAAGGATGCCCACTCTCACCACTCCCATTCGACATAGTACTGGAAGTCCTAGCCACGGCAATCAAGCAAGATAAAGAAAAAAAAAAGACATCCATATTAAAAGAGAGGAAGTCAAACTATCTCTGTTTGCAGACAATATGATTTTATATGTAGAAAACCCCATAGTCTCTGCCCAAAGCCTCCTAGAACTGACAAACAACAGTAAAGTTTCAGGATACAAAATCAATGTAGAAAAAGCAGTAGCATTTCTATACACCAGTGATGTCCAAGCTAAGAGCCAAATCAAGAAGCAATCCTATTCACAATAGCCACAAAAAGAATAAAATACCTAGGAATATATCTAACCAGGGAGGTGAAATATCTCTGCAGTGAGAATTACCAAACACTGCTCAAAGAAATCAGAGATGACAAAAACAAATGAGAAAAAACATTCCATGCTCCTAGATAGGAAGAATCAACATTGTTAATGTGGCCATACTGTCCAAAGCAATTTAGAGATTAAATGTTATACTTATCAAACCACCAACATCATTTTTCACAGACTTAGAAAAAACTATGCTAAAATTCATATATGGAACCAAAACAGAGTCCAAATAAACAAAGCCATCCAAGTAAAATGAACAAGGCCAGATGTATCATACTACCTGATTTTAAACTATACCACAAGGATACAGTAACCAAAACAACATGTTACTCATACAAAAACAGACACATAGACTGAAGGAACAAGTTAGAGAACACAGAAATAAAGCTGCACACCTAAAATCATCTGATCTTCAACAAAGTTTACAAAAACAAGCAATGGGCAAAGAACTGCCTATTTAATAAATGGTGCTGGAATAACTGGCTAGCCATATGCAGAAGATTGAAACAGGACTCCTTCCTTTCACCATATACCAAAATTAACTAAAATGAATTAAAGACTTAAATGTAAAACATAAAACTATAAAAACACTAGAAAAAAACCTAGGAAATATCATTCTGCACATAGGCTTTGGCAAAGATTTCATGATGAAGTCCCCAAAGACAATGGCAACCAAAACAAAAATAGAGGAGTGAGACTTAATTAAACTAGATATCTTTTGCACAGAAAAACAGAACAAAACAAATAAAAACATTAACAGAGTAAACAGAGAACGTACAGAATGGGAGAAAATATTTGCAAACTATGCATCCAACAAAGGTCAAATATCCAGAATCTACAAGGAACTTAAATCAACATGCAAAAAACAAACAACCTCATTAAAAAATGTGCAAAGTAGTTGAACAGACACTTCTCAAAAGAAGCCATTCATGTGACCAATGAGCATATGAAAAAAGTGCTCACCACTAATTATTAGACAAATGCAAAGCAAAACCAAAATGAGATACCATCTCATACCAGTCAAAACGTCTATTACTAAAAAGTCAAAAAATGACAGATATTGGCAAGATTGTGGAGAAGAGGAACGCTTATACGCTGATGGTGGGAATGTAAATTAGTTCAGCCACTGTGGAAAGCACTTTAGAGATTTCTCAAAGAATTTAAAACAACTACCATTTGACTCAGCAATCCCATTACTAGGTATATACTCGAAGAAATATAAATCATTCTACCACAAAGGCACCTGCACTTGTGTGTTAATTGCAACCCTATTCACAATAGCAAAGGCAAAAACCAACCCAGGTGCCAGTCAACAGTAGACTGGATTTTAAAAAACTTTGGTACATATACACCATGGAATGCCATGCAGCCATAAAAAATGAAACCATGTTATTTGCAGCAATATGGATACAGCTGGAGGCCCTTATTGTAAGGAACAGAAAACCAAATACCACATGTTCTAACTTATAAGTGGGAGCCAAACATTGAGTACACATGGACACAAATATGGGAACAATAGGCACCAGGGCCTACTTGAAGAAGAAGGATGGAAGGAGGGGAGGATCAAAAAACTCCCTCTCAGGTACTAAACTCACTACATGAGTGATGAAGTCATTGTACACCAAACCTCAGTAACACACAATTTACCCATGTAACAAACCTGTACAAGTACCCCCTGAGCCTAAAATAAAAGTTGAAAAAATAAAAGAAAATAACGTGGTTTAAAATTCTTTACCTATAACAGTATTAAAGGGGAAACTCAGTAATTGTTGATGATAATTATATAAAGTTTTTTATGAAAAATCACTCATTATTTTGGCTTATACAAGAAAAATTCAAAAACTTGATTGTCATTGCTATAGTAAAATTCATTTAATTTACAAAAAACAACACAAATGTTAGGTCATTAAGAAAATAAGAACAAATCTATGCTTCCATAGAATAACTTTTCCTGACACTTAAAATGAGATGAAGTTTTGTCTTCATATAGAGATCACTGAATATGTGAAAGGTTAATTTCTTCAAGAACATTTCTAAGGAAATGCAGCGATAGATATAGAGGAAGGGATTTTATTGCGGTTTTTAGTACATCTGAGAGTATGACATCCAAGTATTAATTTGGTAAAGACAATTCTGTTGAAGAGTGTTGTCCAAATACATAAATTTCTGATGATCTTGCTCTGTAATAGAGATAAGATCTAGAATATCTGGCAAAAGTATTGAATTCAGGATGTTAAGACCATCTTTATGTTTTGCATTTTTTTTTCAACCATCCTTTTGGCATAAAAAAACTGACAGGTAAAATATTTAATATGGCAATCTGTATCTGAAATGCATATAACTTGTGTATAAATATGCCAAAAATTTTACACTAGAACAAAATAAGGCTGACATCCTTTTGTGAAAGGCAACTTAAAACAAAGACTGTCTGCCATTATCAATACAGTCTAAGACAGCAGTCTTCTGACTTTTAGTCTCAAGATGCTTGAAGACTTTAAAAATGGAGAACTCCAAAGAGCATTCACTTATATAGATTATGGCATTTAGTATTTGCCACGTTAGAAATTAAAACTAAGAAATATTTAAAACGTGTACTTATTTATTTTAAAGCAACAATAATAAGCCCATTAAATGTTAATGTGAATGACATGTTTTTTTAAAAAAGAAAAAACAAAGAAACAGAAAAGAAAAAACAAAACAATGAGGAAATTTAGTAAGAAGAGCGGCTTTGTTTTCTATTTTTCCAAAGTTCTTTAATGTTTGGTTTAGTACAAAACAACTGTATCCCCACATCTGCTTCTACATTCAATCTTTTGCAATGTTATTTTAGTTAAAAAACATGAAAAAACCTAGCCTCACACAAATATGTAATTGGAAATGAGAAGAATAATTTAATAGTATTTTCCGATATTGGGGAAATTGTTTTTTGATACTAAATCAAAACTCGGTAAGTAGGTATATCTAAAAGGTTAATTGGAATGTTGAATCTGAAGCTCTAATAATTAACCTTTCATACTCTGTTTTATTATAATCCAATGATCCATCTTATATTTTGAATGAATCTTTTACCCATGTATGATTTGATACACGTTCATCATTTAAAAACATTAGTTAAGTAATTGTATTATAGAGATGTTCCAAAAGCTGACACATTTCACTATATAATGTCAAGAAATCACATTTTTCAATGTCACCACCCATCACGTCAATAAAGCCTTTAATTATTGAGAAGTTGTTAAGTTCACAATGGCAGATACAAATTTTCCAAATTTCTAATTTCAATTTTCACTTGAAAGTTCAAATTTTATCATTGACAATAAATACTATTGGCTGTGAAATGACAGGCTCACTTCATTAATTTTTGAGAAAATACCTCCAAAATCCTAAATCTGAATAATCAGTTTATCTGCCAGTCATTCTTTGAAGAAAACTGGTGTTCCAGGTAAATCACAGATGTGCTTTTACTTGAGACAACCATCATAGTTTAGTAAGTGGCAGAAAAGCTTTATGTGTACTTCCCGATTCCTCATACAGAATAAATGAAGCATACTCATGTGTCAGGTTCTAATAATTTTGCAGCTTTCTCAAAAACATTTTTAAGGAAAGCTGGCAATTTTTTGAATGGTAGTGCATGGCAGTGAATAATACAATGACTATTAGTACCCTTTGGTACCACTGCCTTTATTTGTGATGAGGTGCTAGTGATTTCATACAGCACAGCTTTGTCAACACTATGAAATAGGCGAAGAACATACGAGTATTATTAGAAAAATAATTTTGATCTCTTGGACCCCATGAAAAGATCTCAAGAGTACTCAGGGGTCCATAATCATGCTTGGAGAATGGCAGTCTAAATTTTTTCTTTATTTCATGCTTCTAGAAAGGATAAAATATAACCAGTATTTTTCTGTCATCCAAGCTGGAGTGCAATGGCGAGATCTCAGCTCACTGCAACCTCTGCCTCCCGGGTTCAAGCGATTCTCCTGCCTCAGCCTCCCGATTACAAGCGCCCACCACCGCACCCAGCTAATTTTTTTTTTTTTTCTTAGTAGAGATGAGGTTTCACCATGTTGGCCAGGCTGGTTTCAAACTGCTGACCTCAGATGATCCACCCGCTTTGGCCTCCCAAAGTTCTGGGATTACAGGCGTAAGCCACTGTGCCCAGCTGGTATTTCCTTTCAAAGCCACTTCAAGACAAAGTTCTTAGATTTAGATGCTTAAATAGATTTATTTGCCTATGAGGACCACTCTGGGACAAGTTCTACTGAAGTACCTTTTGTTACTGAGGCAAAATTCACATAACAGAAAATTTATCACTTTAACCATTTTAAATGAGTATAATTCAGTGACTTTTAGTACATTCACAATGTTTCACAACTATCACTGTATCTAATTCTATCACATTTTTGTCATTCCAAAAAGAAACCCCATACTCATTACGCAGTCACTCCCTATTCCTCCTCCCCACAGCCCCTTGCAACCATGAATATGCTTCCGTGGATTTGCCTATTCTGGATCTATTTTTTTTTTTATTATACTTTCAGTTCTAGGGTACATGTGCACAACATGCAGGTTTGTTACATATGTATACATGCGCCATGTTGGTGTGCTGCACCTGTTAACTCGTCATTTACATTAGGTATATCTCCTAATGCTATCCCTTCCCCCTTCCCCCTGCTCCATGACAGGCCCCAGTGTGTGATGTTCCCCTTCCTGTGTCCAAATGTTCTCATTGTTCAATTCCCACCTATGAGTGAGAAAATGCGGTGTTTGGTTTTTTGTCCTTGCGATAGTTTGCTGAGAATGATGGTTTCCAGCTTCATCCATGTCCCTACAAAGGACATGAACTCATCATTTTTCATGGCTGCATAGTATTCCATGGTGTATATGTGCCACCTTTTCTTAATCCAGTCTATCACTGATGGACATTTGGGTTGGTTCTAAGTCTTTGCTACTGTGAATAGTGCTGCAATAAACATACATGTTCATGTGTCTTTATAGCAGCATGATTTATAATCCGGTTGGGTATATACCCAGTAATGGGATGGCTGGGTCAAATGGTATTTCTAGTTCTAGATCCCTGAGGAATCGCCACACTGACTTCCACAATGGTTGAACTAGTCCCACCAACAGTGTAAAAGTGTTCCTATTTCTCCACATCCTCTCCAGCACCTGTTGTTTCCTGACTTTTTAATGATCACCATTCTAACTGGTGTGAGATGGTATCTCATTGTGGTTTTGATTTGCATTTCTCTGATGGCCAGTGATGATGAGCATTTTTTCATGTGTCTGTTGGCTGCATAAATGTCTTCTTTTGAGAATTGACTGTTCATATCCTTTGCCCACTTGTTGATGGGGTTGTTTGATTTTTTCTTGTAAATTTGTTTGAGTTCATTGTAGATTCTGGATATTAGCCCTTTGTCAGATGAGTAGATTGCAAAAATTTTCTCCCATTCTGTAGGTTGCCTGTTCACTCTGATGGTAGTTTCTTTTGTGGTGCAGAAGCTCTTTAGTTTAATTAGATCCCATTTGTCAATTTTGGCTTTTGTTGCCATTGCTTTTGGTGTTTTAGACATGAAGTCCTTGCCCATGCCTATGTCCTGAATGGTATTGCCTAGGTTTTCTTCTAGGGTTTTTATGGTTTTAGGTCTAACATTTAAGTCTTTAATCCATCTTGAATTAATTTTTGTATAAGGTGTAAGGAAGGGATCCAGTTTCAGCTTTCTACATATGGCTAGGCAGTTTTCCCAGCACCATTTATTAAATAGGGAATCCTTTCCCCATTGCTTGTTTTTGTCAGGTTTGTCAAAGATCAGATGGTTGTAGATGTGTGGTATTATTTCTGAGAGCTCTGTTCTGTTCCACTGGTCTATATCTCTGTTTTGGTACCAGTACCATGCTGTTTTGGTTACTGTAGCCTTGTAATAAGGTTTGAAGTCAGGCAGCATGATGCCTCCAGCTTTGTTCTTTTGGCTTAGGATTGTCTTGGCAATGCGGGCCCTTTTTTGGTTCCGTATGAACTTTAAAGTTGTTTTTTCCAGTTCTGTGAAGAAAGTCATTGGTAGCTTGATGGGGATGGCATTGAATCTATAAATTACCTTGGGCAGTATGGCCATTTTCACGATATTGATTCTTCCTATCCATGAGCATGGAATGTTCTTCCATTTGTTTGCGTCCTCTTTTATTTCATTGAGCAGTGGTTTGTAGTTCTCCTTGAAGAGGTCCTTCACATCCCTTTGGATTCCTAGGTATTTTATTCTCTTTGAAGCAATTGTGAATGGGAGTTCACTCATGATTTGGCTCTCTATTTGTCTGCTATTGGTGTATAAGAATGCTTGTGATTTTTGCACATCGATTTTGTATCCTTAGACTTTGCTGAAGTTGCTTATCAGCTTAAGGAGATTTGGGGCTGAGATGATCAGGTTTTGTAAATATACAATCATGTCATCTGCAAACAGGGACAATTTGACTTCCTCTTTTCCTAACTGAATACCCTTTATTTCCTTCTCCTGCCTGATTGCCCTGGCCAGAATTTCCAACACTATGTTGAATAGGAGTGGTGAGAGAGGGCATCCCTGTCTTGTGCCAGTTTTCAAAGGGAATGCTTCTAGTTTTTGCCCATTCAGTATGATATTGGCTGTGGCTTTGTCATAAATAGCTCTTATTATTTTGAGATACGTCTGATCAATACCTAATTTATTGAGAGTTTTCAGCATGAGGGATTGTTGAATTTTGTCAAAGGCCTTTTCTGCATCTATTGAGATAATCATGTGGTTTTTGTCTTTGGTTCTGTTTATATGATGGCTTACATTTATTGATTTGCATATGTTGAACCAGCCTTGCATCCCAGGGATGAAGCCCACTTGATCATGGTGGATAAGCTTTTTGATGTGCTGCTGGATTCGGTTTGCCAGTATTTTATTGAGGATTTTTGTGTCGATGTTCATCAGGGATATTGGTCTCAAATTCTCTTTTTTTGTTGTGTCTCTGTCAGGCTTTGGTGTCAGGATTATGCTGGCCTCATAAAATGAGTTAGGGAGGATTCCCCCTTTTTCTATTGATTGGAATAGTTTCAGAAGGAATGGTACCACCTCCTCCTTGTACCTCTGGTAGAATTCAGCTGTGAATCTGTCTGGTCCTGGACTTTTTTTGTTTGGTAGGCTATTAATTATTGCCTCAATTTCAGAGCCTGTTATTGGTCTATTCAGGGATTCAACTTCTTCCTGGTTTAGTCTTGGGAGGGTGTATGTGTCAAGGAATTTATCCATTTCTTCTAAATTTTCTAGTTTATTTGCGTAGAGGTGTTTATAGTATTCTCTGATGGTAGTTTGTATCTCTGTGGGATCTGTGGTGATATCCCCTTAATCATTTTTTATTGTGTCTATTTGATTCTTCTCTCTTTTCTTCTTTATTAGTCTTGCTAGCAGTCTACCAATTTTGTTGATCTTTTAAAAAACCAGCTCCTGGATTCATTGATTTTTTGAAGGGTTTTTTGTGTCTCTATCTCTTTGAGTTCTGCTCTGATCTTAGTTATTTCTTGCCTTCTGCTAGATTTTCAATGTGTTTACTGTTGCTTCTCTAGTTCTTTTAATTGTGATGTTAGGGTGTCAATTTTGGATCTTTCCTGCTTTCTCTTGTGGGCATTTAGTGCTGTAAATTTCCCTCTACACACTGCTTTAAATGTGTCCCAGAGATTCTGGTGTGTTCACAACATAATGTTTCTAAGTTTTATCCATTTTGTAGCATAAATCAGTCCTTATTAAATTTTATGACTAAACAGTATTCCATTGTATGGATATACCATATTTCGGTTATCCATTCATTTCTTAATGGGCATTTTGGTTCTTTCCCCCGCTGGTTGTGATGAATAATGTTGTTATGAACACTAGTGTACACGTTTTTGCTTGAACACCTGTTTTTAATTCTTTGGGTATTTATCTAGGAGAAAACTTGCCAGATCACACCATAGTTCTATGTATAACTTTTTGAGCACCTGCCAAACAGTTCTCCATGACAGCTTCCCCACTTTCCATTCTCATCAGCAATGTACAAGAGCTTTGATTTTTTCACATCCTTTTCTTTTTTCTTTTTCTCCTTTTTTTTTTTTTTTTTTTTTTGTCCTAAAGGTGGGAAGTGGTATCTTATTGAGGTTACATTTATTTAATGATTAATGATGTTGAGCATGTTTTCACATGCTTATTAGCCATTTGTATATCTTCTCTGGAGAAATGTCAGCTCTGATCCTTGGCCCATTTTTCAATTGGGTTATTTATTTTGTTATTGTTGAGTGGGAAGAATTCTTTATATATGCTGGATACTGGACTCTTACCAGACATATGCTTTGCAAATATTTCTCCCATTCTGTGAGGTATTTTTTTAAGCTTTCTTGATAATGTCCTTTGTTGAAAGAAAAAATAATAATTTTGGTAAAGTTCAATTTCTCTATTTTGAAATATTACATTTGTTAAATAAAATAATAATAATTTTGTCCAACAGAATATAAACAAAGATATTTAAATGATCAAAAAATTTGAACTTTTCCATAGCAATGCTACTGAAAAGTTCCCATATGAGTTATGTCTGAGCATGTTTATTTATGTCAAACCTTCTTTCAATGCTGGCTAATTTAAACTTGACATTTGGCTGCTATCATGCTTTAAATTTGGATTAATAATAATTTATATAATGAAGACATTTCTATTATATGAGAAGTTTCCATTTCATTAAAAATAATATTTTTTTCTGTAAACACCCAATAAGCTTATTTTTTAAGCTAAATGCTTAGGTTTAAGACAAGATTTCTCTCTGAACCCCATTAACATGTTTTTTTCACGAATGCATTACAAAGCTATTATTTTATGTTAAAGACTACCTATGCCAGTGAGTAGTTGTTCCTCACTATCTCATCATAAAGCTAGTCATAAAATCTGAATTTTAGCTAGACCCACAAACACTCATAAGAAAGAAGATTTTCACAAACTCCATTGCAGTTAAAGGTAGCTATGTGAATAAGAAGTGGCCAAATAATATAAAGTGTTCTTAGCAAATCATTCTTAATAGAAATCAAGAATCATTCTCAATAGAAAGCTACACATGTTCTTTACCCCTTCTTTCTCACTTTACCCCTTCCTGTTGTCTAGAATGCAGAAGAGATACCTGGAACTGGGGTAATATTATTCAATCATGAGGGGATATTGGAAATGCAGAAAGGACACAATATTGAAGGTAAATATAGAAAAAACACAATATCGACTCCAACATTATGAGAGGACTACACCAGTCCTGTATCATCTACTTCCAGACATTTGTGTGAGACAGAAATACATAATATCTTGTTTAAGCCACTACTATTATGGATTTTTCTGCTGACTGCAAATGAATATAAAATACACTTCCATTTCTGGCTACCACTCAGCTCCATCCCATCATCAATAACAATTGGCTTATAAAGTCCTAAGCCAGTACAAATTTAAACTCTGAAATAATTCTACTTGGAAAGTAAACTTTCCAGAGGTACTTGTATGCCTGTGTACAATATTTTATTTCTGATAATTGAATGTTAATAACTATATGAATGTAAATAGTGATCATTTTTTATCCTTCATTAACAAAAGTAATCAATATGCAGTTGTTAATAAGATACAGTCTAACCTTAATTTTAGTTTTCCTAAGCTTCAATACCTATGAAACATTTTGTAATCAGAATATGTCTTCAAGAATTTGAATGGGACAAGATTTTCTCATAATGCTGGCAGATGGGTTTATATGATTAACTGCAGCAAATATAGCCTATTGGTTTGAAGGCTTACCAATGAAAAAATGGTCTCACAGGAAGCTTTTTGATAAGTGAAATATAGTCTCTATGATGTGACAATTTAGGAGAATACAAAAACCTTTCTTACAAATTCAGTCCTGAAGAAAAGATTAGTAGTTACTATTCATAGACATAGCTCTAAAATATAACAAATGCAAGCATATTTATCAGTCCTGTAAATAATTTTTTATAGTTCCATCTGTTTGTTCATTTACTTACTTATCAAAAGCAACAAAAATCAGTTATATTCCTAAGGAATAAGAACGAATAAGAAATATTCCTTTGAAATAAGGAAGTTCTAATATCAGTTATGATGTAGAAAATAGGATAAAAATTAATCAAGAAAATTTATAATAGAGTTTTCTTTTTTATCATAAGGAAATATTATGCTTCTTCATCTTTGAATATAGTATCACTATTACTAAGAGCCTTAAATATGAATTTTAGAAGCAATAATGCAACATATGCTTTTATAATCCAGAACAGAAACTTAAACATTTTGGAAAAAGAATCTTACTTATATGTTTCTAGTAGTAATGCTATGTAGTAAATATTAGCACACTTAGAAGCTCGTGATCAGACTTTATTTAGAAATGCCACTGTTACAGATATCAATGCTTAGATTCCCCCGGACTCCAACTATGCTTCTTCAGTGCTGTGGTAACTCAGCAGAATAGCTGTCTCAATTGAGTAAGCTCTTTAAAGGTAAAGAATCATTAACAGTTCCAGTGTCAAGTTGTTAACTTGCCAAATTTTATTTACAACTAATATTTGAATGGCGGTGATATACAGTAGATATGCATGAGTTTTAGTTTCTAGTTGCAAACTTCCATTAGTAATATGACCTTGAATAAATTATATTCCATCCACGGTCTTTAGTTTTCTTACTGATAGATGAGGTGATTTGAGTTGAATTCTAGGATCACTTCCAGGTAGAAAATGCTTTGAAATCATAAGCCATAACCTAGAACATTCTCCAAATTAAAGAAGACACTAATTGAGACAACGGAAATGTGAGACAGAGACACTAATTGCAGAAGAGATAGGACTACAAGATGTGATGTGTTTATTACTTTTATCTGGGGTCAATTTAGCATTTGTTTTGCAGTTTTCAAATAATTTATTTCAAAATGTAGAGATGACAGAGATAGCTTTAATGCTTCATAGTTAATATTTGTATTTGTACTTCACTATTGTCTGTTTTAAAATATTATTGTGGTAAAACCACTTAACATGAGATCTACTCACTAAATTTTTATGTGTATAATAGAAGTTTTGTTAACTGTAGGCACATGTTAACCATAAACACAGATCTCTAGAACTTATTGATCTTTCACAAGGAAGAATGTTTGAATCTTTGTGCCTGTCGATTAGCAATTTCCTGTTTCCCTTCCTCTCCGGCCCCTGATAACCACCATTCTAGTCCTGATTCTATGAGGTTGATGACTTCAGAAACCTCATATAAGTGGAATCATACAGTACTTGCCTTCTGTGACTGGCTTATTTTGCTTAGCATAATGTCTTTACTCATGTTCATTCATGTTCTTGCATATGGTAGAATTTCATTAATTTTTAAGGTTAATTGAATAGCATTGACTTGTATTTACATACCACATTCTCTTTATTTGTTCATCTGTGATGAACATTTAGGTTCTTTCCACAATTTGATGATTGGGAATAGTACTGCAATAAATGCTGGGATACTAATCTCTTTTGAGATATTTGACTTTAACAGAAATAAAAAAAAAATTTAAAAATCATATGGAAACACACAAGAAAACTTCCAATAGCCAAAATAATCTTGGGAAAGGACAAAGGTATAGGCATCATAATATTTTCTTACTTAAAAACATATTACAAAACAACAGTAATGAAAACAGTACAATATTGGCATAAAGACAAACATACATTACTGTTCAGATTATGTCTAATTCTAAAAATAAATGTTTATATTTTCATGTGTATGATTCACTTAGTTTATAAGAAAAATCAGGTAAATTTGAAATACATCCATTTAAAACGGAAAAAAAATTGTTTGTTAGCAGAACTTCCTCTCAAATAAGTATTAGACCTTTTCTACTTTTTTCACGAGAGAATTCTGAAATGTCTTGTGGTTTAAAAGGTGATGGTTGATCACAAAGATGTGGGAACCACAAGGGGATGTGCCTGCCAAACATTTCTAATATCTACACCTGAGAAATTAGAAGATCTCTGTCATTCTTCAGCAAAATGTTGAGCAGCCATTTTAAGTTTATTTTTCCAGTGAAAACTACCCTATAAAATAAAGACACTGGTTCTTCTATTCTAATTTCTATGTACTTTGAACGTTCAACTAAAACACGATATGATCTTACTGTAATTAAGATATAGTTACTATCATTTTCTCTAACACTATTGTTGTCATATTCTTGGTGATTTCACTATCCAAGTTCCTTGACCTCTATGCTTTCAATAATGTTGCTTTCACCCCACTTAAGCCACACATTTATACAGATCTGCTCTAAACCGTACCCCTTCACAATCTTAATTTTAAACATTACTCTCTTACTACCACCCATCTCTGGCAAGTGTTTCTTCATTCCATCTAGTATAAAATTTTTAGTATTTCTTTTACCCACTAGGACTTACTGACTTTTGTTTTTTTCATAGTTTACTATTCCCATTATGTTCTAACCTCCTTCATGCAGCTTGGATTCTGTGGTCCATCTTTGTAATCACATCCTCAATTATCTTGCCCACCCTGATTAAACCCAGTCTCATACTTCCTCTGCAGCTGAATTCATGCAGGTAAAAGTGGCTAGGAAAAAACACACAATCATGCTGGCTAGTCTTACATTAAATCCAAAGTGATTAACCTCAAGAAGGCTCTTCATGCTGCCAAGAAATGATAGTATATTTTTCTAGAATATTCTTTGGCTTTCCTTGTAAGTATTTCATAGCTTCTCCACTTTCCTCAACCTTTAACACCACCTCCAGACAATGATCTGGCTTCCATTTCACTGAAATAGCTGAAGCAATTAGAAAACAACTGTCACAAGCTTCCTTCACCATGCCTACACAGCAACATGCATCTGTACCAAAATGGTCCTCTTTCTCTCTATTTATCTTTAAATGACCTCCACTCATACCCTAGATCCCATAATCCTCCACCTTCTCAAGAGCATTGTAACAGGAATCCTCCTCTCTTTAAGGCATTGTCAGATTTCCCCATCTCTTCTGGGCCATCCCCCATTCACATACAAACGTGTAGTAGCATAATTCATCTTATAAATAACTTCATGTTACCATTCATCACTTTCACTCTGTTCATCTTTATGGTTAAACTCATCAAAAAGTTTATTGTGCTCTTTGATTCTTTTTTTTTTCTGTTGAATGCAATCCAGTTGGACTTTAGTCACAATTACTTCACTTAAACAACCTTGTCAAGATCCTCCTTCTCAGATCTCCTCTTTCTTGCCATATCCATAGTACATGACCCAGTTTATCACTTACTCCTCGTCAAAATCTTTTCTTCAGTTAGCTTCCATGCTCTTTCTGTTGATTCTACTTCTATATCACAAACCATAACTTCTAGTCTCCTTCATTGGTTTCTTTCTATAATCTCTCTTTCTTAATATTGGAATGCTCAGCATTTTGCCTCTTATTAATATTTTTGTAAGCTACACTCACCCTGGGTGTTAGCTTTAAATACAATCTATATGCTGATTCATGCCAAATTAATAATCAACCTAGAGTTCTCACCTGAACTCAAGACTCATATATTCAACTACCTACTCAATATTCACCTGGATATTTAATAAGCATATGTTTAAAGTGAAGCTCTGGATTATCTAACTTTAAAATTTTCTCCTGTGGGAGTATTTTCCAAGTCACCAAATGGCAACGCCATCATTCCAATTGCCCATCTGAAAGACTTGAAATCATTCTTGATTCCTCTCTTTCTCACACACCACATATCCAATTCATCAATAAATCCTGTTGGCTCTGTCTTCAAAATAAATCCAGAAACTAACAACTTGTCAGCATTACACCTATCATTACCTTAATTCAAGCTATCACACATCTTACCCAGGTTGTCTCATTAACCTTCAAGTTGATCTCCCTTTTCCCATACTTGGCTTCTTAAAAGCTATCCTCAGCACAATAGACAGGAAAATCCATTTTATAATATATTACATTATAACCCGCCCCCCCAATGATTTCCCACCTCATTTGGAGTAAAATCTAAAACATTTACAACGGCCTACAAGTTCTGCATGAGTCGTATCCTCTCTTTATTCTCCCATTGTTAGAGATCTCTGTGGTATTTTCTGCTACCACTCCTGTTTGCCCAGTCTATCTCAGTCACATTGGCTTCTCTGCTGGTTTATGGACATACCAAGCAGGCCTCTACCACAGGGTCTCTATATCCCCTGTTTCCTCTTAAGTGACTACTTTCCTAGCTACCTTGTATAAAATAATACATTCTCCAGAAGCCCCATCCCCCTAACCATGTTTATTTTTCTTTGTAGTACTTTTATCATCTTTGTAGTACTTTTATTCTCACTTTTGTAAGTGACACAATTATTTATTTTTCTATTTGTCATTTTTAAATGTAAGTTCCATGATTGGAAGAATATTTCTTTGTTCAATTCTCTATCTCTACCACCTAAACAATGCCTGGTACATAGTAGTAGCTCAATGAATATCAGTTGAGTAAATGAATAATTTTATGTAATTCAAAAAGGAAATTTCATCCAAATAAAGCTTATTACTTAAAAGCACAGAATCTCAAAGCATCAGATCTGGACAGAACCTTAGAGACTATCTAACAAAAATGAAATACTTTTATCGTGTTTTGTGGTAACCCTTATGGGCCTTGGGAGCTTGAATAAGGACTAGGGAAATGTAACTGCCCATTACCATCCTGTCCGACTCTCATCCAAAGCAGCCCTAATTTTATTTGCTTTATATTTTAGTCTTAGACATAGTGTTTTCATAAATATTTTGAAGAAAGTTCCAAAACCTAAAAACTATGGAACTGATGTAACTCTTCATTCACAGATGAGATTGAGTCCTGGAAAATAAAGTAAGCTAACCCAGCGCAAACCGCCAGAAGATGAGAAAACCAGGGCTGGAACTCATGATTCCCCTTTCCTATGCATGTTCTCTCCACTCCAGGCCAAGGTTTCTCCCTAGAAAGCTGTCTGTTAATGGCATAATGCTTTAAGATTTGTGTTGTCCTTTCCAAAGATTCAATTATATTTCTGATTGAATAACTATCATACTCTCATTTTTTATAAAATGTTTTCAATTTTAAATTCAATAGTATTCTGTCAAATTGCTGAAAATAATACACAGAGTCAAAGTCTGCATAATTTTACATGAAGAAAATTAATCTATATTGACATGACTAGAGCACTACAGAAGGCTTGATTACAATGTGCTACATTTAAGTATTTCCCTAAATAGATTATATAATCTAAATTTTCTGCACACTATTTCTCAATTTCTCTTCATGCATCCATGGACAGAATCTTCAGTACACTGCCCAGAAAGCAGAATTGGTTTGTGATTGGAAGAAATGAGAAAGAAAATGTATGATCCATGTGCATTCTCGTAAGCTAACACAGTTCCTGTGTTTCTCTGCCAGGTTTAGATTAACCACTGATTTGATGCGCCAACTGGCCCATTTCTTGTAAATGGGTTTTCTTCTATTCAGCGTTTAATAAGCCCCTTGTCAATGAGATAACTCCCTAGGCTGAATAAAAGTCCCCTTAGGCCTTGACAGCCTTAGAGGATTATTTGTTCACCAGTGATTTTTAGAGCCCTCTGACAACTCCATTTTGATATCTTTTCAAAGAAAGTATTTTACCAGACTCCAAACATTTAAGCATTTGCACTTTTAAAGTCTTAATGCTCAGAGAAAAATGAGAATCCTATCAGGATTTTTGATGGCTATTTAGAAGATGGGATACCTAATCCATTCCCTCATTTATTACAAAGAAAGCAAATTCAAGGCAGAAGTAATTCACTTGATCAAAAGACGTTTTCAGCCCCAATGGGCTGCCTGTGGTTCCCATAATCGGTCCTAAAAAAACAAAAAGAGTCTGAGGGCAAAGAGTTGTCCCAGCGTGGACTCCACGCACCAACTATGTTTTCAGGATTCTATTTGTTGATAGTTAAATGTCAAAAACTAAAAAAAGATTATGTCTATAGTTGAATATTATAGACCATAAAATATGAACAAAAACACAGATATATAATGGGTTTTTACTTACAATACAATAGAATTTGCCTTCTTCCTTTAGTCAGTGATCGTACTGTACTTAAAATTACTTAATATATAAATTCAGTATAGTCAGACTTTGAAATCTATCTTTGTCATTAATTAGCAGTATGACTTTGATCTTGGCCTTATAGGTATATGAAGATTAAGTAGGATAATATATTAACAGTACCTAGTAGAGTGCATAGAGCATAGTGCTTGTTAACCAATGTTAATTTTGTTGCTTCCTCCTTTCTCCCTTTTCAGGTTTATACAACGTTGCTACATACAACATCAAATTTTCATTCAGACATTTATTTTTAAAAAATATTTATTGAGTACACATTATATACCAGTTTCTCTGCAAGGCCTTGGGCATAGAGCTGTATATAAACCCAATGAAGTCCCTGTTCTCATGGCATTTACACTTTAGTGGGAGACAAGAGTTGTGTTTTACCTTCAGTGTATTGGTCAGGAAAAGCTTCTCTAATGAGGTAAAGCTAAGAATCATGTGGAATTCTGGAAAGGAGCTTTCCAAAGAGAATGGCTAATGCATAGGCCTGAAGAGCACATTGGAGCATCAGAACTTAATACTAAGTAGGGTAGTGTATTAGTCAGGGCTCCCTAGAGGGACAGAACTAATAAGATAGATTATATAAAGGAGAGTTTATCAAGTAGTATTAACTCACACAATCACAAGGTCTCACAATACGCCATCTGCAAGCTGAGGAACAACGAAGCCAGCCCAAGTCCCAAAGCTGAAGAAGTTGGAGTCCAGCGTTTGAGGGCAGGAATCATCCAGCACGTAGAAAGATGTAAGCTAGGAGGTCAAGCCAGTTCAGCCTTTTTACGTTTTTCTGCCTGCTTTATATCCTGGCCACGTTGGTAGCTGATTAAATGGTGCCCACCCAGATTAAGGGTGGGTCTGCCTTTCCCAGCCTACTTACTCAAATGTTAATCTCCTTTGGCAACACTCTCACAGACACACCTAGGATCAATATTTTGCATCCTTCAATCCAATCAAGTTGACAGTCAGTATTAACTATCACAAGTCCACCCCTTGTCAACTTGAACCCATACACATCTCCTGAGATCATACATGATCTTCAAATAAAGACAGTAATAAGGTCATAATTACACCTAATATAACTATCCTTTATACAACTAGAAATGCACCAACCCCCAATGCAAATGCAATTACATAAAGTTAACAATACTTAAATGCTGATGTGAAGTCGGTAAATCTTATGTCACATGATAAAGGAAAAAGGAAATAAAATGAAGATATTTTCTTAGTACAAGTGTATACATGCACAAACATGTTTTTAACAAAAGAAAGGGGAAATACTCATGACAATTACAGTCCTCATTTCTGCAACTGGCCACATGGTCGTAGCTGGTATTGATGACTACCTCCTTCTACTACCAATTCTGTACTCCCTTTGCCTTGTGGTTTTTTCCTGGTGGAGTGACCCAAACCTTCATTCCTGAAGGGTCTGGGCCATTTGTCATCCTGCCTGGATTGGGCTGTTGTACTTTCCCACTGACCTTAATCACAGGGCATGGTAATACTAAGAGATGCCCTAATGGATATCCTGTATTCCACACATACTCTTCCTTACCTCCACTGTGGCATAGTAGACTGATTTCATCTTGATAGTCCGGGTCAATCTCCCCAGCCAACATGGTAAGTCTCCTCTTAGCCTGCTGACTTAAAGGTAGGAGAAGCCCAGTGTCCAGATGGCAATCTTAACTTCCAGTTTAATGGAATCGTTGTTGTGTCTCCTGGTGGAAGTGTTCCTCCCTCTGAAACTGAGACCTCTAGGCCAGCAGAACATAATGTCAAGGGAACAGGACGCAAAAATTTTGCGGGTGAATCACTAGGGGCGATGGTGAGTGGTGCCACTTCCACTTCCATATGTTTTGATTCCTGGACCTGTGAATTCTAGCTATGGGAGAAACAGTACCACATATTGGATGCTGATTCAGGGCACACATGGCCTTCTGGAGAACTTTGCCCCAGCCCTGCAAACTATTGCCTAGTTGGCATTGTAATCATGACTTCAAAAGGACATTCTACAGTTCTATCAATCCAGCTGCGTCAGGATAATGGGGAACATGGTAAGACCAGTGAATTCCATGAGCATGAGCCCGCTGCTGCCCTTGTTTAGCAATAAAGTGAGTGCCTTGGTCAGAGGCAATGCTGTGTGGAATACTACGATAGTAGATAAGGCATTCCATGAGTCCACGAACAGTAGTCTTGGCAGAAGCACTGAATGCAGGATAAGCAAACTCATATCTGGAGTAAGTGTCTATTTTAGTGAGGACAAACCTCTGCACTTTCCATGATGGAAGAGGACCAATATAATCAACCTGCCACAAGGTAGCTTGCTGATCACCCCAAGGAATGGTGCCATATCAAGGGTTCATTGCTGATCTCTGCTGTTGACAAATTGGGTACTTAGCAGTGGCTATAGCCAGGTAAGCCTTGGTGAGTGGAAGTTCATGTTGCTGAGCCCATGCATAACCTCCATCCCTGCCACCATGGCCAATTTGTTCATGGGTCCACTGGGCGATGATAGGGGTGGCTGGGGAAAGAGGCTGAGTGGTATCCACAGAATGGGTCATCCTATCCACTTGATTATTAAAATCTTCCTCTGCTGAGGTCACTCATTGGTGAGTACTCACATGGGATACAAATATCTTTACAGTTTTTGACCAGTCAGAGAGGTCCACCCACATACCTCTTCCTCAAATTTCTTAGTCACCAATTTTTCAATCATGCTTCTTCCAAGTCCCTGATCATCCAGCCAAACCATTGGCTACAGCCCATGAATCAGTATATAATCACGTATCAGGCCATTTCTCCTTACATGCAAAGTGCACAACTAGGTGCACTGCTCGAAGTTCTGCCCACTGGGAAGATTTCCCTTCACCACTGTCCTTCAGGGATGTCCTAGAAAGAGACTATAGTGCTGCAGCTATCCAATTTAGGGTGGTGCCTGCATATTGTGAAGAACCAACTGTGAACCAGGCCCTAGTCTCTCTTCCTCTGTCAACTGATCATAGGGAACTCCCCGTGAGGCCATCAGTGCAGGCTCGGGAAGAGAAGGCAGGGTGGCAGGTGTGGAGACAATGGGCATTTGAGCCACTTCCTCATGTAACTCACTTGTGCCTTTGGGACCTGCTCAAGCCCAATTACTTATATACCACCTGTAGTTGAAGATGGAATGCTGCTATGCATGACCCATTTTATGGCTAGATGGGTCAGAAAGCACCCAGTTCATGACAGGCAATTCAGATCGCATGGTGACTTGATGAACCATAGTCAAACCTTCAGTTTCCACCAAATCCCAGTAACAGGCCAAGAGCTGTCTCTCAAACCTCTGAGGTAGGACAGTAAAGATATATTGCTGGCCTTGCCAGCTGAAGAGAAATTGCTTCTGCTGGGCCTTATGGACAGGAATGGAGAAAAAGGCATTTGCCAAGTCAATGGCTGCATACCAGGTACCAGGAGATGTGTTAATTTGCTTAAGCAATGAAACCACATCTGGTACAGCAGCTGCAGTTGTAGTCACCACTTGGTTAAGCTTACGATAATCCACTGTCATTCTCCAAGATTCATCTGTCTTCTGCACAGGCTAAATAGGAGAGTTGAATGGGGATGTGGTGGGAATCACCACCCCTGCATCTTTCAAGTCCTTGATGGTGGCACTAATCTCCACAATCCCTCCAGGGATGTGATATTGATTTTGATTTACAATTTTTCTAGGTAGAAGCATCTCTAATGGCTTCCATTTGGCCTTTCCCACCACAGTAGCCCTCACCCTACCAGTCAGGGAGCCAATGTGGGGGTTCTGCTAGCTGCTAAGTATGTCTATGCCAACTATACATTCTGGCACTGGAGAAATGACCAGAGAATGAGTCTGGGGATCCACTGTAGGTCGGACCTGAGCTAAAACTCCATTAATTACCTGACCTCCATAAGCCCCAAGTTTAACTGGAGGACCACAATGATGTTTTGGGTCCTCTGGAATCAATGTCAGTTCAGAGACAGTGTCCAATAGTCCCCCAAATATCTGATCATTTCCCTTTCCCCATTGCACAGTTACCCTGGTAAAAGGCCAGAGGCCTCCTTGGGGAAGGCTGGAAGAAAGATTAACAGCACAAATTGTGGGTAGTAGAGTGTGATCCTTCCTCAAGGGGAACTGGCCTCCCTTTCATTCAAGGGGTTCTGAGTCTGCAAACTGTCTCAAGTCTGGAAATTCATTGAGGGACCATGATTCTCTGTTTTCATAATTGAAATTAGTCTTTTGTCTATTTGACCTGGAAGTTTTCTGCTTTTATAAGTTAAGTAGGAATGCAATAGGCTTCCTATCAATTTCACTTCTAGGAACACTGTGATTAATTAGCCAATGCCAGAGCTCTACATAAGTCAGACTATTTTGATCACTGCTTTGCCTCTGGCATCCATTACAGTAGCTTTGCCCACCTTGCCTTTGACAGTTGAGTGCTGCCACTTGACCGCTGCCACCTTGGGATCCAATTATTCCCATCGTATTTAAATTTTATAGTTGAATGACTGTGGTTCCCACTGTTAGATCTGACATACAGTGAAGAGCAATTACAGAGCTCTTCAAAAATGCAGGTGCTGCCCTTACAAATCTATTTCACAAAACACTGGTCACAGTATATTTTCTGGACCCTCCCAGCTGGGATAAGTAGGTCTAAAGTGACTAAGCCACTCCACCATCCCAATCTCCCTGAGCCTTTGGATTCCTTCCTCTACATTAAACAAAGGGAGATCAGGTATTTCCAGCTTGCTCACAGTGGGCCATCTTTTAATCCGTATTTCAGCTAACCAAGCAAATTAGAACATTTTTTTAACTCCTCAAGCTGCAACATTAAATGCAGAGTCCCTACTTAGTGGGCCCAAATCAATAAATTCAGCCCGATTCAACTTTATGTTCCTTCCACCATCATCCCACACCCTTAATATCCATTCCTATGCCTGTTCTCCAGATTTCTGCTTATATGAATTAGAAAACTCAAGCAGTTCTTTTCAAGTGTAGCACACCTCCTCATGGGTCACACCGTGAACCTCACCTCTAAGAGTCCGCCAGTACTTTAGTCTAGTCATAGGTCTAGAAGCAAACAGGGGTACTGGTGGTGTCTCCTGAGGAGAATCAACATTAACTTGCCTGGCAACTGCCTCAGGGGTGGCCATCATTGTTGCCTCAGGCAGCGCAGGGTTTATCTCCTCAGATAAAGGTGGAAAGGCTGATGGCAGCGTGGGTCAGGGAGGGGATATTACCACTACTGGGGATAGGGAAGCTGTTTCTTCTGGCAAAAAAAGGTTCATCAGAATTTACATACTCAGTGTCCCAGCTTCA
Organism: Nomascus leucogenys; assembly: GCF_006542625.1. Lineage (NCBI taxonomy): Eukaryota > Metazoa > Chordata > Mammalia > Primates > Hylobatidae > Nomascus > Nomascus leucogenys. The sequence continues at coordinate 86,835,244 of NC_044402.1, forward strand.
TCAAGGTCCTCCCACACATTCCCATTCCAAGTTGCAGGGTCCCATTCTTTTCCAATCAATACCATCACTTTAATGGTAGACACCTGGCGAGGCTGTGCATGCTTCTTCGTTGCAGGTCAACCACTCGCATGATGAGAGCTTCTGTCTGTTTTTCCACAATTTCAGCTCTTTCTCTACAGGAGATAAGACTCTCACTCAGGGAAATCTTAGCAGATTTGAGGCTCAGGATCTGCTTCTGAAGCCAGGAGTTACAATCCCTGAGTTCATCATTTTCTTTTATCACTTTGTCCAGTGAACTTAGGAGCAACCAACCAACTTCATTATGTTTCTGGGTTCTCCAACTTGGCCAAAGTTATTATGTATGGAGTCACTAAACTCTTTGCCTCTCATGAGCAGTGAATCAGGAGTGTCAAATGCATTTATTTTGCATAACTCTCTCAACAGTTCATGTCAAGGACTATCAGTACTCTCCATGCTATTAGAAGTAGAATCCTCAAGACTTTGTGGTCTAGTCATATTAAGCAGCCAACTCCAGAAACCCCAAAACCAATGAAAGAACTCCATCCTTAATATTCTGTTCCTCTGGAACCACTCCTGGTACCAAAATCTGTATTAGTCAGGGTTCTCTAGAGGGACACAACTAATAGGATATATATATATAGTTTATATATGGGATATATATATGAGTTTATATATGGGATATATATATATATGTGGGAGTTTATTAAGTAGTATTAACTCACATAATCACAAGGTCTTACAATAGGCTGTCTGCAAGCTGAGGACAAGGAAGCCAGTCCAAGTCCCAAAGCTGAAAAACTTGGAGTCTGATGTTCAAGGGCAGGAAGCATCCAGCAAGGGAGAAAGATGTAGGCTCGGAGGCTAAGCCAGTCTAGCGTTTTCACGTTTTTCTGCCTGTTTTATATTCTAGACATGCTGGCAGTTGAGTATATGGTGCCCACCCAAATTAAGGGTGGGTCTGCCTTTCCCAGCTCACTGACTCAAATGTTAATCTCCTTTGGCAACACCCTCACAGACACACCCAGGATCAATACTTTGCATCCTTCAGTTCAATCAAGTTGACACTCAGTATTAACCATCATAGGTAGTACAGCCAAAATCCCCAGTGGAAGACAAGAGACTTAGATGAGAATTCCTTATTCATAAAATAAGCCTTCAAAAAGTTGCTTTAAATTACTGGCTGAACCTATGCCTTATAAGACACTGCTGGCTTAGGGTGAGGATTGCCTAGTGACTACTGGTAAGTCAAGCCACTCACTGGTTGTGTGACTGATTTGCAATATCCCCCATGTTATAACAGAAAAGTAGCTCTAGCCTGCTAATATCAATCTCCTTCTTTTGGGCTTAAGGATGCAGGGAGAAGCATTTGCAAATCTCTGCCAAATGTTGGTGAACACATAGGAAAAAACAGAGAAAGTCCAGGCACAGTGGCTCACCCCTGTAATCCCAGCACTTTGGAAGGCCGAGGGGGGTGGATCACAAGATCCAGGAGATCAAGACCATCCTGGCCAACACGATGAAATCCTGTGTCTACTAAAAATACAAAAATTGGCTGGGCATGGCAGCACATGCCTGTAGTCCCAGCTATTTGGGAGGCTGAGGCAGGAGAATTAGGAGAATTGCTTGAACCCAGGAGGCAGAGGCCGCAATGAGCCCAGATCGCGCCACTGCACTCCAGCCTGAGTGACAGAGCAAGATTCCGAAAAAAAAAAAAGAGAGAAAATATCTTTAAAAATCTCCCATCACCTCTTTCTCAGTTGCTTGTGCTAGAGCAGCAAAGGCACGTTGTGGGGAGCCTGCTGCCACATTGTGAGAAGCCATGTGCAGAGGCTGGCATGCTGAGGAGCTAAGGCCTCCTGACAACAGGAATGTGAGAGAGCCTTTTAAGAAGCCGACAGGCCAACTTCAGCAAAGTTTTAAAGACTGCAGCCCTGCCACCAGATTCCTGACCCTCAGAAACTGTGAACAAAACTCTAACAGTCTTTCCAGCTGTGGCAGGACATCTTCTTCCGGTAAAAATATTTCCTCAAGGTTGTAAACACTCACAAGTGAAGTAGGTTTGTCACTTAGTGAAAGGACTAGAGGAAGAACCACCAGGGAACAGGCAGGAAAGTGAGGTCCTGAGAGAGATGAGGGTGAACTCTGGGACAAAAGATGCTACCAGAATCTCCCCAGTTCCAGAGTCAGATCATTCTCCCAGACACAGAGTAATGGCTAAATTATAAACACCCACCCATACTTAAAAGCCTTCATTGGCCCAGATAAATGAGCTTGACCTTCAGTATTCTGGGTGACCCACCTCAGGGCCCTCTTTGAGCCTCACCTCAGGTCACACTCTTGCCCTCATTCTCACTCTAAATCTTTATAAATCTAGCCCAAAGGACTCTGGGCCCAAAACAAGGTCAAGAACCATAGTCACCTCAAACACAAATGTTTATGGAGCCACCTTTAGAGGAATGGCCATGCACACCAGACATTTCTTCTCATTAACTGTGAGTTTTTCCTCCTTGTCTGCCTTCTACAGGGGCTTCCACTTCAGAAAAACATACATCTTTCAACTACTCCTCATATCCATGTCTCAGTTGCAAGCTCTGTGATAAACACACACACACACACACACACACACAACAAAACAAAACAAAAAACCTGAGCAAGTTACTCTGTCTCTCTGAGTTGTAAGTTTCATCTGCAAAATGAGAACTTATTTTAAATAGCGGAGTATTCTTTTTTCTCTTCTATCTGCTTGATAGTCACTAACATTTAAATGCAACTGTCTTTGCAAGCTAATTTATTGACAGCAGTGTGCCACATAGCACTCTCCTTTCACCTCATGACATCTCTCCAAGGTAGCTTCATTATCACCATTTTAAGGATGGAGAAACTGAGCCTAAGAGAGGTTAAGTACTTAGCTCGAAATAATACAGCTACTAAGTGATAGAGGTGGTATTTGAATCCACAACTCTCTAACCCCAAGCTTCTAAGCTGAGACTCTTTTCTACAAGCTTAGTGGCCAAGATCATTCCAGCCATGACTTCAGCCCACTTGCTCTCCACTGCACTTCCAATTATAAAACAAAGCATAGAGCAGAAATAACAAAGTTAAACTTTGGATAATGATGTAAATTCATTCACTATGATGACCATAACAGCTACCATTTTTAGAGCCATGTGCTGGCCCTATGTTGAAAGCTTTGCTAACTTTATCTTATTCCATCCCAGCCATAACCTGTGGAGGAAGGTACCACTGGACTCTTCACAGTAAAAAGAAACTTAGACTCTTTGAAATGAACTAGGAATACAGGTTTCTGTTGAATTAGAGCTAAAGCTTGAAACAGCACCAAAGCAAGCAGGTAATCCAAGACCACCATGTTCTACAAAATTCTTCTTCATGGCATTAACAATTGTTACATACTTCACAATGGCCACCTTTTCTGCCAGTGCAGTTAGTTAGACAATCTGTTAAAAGAGCAAAGAAAAACAATGAGCCCAAAGGAGCACATTGAAGGTGAAATCTCACTCTAGCTACTCTGGCTCTGCCAGTGAGAAACCAGCTCGATGTGAAGCCTGGCCAGGCAGCTGTCCAACATCTGGCACAGCTCTGTAGAGCAGTTCATGGCAAGGCAATGCCCAGCAGCCCCCCAAAGCAGGGCCCTGGCATCGGGATCCCAGATGGAGCATTGGCAGTAGTCAGTTCATATGTAGTGAGAGACAGAAGAGACATAGATGATTGTTGGAATAAAAGGAAGATAAATAAAGACAGATAGCTTCTTCTGGCCTTCTTTCCAAAAGAATTTAAAGTGGCTTAAATTTATAAAATGCAGCGAGATAATACGAAACAGAAGAAAGTGAAAAGAAAAAAGATGAACAACGCTACCAACAGACCAGAGTCAGGCATCAGAGATAATGTAAAAATGCATCAATTTCTGAGCAATTTTTGCAAGGCCACAGATGTGGCTCTAAGCTTTCTGGAACAAGGCAAAGAAGAAAATCTGACTCATGCCTCAATTCATCATTTCTCAGATAAAAACAGGTGCAGTGCATGTGAATAATTACAGCAACAAAATTAAGTAATATTGGATTATAACCCAAACTCTAAAATAAATATCATACTGACATGAGTGCTGATATAAATATAAATGCTTGAATAAATAAATAAATAAATAAATAAGAAGAGACAAATCTCTCATAGAGAAAAGCTCCAAATTATTTACATAGATACTCCACAATCCAGGAGATGGAGCACAACTCTTCACTGTGTGGAATGCAATAGTTACTTCCTTTCAAGTTAAAAAACAATTTTAGAAACTTGGCAAAAACTACCACAGCCAGGCAACAAAGGTCAACATCAGTGGTAATAATTATGTTGATAATATGTACCCTTGACATGAAGTGATTAAAATTGCACTTTACCTCTGTGATCTTCCTCCCAAAACAACCCCAGTGTAATTATGAAAAAAAATCAAACAACTTCCAATTAAGCCAGATAGGGTGGCTCACACCTGTTATCCCAACACTTTGGGAGGCTGAGTCAGGAGGATCACATGAGCCCAGGAGTTCAAGACCAGCCTGGACAACATAGCAAGACCCTGTCTCTACAAAACAGTAAAAAAAATTACCTGGGCACAGTGGCATGCTCTTGTAGTTCCAGCTACTTGGGAGGCTGAGGTGCAGAACTGCTTGAGCCCAGAAGTTCGAGGCTGCAGTGAGCTATGACCACACCACTGTATTCCAGCCTAGGCAACAGAGGTAAACCCTGTCTCAGAACAAAATAAAACAAAAATTCCAATTGAGAGGCATTCTACAAAATAGCTAAACAGTACTCCTCAAAACTGCAATAGACATCAAAAAAGAGTTTGAACAACTGTCATACTTCAGAAGTTAACAAGTGTTTTCAGGGGCATGGAGAAAAGGGAACCTTGGGCACTGTTGGTCGAAATGTAAAATACAGCCATTATGGAAGATAGTTTGGAGCTTTCTCAGAAAACTAAAAATAGAATGATCATGTGATCCGCAATCCCATTTCTGGGTATATATCCAAAGGAATTGAAATCTGTATGCTGAGGAGATATTTCCACTTCCATGTTCACTGCAGCATTATTCAAAATAGCTAAGATATAGAACCAACTAGGTGTCAATCATCAGATAAATTGATTTTTAAAATGTGGTATATATACACAATGGAATACTATTCAACATTAAAAGGGGGGGGGATATCTTGTTATTTGCAACAATGTGGATGAACCTGAGGGATATTATGCTAAGTAAAATAAACCAGGCACAGAAAGACAAACACCACATGATCTCCCTTATATGTGAAATCTAAAAAAGTTAAACTCATAGGGGTAGAAAGTAGAATGGTGACTATGAGAGGCTGGGGTAAGAGATGAATGGGGAAAGGAAAGATGTTGATCGAAGGGTAAAAAGTTTCTGTCAGACAGGAGGAAAAAGCTTTAGTGATCTACTGCACAGAACGGTGACTATAATAAATAATCATGTATATTTCAAAATTGCTGAAAGAGTAGATTTTAAATGTTTTCACCACAAAACATAAGTATATGAGGTGATTTGTAAATTAGCCTGATTTAATTATTTCACATTGTAAACATATATTAAAACATTGTATTGTACTCAATAAATATATGCAATTATTATTTGTCAATTAAAAATAAAATTAAAATGAGGAAATCAATTAATCTTTAAAAAAACTGTCACAGCCAAGAGGAACCTAAGGACAGGATGATGAACTATAATGTGGTATATACTGCATGGGATTCTGGAGCAAAGTAAAGGCATTAGGTAAAAACCTAACTAGGACATTTGAATAAAGTAGGGACTTCGGTTTATATGTATATATCAATGTTGTGTCATTAATTGTAACAAATGTACCATACTAATGTAAGATGCTAGTAACCCTGGAAACTGGATATGGCATATATGGGATTCTGTATCAATCTTCATATATTTTATGTAAATCTAGAACTGTTCTTAAATAACAGTTTATTGCAGGGAAAAACCCTATTACACTCCACAATTCCACTCAGGTGTAAACTAGGCATTTACCCAAGAATTGAAAACAGGTACTCAAGTGCATGCACATGTTTATTCACAGAAGCACTATTTGCAGTAGCCAAAAGGTGGAAACAGCTCAGATGTCCATCATCAGATGAATGGATAAACAAACTGTGGTCTGTACATACAATGGAATACTACCCACACATAAAAAGAAATGAAGTACTGATACATACTATAACGTTGATGAACCTCAAAAACATAATGCTAAGTGAAAGGAGCCAGATACAAAAGGTCACATTTTGTAATGCCTTTGTTTGCATGAAATATTCAGAATAGCTATATGTATAGAGACAGAATGCAAACTGATGATTGTCAGGGACTCAGAGGAGAGGAAATGGGGATAAAATGCTTAATGGACATGAGATTATCTTTTGGAGAGGTGGAAATGTTATATAACTAGACGGAGGTAGTGATTATACAACATGGTGAATGTACTAAATATCATTGGATTGCTCACGTTAAAATGGTTGATTTTCTTAGGTGAACTTCAATGAATTTTAAAAAGAGAAAGGGGAACAAATATTTTCTATCTCAAAAAAAAAACCTCAAAATATTCTAAAACATATGAAGAAATATTTAAGGAAAATAGAAAACAAAATCCACAATTGCAAAATAAATTATTGCAAGGAAAACAAATTCTTAGAACCTTTATCTGTGAAACAATACATTCACAGAGATTAACACAGAAATAATCTCATACAAAAATAACAAATTATAAAACAATATATAGCTGAAACACCAAATAGATATGAAAAAGAATTAATTAAATGCCTTCAAAGTTGAAATATAGTTATTGAAATAAAAAATGCAATCAAACCTAAAAATAGACTCAGACAAAGAGACAGTTAGTAGTGGGGAATTCACCCAGAACTTGGAAAGATAAGGAAAATAAAGAGCAAACAAGGAACAAGAAAAATAGATTGAGAGTGACCTCAGGTGTGTTTAGTGACAGGTTCAGAAAAAAAAAAAAACACAGAAGGAATGGTGAAGAGGCAATGATTAAGAATATTTATTCAAGAATTAAAAACAGAAACTCCCAGATCAAAAATTAAATTCAAATATGATGTTAAAAAATAGATATATTATAGTGAAATTTCAGAACTTCCTGATAAAGAAAAACCTCAGAATAAGTCAAAGACTATCTACAAGGGAATGACAGTTCAGCTAAAAGCTGACTTATCCACAGCAATTATAGCTACCAGAATTTTGTAAAGTAATATCAGCAAAACATTTTAGAAAAATAACTGAATGCTATACATATCATTCAAAGGTAAAGGTGAAATAAAGACATTTTCATATGCAAAAGAGTTTAATGGAGATTATATACAGACCTTCACATACACACATAATAAACACTGTTAAAAGAGTATGTACCTCATCCAGATCAATGATGAGCTCAGAGGGAAAAGCCTTTTAAATAAGGGGCTGGAATAAAACACGAAATACAGAAAATAATTTTTTAACAATAAGCTAACAAATTGTACCAACTACTGACTATAATATCAAATGACAGCTAATGATGGTTGTTTTTTAAAAATTGGAAATAAAATCTTGATAATAATAAAACCATAGAAATAAGTCTAAGTAAATCTATTAGTAATTCCAAAAATGTAAGTGGATTAAAATACCTAAAAGAAGAGAAAAAACTATTAGATTTGATTTTTAAGATACACCCAGCTATAGCCTAGTTACAAGTCTTAAATAAAACAAAGGGTTGAAAATAATGGGATAATCAAAAATTATCAAGTAAAATATGAGGCAAAGGGTTTAATAAGGATAAATTATTAAAGGAACACAGTAACATCAGTATAAAATAACATGAACTTGTATTTTTCTACATCAGACAGAATAATGTAGGTATGCTACAATATTAAGTTATACTGGCTTCACAAACGAAAGGTTTATTTCTCACTCACACGAAGTTCTAGCCAAATTTTATAACTCTGCAGACCAGCAGTTTTCCATGTGGTGACTCAGAAGTCCTGGCAGTTTCAAACTTGTGGCTCAATCATCTCAACATACAGTTCCTTGGTTGCCAACTGACAAGCAGTTGGCCAGAACTTGTCACATGGCGTGACCCAACTGTTCGGGAGCTGGCAGATGTGATGAAGCACATGCTTATTCAGTAATATTAAATGTCTCTGTCACAGCAACTAACAAAATGTTGTTAAAATTCATAATGTAAAACTGGACGATGATACAAAGAAAAATTAACAGGAAACAATTATAATGAAAGCATTTTAATCTATTTCTAATAGAGGAGAAATCAAACAGAAATAAATGATATTATATGTTGCTTCTAGACATACATACATATAGCGAAATGCTGTTCTAAAAACTACACATAAATCCTAATCAACACCTTCATTACAGTGGGTTGCTTCTCAGGAAGAATTAAGGAAAGCAGAATTAGAAAAGGCTATACAACAAGTTTCAACATTACTTGTAATACTCTATTTCTTCATATTGGATACAAGATACTATTTATACTATTCTGTACTACTTTCTATATATTTGAAATAGCTCATATTAATTTTTAAAAGAATAACTACATGGCTGCAATAGTTGTCTATGATGTAAGAAATTATCCCAAACGTAATAGCTTAAAACAATATACATTTATTATTTCACAGTTTCCATGGGTCAGGAAGTCAGGGCAAGGCTTAGTTGGATGGTCAGATTCTCACAAGGCTTCAAAGTGTTGACCAGGCTGGGGTCTCATCTGAGGCTCAGGAACCTCTGCCAAAGTCACTTGATTGTTGACAGAATTCATTTCTTTGCACCTGTTGAATTCACGGTGACTTGCTTTTTCAAGGTCAGCAGGGGAATCTGACTTTAGTCAGCTAAATTGTGTATAAAGTAACATAATCATTATCTTTGCCATATATTGTAGCCTAATCAAAAGAGTGACTATATCATTATATTCAAAAGTCCTTCTCACACTCAAGGGGAGATTATTAAGAGCACGTAGATCAGGAAGCAGGAATCTTGGGAGCCATTTAAAATTCGACCTACTATAGTCCCTTAAGAATCTCATAATCTAGTGGAAGACATAGACATAAGGACAAAGGTTTAAAGCAATGTGAGATAAGCTATATTAGATATGTGTCTTCTTTTGGGTCCCCCAAAAGCTGACCTAGATAGAAGACCTTTGGTGCAGTTTATTTGACGTGATTCCAGGAAGTATATGTGAGACAGGGAATGGAGAAAGGCTAATATAAACAGTACGTTAACGAGCAGGGTACTATGGGCACTGGGGCTAAATCCCATTGTGAACCCTCCGAGAACCATATGAAACATGCTTCATATTTATCTCACTGGTAGATGGAAAGCCTCAAGCATTGTACCCACTGACTCTGGTCCCCCGTTGGCTGAGGCTCTCTCTCACTCTTCTAGGTTGTCACTGTGCATGGTAAGTTTCTATGGTGCCAGATAAATCCTTCATACAGTGAGGCACAGAGGCACAGATGCTTAAAGTGGGAATTGGTCAGCATGCCAGAAACTCTACCCCACATGCAGGGATCTCAAAGCTGGACATGTAGCAATATGGGGTGGGACATTAAGAACATCTGTTACAATGTGTGTATTAGGTAAATTAAGACTTGCTGCTATAACAGATAAACATACAAATCTCAATGGCTTAATATAATGACATTTTATTTCTCACATACAATTCAATCAGTAGGACAGTGAAGCTTTGGCAGGGTAAAAGAGTGACTGATGTGTTCCTTGCAAACGTTCAGGAACACTGCTACCTGCATCTTCCATACATGGCCCCTAAAGACTCCTTGTCTGTATAAGCAAACAACTAACAGACAGAAGAGAGAGAAGTAGATTGTGTGGAAGAAAAGTGTGAGATGGCATGGTTTCACTAAAGCACAAGGGAGCTTGGGTAACATAGTCTAGTTGTATGCCCTTTCGAAAAAGAAATAGATCAGTTGAACGGGGTAGCATTCAACAGGGTGTGGGAGGCAATTAAGTTAGCCTGGAATGCTCGGGAAAGACTATAAAGCATAGGTGACCTTTAGGTTAAATCTTGAAGAAAGATGTGGTGATTAATTTTGTGTATCAACTTGGCTGGGTCATGGGGTGTCCATATATTTGGTTAAACATTATTCTGGATATGTCTGTGAGAGTGATTCTGAAGGAGATTAACGTTTGAATCAGTAAACTGAATAAAGCAGATGGCCCTTCCCAATGTGGGAGGGCCTTATCCAGCCCACTGAAGGCCTGAGTACAACAAACGGGCAGAGTAAGAAAGAATTTACTCTTTACCCAAGTATCTTTGAGTTGGGACATCAGTCTTCTCCCTTGACACTTGACTTAGACAGAAACTTATACTCCATCAGCCCTCCTGGGTCTCAAGCCTTCAGACTCAGACTATACCTATCAACTGCAACTTGTTGACTGCAGATCCTAGAACTTCTCAGCCTCCAAAACCATGTGAGCCAATTCCTTATAGTAAATCTATATATCTATATCTACCAATATACATAAATCCTACTGATTTTGTTTCTCTGGAGAACCCAGATTAATACAGAAGGTTAAAAATGTGTCATAGAATTAACGAGGAATAAAAGCATTTCAGGCAGAGCAAAAAACAACATGGACAGAAGAACAGCTTAGAAGAACACAGGCAAGTTCAGAGAACTGAAGTAGATTTGTTTTGACAGGACCCATAGCACGTGTGGTTATATGGAAGAAGAATCTGGAAATGTGGGCAGGAACCTGACAATAAGACTCCTGATTTTACACTGTGAAGGAAATGAAAGGCTAGAGAATTTAAAACAAAAGTATAAAGCGTTTTATGATACTACTTTAGCAACCTCAAGAAAGATGCTGTATAAGAGCAAGCAAAAGGATTTTCTGCTAAATATTGTTAAATATCACCTGTCTTGAGCTCTAGGACATTTAACAAGGAAAGATGATGCATTCAGTCAAAAGTGCATGAGCTTGAAGTCAGGCAGGCTTGAGTTTAATGCTATCTGGCAAGTTTGTTATGAGAATCAAAGGGTTTGCATGTAAAGCTTTTAGCACAATGTATGAGAAAGAGCATGTGCTCAAAGGAAAAAAAATTAGTTCCTTTCTTCTCTGAGCAACAAAATAAATAGCATGAGTTTATCTGAGAACCAGAGAAAAAAAATTGAATTAGTAGAAACTCTGACTTTTGGACACTGCTTGATATTGCTAATACTGTTTGTGAATAATTATGCCCTGTAAAAGGAATAACCAAAAAGCTCTGAATGTGTAGACAAGACATGCAGACTCAGTAATCCCAGCCCAAGTGCTTACTGGTATATACCAGTTGGGTGTCAGAAATGTGCAACAGACTATCTAAAGAAGGGTAATAATACTGAGCCCTAACATTAGTATTGAGAAACATTGACAATTCATAATAGTCATAGTAAAACATAGCTAGGAAATACTGTCACATTGAAATTATTTAACTCTACATTAACCAGCTGCCTAAATATAGTTCTTATTATTCTGTTCACTTTTTAATGAAATTTTTGTCTTTTAATAAGTTTGCATTTCATAATTAGATATATAATATTCATGCCTTGTGATTTCCCCACAGAGAATTTTCAATTTATAAAAACCAATTTATTCTGTGTGTTTAGTTTCTAAATATATTTTTAAAAATATATTTAAGGCATGAACAAAATTCCATACAGTGAAAATCTGTAGGAGAAGATAAACTTTATTTGATAATTCATGACCCAAATGAATAAAGCCTATTTGTTAAAAAAAAAAAAAAGAAAAAAGAAAAGAAAAGCTAACTCAAACATTTAAAATGAATAGTGTCTTTTTTATAAATCACTTTTGTGTTACATTATGCCACATCCTTATTTACTTTTACTCTGCTTACCAAATATTAGATAATACAGTTTCTTTAAAAGCTTCCAATCCCTGGAGCAGTGGAGCCCTGGTTCTCAACCTTGGCTGCACATTTGGAATCATTAGGGGACCTTTTTAAAAATACTCATTACCTAAGTTTCACCTCAGATCCATTGTAAAAATAAAAATAAAAAAATTAAGAGTGGAACCTAAGCACAAGAATTACTTTTAAAATCTCCAGAGATTGTAGAGAAATGTGCATCTTACATCAATCCCTATTCACACTGCCACTATACCATTCAGGCCTTCAGTATCACATACCTGGACTCTTGCAAGAGCCACCTAACAAGTCTTCTCACCATCCTACTTCACCATTGCCAGATTAAAAGTACCCTTAAAATGCACTTATCAAACTTAACATGCTTGCTGACGGTCTTGTTAAGATTTTAAGATGAAGGCACTAATTAAGTCGATCTTGAGTGGAGGTTGAGATTCTACATTTCTTTCAAGTTCCCAGGTGATGTTTATGCTGCCGAGCCAAAAACCACAAACCACACTGATTTATGTCTTCCAGTCATAAAGAAAACTACTGGTACCACTTCCTAATTCTAGATACTTTTTCAGCTTTTTTTTCTTTTTTTTATTTCATTTGGCATTTTACATTTAAAAAGTAGAATTTTTCTCTTGCTTTTTAGTGAATATCCATGTTAGTTAATACGTTTAAGTAAAGACAAAACATCCTTGAAGGCTTTAAGCCCTTTGATAGCTCATAGGACAAGTTAGGTGTACAGTAAAGAAATCTGTTCCCCTATGGAGAGACACAGTAAGATTTAGTATTTTGACCCCTAGTAATGAGAACACTTGGACACAGGAAGGGGAACATCACACACCGGGGCCTGTTGTGGGGTGGGGGGAGGTGGGAGGGATAGCATTAGGAGATATACCTAACGTAAATGACGAGTTAATGGGTGCAGCACACCAACATGGCACATGTATACATATGTAACAAACCTGCACGTTGTGCACATGTACACTAGAACTTAAAGTATAAACTAAATATATGCCAAGGGTTGACAAATACCACTAAAATATTTATTTAAAACTACAATTTATGGTGGGTATGAGAAAAAAAGGAGCTATTACAGAAATAGAATTGCAAAATTAGAAAAACACATTCTAGTTGACTTAATCTGAATTCTATAATCTTCTAAGCCATCTATAACTTAAATTTTTAAAAGAATTTCTCATAATAGTCTAGAAATTAGCCATGCTATCTAATAATACATTACCAGTATTGTGTACTTATTTTAAACATATAGACTATGTTTAACATAGACTATGTTAACTATGGTTAACAATACTGTACAGTACCCTTAAAATGTATTAGGGGGATATGTCTCCTGTTTTGTGATTTTTACTGCAATAATTAAGTAGGGGTCTTTACCCATAAGCAAAGCCCATAGACAAGGCCAATATATTTGAACAATGGCAGAGTCACTGAAATAAACAGATAAACTCCTAAAATAACACCCTTTTAAAAGACAACACTTACTAGAAACATATAGACTAAAAAAAATCCTTAAGGAATGATTGATAAATATTAGTTGATCTTCGTATAATGAGAAATTTTCCTCCTTTATGGTTGCCAAAAATTCATAAAAAGAAAATGTTAATAATTTGTGTTCTCAGGCCTTTGAACTCAGACTGAAACTATGCATTAGCTCTCCTGTGTCTCCTGGTAGCCAAAAGCCCATCTTGGAACTTAGCCTCCATAATTGCTGAGCCAATTCCCTATAATAAATATATATATATGTATATTTTTCTATATTTCTGTATATAAATATACAAATGTATATTTCTGTATATAAATATACAAATGTATATTTCTGTATATAATGTACAAATGTATATTTCTGTATATAATGTACAAATGTATATTTCTGTATATAATGTACAAATGTATATTTCTGTATATAAATATACAAATGTATATTTCTGTATATAAATATACAAATGTATATTTCTGTATATAAATATACAAATGTATATTTCTGTATATAAATATACAAATGTATATTTCTGTATATAAATATACAAATGTATATTTCTGTATATAAATATACAAATGTATATTTCTGTATATAAATATACAAATGTATATTTCTGTATATAAATGTATATTTGTGTATATAAATGTATATTTGTGTATATAAATATATATTTATATTATACATTTATATAAATATATATTTATATTATACATTTATATAAATATATAAATTATGTATATATTTATGTACATAAATACATATATATATATATATACTTATTTGCATGACTGAAACTTTATACCCATTGAGCAACATATTAGGGTTCTCCAGAGAAACAGAACCAACAATACATACACACACACACACACACACACACACACACACACACAGAGCTCAATGTATTAGTCAGTTTTGGAGAAATATAGATCATGTTGTGTTCCATTTAAAACCTATTTATTGATGTAGAACATGGAATGTGTCAAAAGTATTTAATTGCTCCCACTCCCTCCTTTGTAGTTTATGTATCATTATTATTAAGAAGGGGTGGTAGAAAAAAGAAGGGGGGAGAAGAACTGTTGGATATATTACAAAGTCAATGTGTGTGTGTACTATTGGTTCTGTTTCTCTGGAGAACCCTAATATGTTGTTAAATGGGTATAAAGTTTCAGTCACGCAAAATGAAACAGTTCTAGAGATCTCCTGTACAATATTGTGCTTATGGTTAACAACATTTTACAGTACCCTTAAAATGTATTAGGGGGATAGGTCTTGTGCTTTGTGATTTTCACCACAAGAATTAAAAGTAGGGGTCTTTACCTATAGGCAAAGCCCACAGACAAGGCCAATATATTTGAACAATGGCAAAGTCACTGAAATAAGCATAAAAACTCCTAAAATAACACCCTTTTAAAACACAACCATTACTTAAATATAGAAGTTCCAATGTTTCTAGATTATCCTATTACAGTCAGCCATCGCTATATGACAGGGAAATGTTCTGAGAAATGGATCATTAAATGATTTCATCTTTGTGTGAACATCATAGAGTGTACTTACACAAACATAGATGGTATAGCCTACTACACAACTAGGCTATATGGTATACACAATTGCTCCCAGGCTACAAACCTGTACAGCATGTTATTATGTGGCGCATGACTGTACTTTGTTGGTATTTAAGTTGTACTTTACTATTTGTAGGTTTTATCACTAGAAACTAAGGAGCTTTACATGGACTTTAAAAAGTTTTAAGATTGGATTTTTAAAATGGATACCAACTACTAAATCGTAGGAAGTGTTGTTGTAAGCAGGCAACCACTCTCTATTTTAGGTAACTGTCAGATCCAGTATAAATATCATGAAACTTGAAGTTTTAATATTTAGAGTTATCACCAGAATCACAAATAACATCATAAGCTGTTACACCTGGGAAACCCTGAAAGTGTAACCTGAGAGTCTTCCCAGCTTGAAATGAATTACAAGAAATGAAGTAAATTACACATATGTCCCCAGTCTAAGGTTAGAAAACTCATGAATTACTACACCAAAGAACCCTCAAGCCCTAGATATTATTGTAAACCTCATCTATTTTGATATTATGCATAGAACTATTTATAATATCAAAATAATATGATATTTGGGATTTCCCCTTGTAATTCCAGTATTCATAGTAGTTAAAATTTGCTTCTCAAACTACCCTTGAGTAAAAACACACATTAACATGATCATAATGAAGTCACTGGAGGACTACTGTTGCTTAGGAACATTAAAAAATCTGGCATAGATTGAGAATTTATTATCACATGAGCCATTGAAATTAGCAATTGGTGCTTTTCCTTTGATTAGATGTTATATATCAATCTGGCACCTCTAATACTTCCCAGTTACACTGATAAATGAAATCAATTTTATATTACATTATTCAGTATCTGCTGCTTTGCTGCTTATTTTGGAAATAAAATTGTGCCCTTATAAACCTGAAAATACAAACTATGGAAATGTAAAGACAACATACCAAGTGATTGGTTTTCTGTTGTAAATATTTTTACCATATTCTAAGCTTTGCTAACTTTCGTATTGTTTTGATTTGTGTATTTCAAATTTTTCAACTTGAAATAATTATAGAATCACAAAATGTTGCCAAAGTAGTACAGAGAGGTCTCTTGTACCTATCATCCAGATTTCTCTGATGGCAACATCTTACATTACCCCAGTGCATTTTCAGAACCAGGAAATTGATGGCCCAATACAGTGAACTAGACTACAGATCTTACTCAAGTATCACTGGTTTTTGCATGCACTCATTTTTTCTTTGTTTTTATGTACAATTCTAAGACATTTTATTAAATGTGTTTATTTGTCCAAATGGCCATGTGCTTCTAGTTCTCTTTGTCACCTTTCCTCCTTATCAGGGAAAACAAGGAAATGATACATTTTTCAAAGGCTATTGGATGCAAGAGCCCTTACTCAAAGAAAAATGTGTTGGTGATTTCTGATCACTAACCTATTATATGTCCTAGCAATTTACATTTACAGTTGTAGAAATAAATGGCTTGCATTTCAGATTTTCATGAAAAAGATAAGCCTGCTAACTCGGAAATTTACTATGTGTGGCATTAGTTTGAAATGTGACATCTTAATGTGAAAAATTAAAAAAAACTATTTCTACTATTTGTTTTGTCAGCTAACCTTTGCAATTGCGTACCACATCATTTTTCTCAGATTAGCTCAGTGTATTAGTTTTAGAGAAGTATAGATCATCTTGTGTTCCATTTAAAACCTATTTATTGATGTAGAACACGGAATGTGTCAAAAGTGTCTAATTGTTCCCACTCCCTATTTTGTATTTTATGTATCATTATTATGATAAAGGGGTGGTAGAAAAAAAGAAGGAGGAGAAGAAGAACTGTTGGGTATATTACAAATTCAAACTCAGAAAACAAAGAGAAAATAATGTTTCCTATTTGATTTCAAATACTAGATTAATTATTAGAATAAGATAAAGAACAATGTGACATATTGCTTGAAAGTTTATCTAAGAGGGCAAATCAAATATAACTCCAGATGTAAGCCTAAAAATGACTTTCTCATATTATACCTTAAAGCTTTTATAATAATTCAGAGAATATATCATATTATTATGACATAAAATGATTCATTCTTAGGAGAGTATAACGTCATAAACAATTTATTTGCTCAGTCAGTATATTAGTTCGTTTTCATACTGCTAATAAAGACATACCCAAGACTAGGCAATTTAGAAAGGGAAGAGGTTTGATTGACTCACAGTTCAGCATGGCTGTGACACCTCAGGAAACTTACAAATCATGGCAAAAAGGGAAGCAAACATACCCTTCTTCAAATGGTGGCAGGAAGAAGCGCTGAGCAAAAGCAGGAAAAGCCCTATAAAGCCATCAGATTTATTGAGAACTGACTCACTATCACAAGAAAAGCATGAGGGTAACTACCCCCATGATTAACTTACCTCCCACCAGGTCCCTCCCATGACATGTGGGGATTATAGGAACTACCAATTCAAGATGAGATTTGGGTGTGGACACAGCCAAACCAGATCAATGTCCTAAGACTGGATAAAATGACCTGGTGAACAAGTAACTAGAGAAAGAATGAGGGGCAATAGCCAGGTGCGGTGGCTGATGCCTGTAATCCCAACACTTTGGGAGGCCAAAGCAGGCAGATTATTTGAGGCCAGGAGTTCAGGACCAGCCTGGCCAACATGGCGAAACTCCATCTCTACTAAAAATACTAAAATTGACTGGGTGTGATGTCACATGCCTGTAATCCCAGCTACTCAAGAGGCTGAGACGTGAGAATCGCTTGAACCTGGGAGGCAGAGTGTAAGGGAAATGGCTGTGCTTTAGTCAGGAGTAGGCTGAGGCAGCCTTCGGGTGCAGCATGACTCAGCGGATTTGGAGCACAGGCGCACAACCCTGCACATTATGTAACCACACCATGTGAGGCACATTAGGTGATCACCCACGTGAGCTCATGCTTGGCTCAGAGCCATTATTGTCTGTAAAAGATACAACTACCCTGCTGATGCTGTACATACACCTTGCTCACACCCAGAGAAAGAGTAAAGCCATGTTGAAACTATCTACAATTCCTCGAGTGTTTTTCCAGCTACCCACCACTTGCCCATCAACTTCACTCAGACCTCAGTTAGAACCTGACAACTGGCATCACAAACAGGATCCTGAGGTGGGTGAGCCTTCAGTCCCTGCTGCCTCTGGGTGGGTCATGTGGCCGCAACATGGGCTGTGGTACCCAGTGGCAGCTGTGCTGCTCAGATGGGCTCTGGTAGAAACCTGGGCAGTGGTAGATGAGTCCCTCACAAGCATGGAGAAGGCACTGAAGCAGCTGGAGGTGCAGAGCACCAAGAAGGAGCGAGCTTTTGCCAGCAGAGTTGGATGGGCATTTTTGACTGCGCTACAAGAAGTACACACCAAGTCCCTGAGGGATGCAGCACAGGTAAGGGCCCTCCAGGTGCAGGCACGGAGCCTGGAGGCCTGGCTACACAGCTCAGAAAAAGAGTTAAAAGCTGCCATGAATGGGGACTTCCAGATGCAGGCAGGGCACCTGGATACCTGGCTACAGAGCTTGGAAAAGGAATTAAAGGCTGCTGTGAATGCAGGCCTGGGTCCCTGGTCTCAGCCAGAGATTCCCACTCTGATACAGAGGAGGAAGAACCCCCATTGCAAGCTCACCCAGTGGTCTGTCAGAAGGTAGATCATAAACAGCCATTGGGACCCCAAGGGCAGGCTCAGGGACCTGGTACTGTAATGCACCATACTTCATATACTGCCTTTACCCCAACTGAGTTGTGGGAATTAGGAAAGCAGTGCCTCCAGGGTCTAGGGCAACCTCTGCCTGCATGGATGCTTCGTTAAGGGGAAGAGGTAGCAGATAGTATTCTCCGTTCCACCTCTGAGATGGAAAAGCTAGCCTCGATCACGACTCACCCCTCCCTCCATCAGCAGTTGCAGGTGAGCAGGAGGTTGGCACAAGGGCAAGGTGACCACACCCTGATTGAGTGGCTATGGGAAGCCATACAAACTGTGGAACGACACTGGTGAAATAACCAAAACCGTGACTAAATGGCAGTCATATGCCGATTTGGTGCAAGTCACTGGGGAGATGGGTATGTGGCAGGCTATGTTTGACCTGAATACCCACGGGCCAGATGATGAACATTTCACCTCCCACATGAGGGATCTCATGTTAGGTTCCATTCCCCCAAGTGCCTTTGGTTCCCTAGCTGCTGTCCTCACCCCATATGTAGGGTGCTGCATACATGAAGTGACCACTGCTATGGCAGCTCTCAGGGAAGTAGAAGGCCATCGGTGGGACCAAGGGGTCTGTGCAGTAAAGAAGGGGAAGATGTTCCGCTTGTGGGGTCCCCCCATCCCATGGGAGAAAAGGGGGCCCCAACAAGTGACATGCTTACAGATGTGGATAGATGTGATTCTGGTCAGAGTTGACCAAGAGAAAATCAATAAGCAGCCCAATGAAGTACTCTTAACTTTGTGGACAAATTTGTCCCTGGAGCACCAATTCCAGAAAATGCCCAAGGGGAAGGACATTTCTGTGTGACCCGGTCCCACCTGGGAGCTTCAGCTCAAAGACAAATTCCTGCAGCCAGTCGGAAATGTAGAGCCTTTCCTGTTTGATTACGGAACTGGCCAAAGTGCCCAGCTTGGGAGGACACTGGGTGACTAGAGGCCACATATGAAATTAGCAATCGACTGGTTCCTCACCAATGTACAGTGGGTGTTGCTGCTGGTGGATACTGGCGCAGATCACAGCCTTGTTTATGGGAAACCAGATAAGTTTCTGGTCAAACCTGCTTACATTGACGGTTATGGAGGCTGGTTAGTAACAGTGAAAGCTGTATCTCTGCACCTTGGTATCTGCCATTTGGCTCCCCATTTAAATACTGTGTATGTCTATCTCATACCAGAATACATTCTGGGGGTGGACCATTTACATGGCCTGGTGTTACAAACCATGGCAGGGGAATTCAGACTCTGAGTGCTTGTGATGAAGTTGGTGCTGTGTGGACATACACATCACCAGCCTCAGGTCTTGCCACAACCCCAAAGAGTTACGTCCACCCAACAGTATCATTTGCCAGATGGGCACACAGAGATAACTGAGACAATTAAAAAGCTGGAGAAGGTGCAGATAGTGCGAGGAACTCACAGCCTATATGATTCTCCAGTGTTGCCAGCTAGAAAGCCTGATGGAACTTGGCAGATGATGGCAGACTATCGGGAACTGAATAAAGTAACACCCCCTTTGCATGCAACTGTACCATCAGTCCTGGATTTGATGAACTGTATGACAACGGAACTGGGACCTTACCACTATGTAGTGGACTTGGCCAATGCATTTTTCTCCATTAACATTGCTTCAGAGAGCCAGGAACAGTTCACCTTCACATGGGACAGGCAACAATGGACTTTTACAATGTTGCCACAGCACTCTGTGCTTGGCCCCACCATATGTCATGGTCTCGTTGCCACGGATTTAGCCACCTGGCAAGGTCCAGAAGGGGCCTGCCTATTCCAATATATTGGTGATATTATGTTAATCTCTGATTCTCTTGCAGATTTAGAAGGAGCAGCGCCCCTCTTGCAGCAACATTTGGCAGCATGTGGTTGGACTGTCAATAAATCCAAGGTCGAAGGACCTGGATTATCTGCCAAATTTTTGGAAGTTATCTGGTCGGGTAAGACAAAGGCCATCTAAGAGACTATCATTTATAAGGTTCAGACATACCTCCAGCCCTCTATGGTGAAGCAGCTGCAAACTTTTCTGGGCCTCCTGGGATACTGATGGACACTTGTGCCCCATTTAGCTCAAATGATAAAAACTATTGCATCTGTTAACAAAGAAGGGCTCCACCTGGGATTCAGATGATGCGGCTGAGACCACCTTCCTGGCAGCCAAGTGGGCTATTCAGCAGGCACAAATCCTATGGGTAGTTGACCAGGGGTGCCCGTTTGAGCTGGATGTGCATGTGACCACAGATGGTTTTGGTTGGGGCCTATGGCAGCGCACAGAGTGGCTGAGAATGCAAGTAGGCTTTTGGTCCCAACTATGGAAGGAAGCTGAGCTCTAGCTTTCCTTAACAGAGAAAGAGCTAGCAGCTGTATATGCCTCCCTTCAGGCTTATGAGAGTGTGACAGGATGGGCTGCAGTTGTCATGGGGATGACTTACCTGATAGCAGGATGGGTGTGTTCATGGGTAATGACCCCCTGGACTGGGATGGCACAGACATCCACTTTGGTGAGGTGGGCACCTACTTGGAGCAGTGGAGTACAAGTCCCTTAGCAGCAGAGTTGCAAGAGATCTTGGGACCTGTAGTCCTAATGCAAGATAAGGCCATGGGGCCTGAGCCGCATCTAGACTCTGAGCCTTCACCATTTAAGGAAGAGCATTCCCCCTTCCTGATAGGGCATGGTACACAGATGGGTCTAGCCGAGGTGCTACTCCTGCTTGGAGGTGCAGTCCAACCAAGTGCTGACAACATATGGTTTGAAACCAGGTATGGACAAAGTAGCCAATGGGTTGAACTTAGAGCAACAGATGCAATGGTTATTATCACTTGAGCTAAATGGGGCACAAATGTCCATCAGTATCCCAGGAGGCCCAGAATGGCCCAGTATGGATGGTGATCACCAAGGAGGTGACACCTATGGTAATCTGTACTGATAGCTAGGTAGTCTATCAAGGCTTAACCTTGTTGTTAACTACCTGGAAAATACAGAAGTGGTTAGTCAGCCACCAACCCATTTAGGGCCAAGCCATGTGGCAAGACCTCTGGTAAATGGGTCATCAGAAAGATAACTATTTATCATGTGTCAGGCCATATGCCTTTGGCCACCCCCGGCAATGATGAGGCGGATGCCTCAGCCAAGGTCCGATGGTTAGTCAGTACCTACGCGAGATGTGGCCTTGTGACTACACCGGAAACTTGGACATGCCAGGGGTCAACTGATGCAACAGGTCAATAAATGTTGGGGTCTGTCCCTGGCCATACAAGATATTTGGGAGGCTTGTCAGAAATGCCCAGCTCAGGCATACCCTAAATGGAGGCAGATGCTCTGTGTTACACAACAAGTGATGATGGGGCAAGTACCCTTGACTAGATGGCAAGTATACTACACAGGGCCACTGTCGAAGTCACAAGCGTATACGCATGCACTAACAGCTGTGGATACAGCCACAGGCCTATTGTTCGCCTACCCTTGTAGGGCGGCCAACCAGCAGGGCACCATCCAGGCCCTGCAACATTTATGTGCTATGTATGTTCGCCCTCTGGCTGTTGAGAGTGATAGGGGAACACATTTCACTGGACAACAGTACAACAATGGGCACAACAAACGGACATAAAGTGGGGATTCCATGTGCCATACAACCTGCAAGCTGTGGGTATGATTGAGTGATATAATGAGCTCTTGAAGAATGGGTTATGCTTGCATGTCATGAACCTATCTTTGTGGGGCTGGAGTTCCAGACTGGACCTGGTGCTCCAAACCTTGAATGAACGGGCATGGAAAGAGGGCCTGGCCCTGCCCCCATTCAGTTGAAGGTAAGTACCAATGATGACCTCCTCTGACCAGGTAGAGGGACAAATGGTAACCTGTTGTTGCATGTCCCAATGCCCCTGAAGGTAGGAGAACAGAAAACCTGGCTGTGGCCATGACCCTCCAACCACTACCCCCACCTCCACCATTGCTGGTGGTTGGCCATTGTAGCTCCCGGGAGGAGGACTTACAGTACGACTTGCATGTCACTCCTTGGGTGTTTAAAACAAGGCCCCCAAAGTTGACTGTTCATAGGGGAATGGGCAGGGAAGGAACCCTCCTCCAGGGGATATATGTACTGTCTGTGTGGCCTATTATGAGCTCCTCCTGTGACTCTGGTGCAGATACAGGACTCAGAGGAACTATGGCGAGCTGAGAAGGTGTGGTACCATTGCCCAGGGCAAAAGCCCTGGGTGGTTGCATTGTTATTCAGGGATGAAAGGTTAGCCTGTATTTTGCCTGAGAGACATGATTTACCTCTGTTAATATCTGTGCCTGCTGTGTCATCTTGACCATAAGTTAACATGCTCCAGCTGCATTATGGACTGGGCCCACACCTACGCTGAGGTGACCAGTGTTTCCAACAGATGGATCTGCACTGCCCTTCCAGCAGCAGCTGTTGTGGAAGGCTTAGCTTGACATATAAAATCAGGGCCTGAAGGTAACTCAACATGGCTGGAGACTTGGGGTCTGATGGCCAACACCTGGAACACAAGGCAGCAAACTTTGGACAAAGGATGCCGCAAAACCCATGGTGCACCTGCCCCCCTTGCTGGCCCATAGTGTTTATGATGGGTGAGGCTGGCTAGTGGGGGAACAAGTAGTACCCCTGGCCCAGGCACCATGGTGCATAGAGCAACACTGGGGTAATACCAATGTGGGATGGGTACCCATCACAGCCTGTGAAAAAATAACATGTATCACCACACCAAAGGTGTGGTAGAACAAGCAGCCCCACTAAGGTCAGCTCCAATGGACTTTGTGCCCCCTGGGGGTTTATGGGTCTGTGGGGACACAAGGTGGCCTTACCTATAGACGTTGTACCTGGGGGTGGCCTTATGTACCTGCCACTGTTCTCCCCACATTGCCCAGACACCCACATAACCAGGAAGCACTACACTCTCAGTTTCTGCAAGTTCGACGAGCCCCCTGGTGGTTCCACTCCTTAGCAATGACTATCTCTGGAGTGGGTGTCATAAGCACAAGTTACTGCTCTTGCAGAGCACACCACTCAGGCTCTGAATTACACCCAAGTGGCCCTTGTCCTGTTAACACCTTACTGATCAGATCAGTAAGGTGGCGTTGCAAAACCAAATGGCCTTAGACATAATAACTACTGCCCAAGGAGGCACCTGTTCTCTTTTAGGAATACAATGTTGTGCCTTTATTGCTGACAATCGGCAGAACATGACAGCAGCCCTGCAACAGTTCTCACAAGAGATTAATGGAGTCAAGAGCCTTACTGATGACCCCCTGCAGAGATGGTGGGCATCCTTAGGCTCTGGCCAATGATGGGCCCTAATGGTCATAAGTAGCATATCTGGTGTCCTAGTAGTGAGCTGTTGCTCTCTGTATTGTTGTTGTGGGTTATGGATTCAGGGCTCTACCCTATGGGCACGTGTCCCTGCCCAGAGGATGCCCTCAGCCTAGGGGGTGGAGTGTAAGGGAAATGGCTGCACTTTAGTCAGGAGTAGACCAAGGCGGCCTTCTGGCACAGCATGACTCAGCAAGTTTGGAGTACAGGTGCACAACCCCACACATTATGTAACCATGCCACGTGAGGTGCATTAGGTGATCACCCACATGAGCTCATGCTTGGCTCGGAACCACTATTGTCTGTAAAAGGTATAACTACGCTGCTAATGCTGTACGTAGAGTTTGCTCATGCCCAGAGAAAGAGTAAAGCCATGTCAAAACTGTCTACTATTCCTCGAGTGGTTTTCCAGCTACCTGCCATTCGCCCCACTGACTCCCCTCAGACATCAGTTAGAACCTGACACAGAGGTTGCAGTGAGCCAAGATCATGTCACTGTACTCCAGCCTGGGTGACAGACTGCTGGTATATTTACCAGTACTTGTCTATGGTTAATCAGTTAAATCAGCCCATTCATTCATGCAAATCAGCCTGAGAGTGTGATCAACAACCTTCTATGAATAATTGGTAGTCTCTTTTGCATGGCTACAAACTATATCCCATGTAAGAGAGATGCCCTTTCCAAATGCAAACCATAGTTCTCGTTATGTAATCCTATAAAAGAAGTCAATGGGTCAGTGAGAATCTACCACTATCAATCTCCATATGCCTCCATGTTTGAATAATGATAGCCTATTCTCTATATGCTCAGCTGTGTCCACTCCGTGAATCACAGAAAGTCTTGTTTAATCAATCATGTGTAGGAGTTTCTTCTCCAACAGCAAATTCGATTTAGAAATAGGTGTATGGTTCCTCTCCATACTCAGACTGATGTACAGGAGATGTGGGGGAAATGCAGAGTAGAGAGCATGAAGAGATATGGAAACATGGATTTCAATCCCTGAGTATTAAAGTAAGCATTAAGTAGTAACCTCACTATTACTCCTCAGCCCAGGTGATTCTCCATGCCTGAAAACTGAGCTCAGATCCCTCCAGCCAGGTAACAGAGGATATGCACCTTCTTATCTAGTTCCTTCTACCCTTTTTTCCAGCCCCCCAATCCACACCATGAGATTCACAAAATGAAACACTCATTCTAAGTCTAGTTTCAATACTGAATATCAAACCTGACCTACCTCAATCAAAAATTATCTTACCCCATTCCCCAACCCATCCCTCTGCCTTTGATCATTTCTGCTTCTGGCTCCTTCCATAGGGTGCTAGCCTATCCACTCTGGTTTTACATTTCTTCCTCATAGGCAGCCACTTCTACTGTTCCATCTCTATTTTTCTATTCCTTTCTCACTACACTAAACTCGCTTCCTTTTTCCTGTGCCCACCTTGTTGGTGTGACTATCATTTATACCGGAAATAAATTGGTCAAGGTCCTTGAGGATTAGTTTTTTGCCTACCCTTCCCTCAAACCTTATAACATTCTATTCACTATCTTTCCTTTTGCCATACTGAATAACTTGTGAGTTGCCTAAATTTGTCATGTTGTTTTTTAGTCTTTTGACTCTTTAAAAAGATACACTTTCTTCCTATTATGCCATTCTCTGTTTCTTCATACTTCTAAAAAGAAAACCTCAAGTCTCAACTCTACTGGGAATTCATATTTGAATATCCAGACTGGTGGTTCTCAAACTTGGTCTCACATTGGAATCACTTAGAAAGCTTTAAAAATAATATTGGGTCCTGAGCCCCACCCTCTGAGATTCAGATTTAACTGGTGTTGGGTGGTGCCTGGAGATAGAGATTCTAGCACCTCCCCAGGTGATTATAATGTGCGACCAAGATTGAGAACCACCACTGCCCTAAGTGATATGAATGCCCATCTTCTGTAACCTGTATCACTTTACTCATCATTATCAGCACTTTTTACCTTGCACATTGAATTGTCTTGTAGCAGGACGAGCTGCAGACAAAACCCCTCAGACAACGGGTTAAAGAAAGAAGAGGCGGCTGGGCGCAGTGGCTCATGCCTGTAATCCCAGCACTTTGGGAAGCTGAGGCGGGCGGATCACGAAGTCAGGAGATCAAGACCATACTGGCTAACATGGTGAAACCCCATCTCTACTAAAAATACAAAAAATTAGCCAGGTGTGGTGGCAGGTGCCTGTAGTCCGAGCTACTTGGGAGGCTGAGGCAGGAGAATGGCATGAACCCGGGAGGCGGAGCTTGCAGTGAGCCGAGATGGCGCCACCACACTCCAGCCTGGGCGACACAGCAAGACCCCGTCTCCAAAAGAAAAAAAAGAAGGAAGAGGCTTTACTCGGACAGGAGCGTCAGCAGACTTGCGTCTCAAGAACCGAGCTCCCCGAAGAAAGAGTTCCTGGCCCTTTTAAGGGCTTACAGCTCTAAGGGGTCCACGTGACAGGGTCGTGATAGATTGCGCAAGCATGGGGTACATGACTAGGTTGGGGTGGTAAGCAAGGCAAGTATTTCTCCATACCACTGTCTGTGACCTATAGATAGCACAAGTGGTTAGGGTGGGGATTAATCTTTAAACTACAGACCTGACCAGTGGCACTGATCAGTCTGTTATTTTTCAGTTTTTACTTCCTCCATTTCTTTGGAGACAGGGGACAGCAGGAGAAATGGCCACTCTCCTCAGTCTATGTACCATATTTTATTAGGTTTTATACCCCAGTGCCTGCATTAGAAAATAAAGGAATCTGGGGTGGGGGAAGGGGGGAGGGATAGCATTAGGAGATATACCTAATGTTAAATGACTAGTTAATGGTTGCAGCACACCAACATAGCACATGTATACATATGTAACAAACCTGCACGTTGTGCACATGTACCCTAAAACTTAAAGTATAATAATAAAAAAAAGAAACCCAAGTGTTCATTTATAGATAAATGGGTACACAAAATATAGTATATACACATAATGGAGTATTATTTAAAAAATAAAGGAATCTTCAACACATGGCTTTTGATGAAATGAAGGAACAAAATTATTTCCTGTTTATACATGAATGTTGTTGCTGCTTAATGAGATAACATACTAAAGTATCTTGAAAAAAGTCACATAAATTGAGAAGAAAGGAAATAGTACAGTTAGAGATAGGTACAGGATGCCAGGGTGATGACCTGATGCTTAGAGCCAGGAAAAACTTGAAGTGATACCACAGCTATACACAAAGAATCAGCAGATCTCTTACAAAAGTAACAAAATGAGATAACTGACAGTCACACTTTCTCCCTTGTGGCCTAAAGGTGTCAACATAAATGAATATCTAGAATGGCTCCAGTACCTGCTGTTTCATAATGCTGATGTTTTGATAACATGTCAGCACTTTTCAACTTTATCTTCCCCATTTGATCTCAAATCACAAACTTTTTTTTTTTAAGTAGTGGAATGTCCTTCATATTAATGAAACACCTGGACTCCTCTCATTTTATCATCCACACTCCATCTTCTTACTCATTTGAAGGCAAACATGAGAAGATTAAAAAGGCAAAAAAAAAAAAAAAGCAAGTACAGTAAAATAAGCATGAGAATAAATCCTGATGAGCATTGAGAGACTGGATATAAAACTTATTTTATTGGGACACTGTCCAATTATGATATGTTTAACCTTGGGTAAACAGTAAGTATAAATTCAATGATCAGATTGTTAGGGAACTTACGCCACTTTTGCAAAAACAAACCAAGACAATCTGAATTTTAGGTTCATAGTTGGGTGTTACAATAATAAAATTTAGTTTTCATTAACTGTATGATGGCAATTATAATAAGAAACCAAAGCATTTGTAGTAAATATTATTTTCAAATTGAAGGAAAGGAAAAATTTGTAAGAAAAGCTGGCCCTACCATCAAAGGTACAATCCCCAAAGCTGTCAGTAAAACTTCAGAAGAATTCTATGAGCTTTCAGAAGACCTGGAACTGAAACTGCTGATTTCTAAGATCCCTGTTTCATATGAGTATAGGTATATTAG
This sequence comes from Nomascus leucogenys, assembly GCF_006542625.1. Taxonomy (NCBI): domain Eukaryota; kingdom Metazoa; phylum Chordata; class Mammalia; order Primates; family Hylobatidae; genus Nomascus; species Nomascus leucogenys. The sequence goes on from NC_044402.1 coordinate 86,863,420, forward strand.
AAAATTGGCCATGTTGAAAATAATGCTATTTATGGTATGGCTTTAGGAAGCATGCTATCATTCTGAAGCTAAAAATGAGGATTATTTTTCTCTATTTAGGTCAAAGTTGATTTGTTTTGCTCTTTTCTGTTTTGGTATAATCAGGTATTATTTTTGTTGTTGTCGCTGTTTCTTTGGGTTTTTGAAAATAGTAGATGAAGACAGGTATGTGAATTTGTGTTACTATTGCTGACTTTCTAGCAGGCAATTTCCACTTAGGAAAAGGAAATTATCTTGCCAAAGATAAATCCTTAAGATGGAAGCTTATTCTGATGCTTGAAATCACAGACAACAAATATTTACTGGAACCATTAAGGTAATACAAAGGAGAAAAGCTGGCCACTAAGACAATAGGAAATGTTGGGAGCTAAAGACAATTGCCAATCTCATGTCTCATATAAAGGAATTCAGATTTATTATTAATATTATCATTATAATCTTGTTGGCCGCCATGTGGATCCTACTTTAAATATTTTTATATAAGATTCTTCCATAAAATAAACAATTCTTATAATAAAATTGTTCAAAATAGCTCACAGGATAAACTTTTGTTTAGTCCTAAGCAAATTACATCTACTGGCAAAATTAGTTCCACAGCTGAAATAACTGAGCACACAATTACACAAAATTTTTTTCTTGTTGCAACATGTTTTCTTAGATTTACCCATTATCTAATATACTTTTCAACTAGAAGGCAAGGATAAAGAAAATTTAGAAACAGAAATAAATATTTATCACATGCTAGTATTTCTAGGCTGTATACTAAAATTATTTCATATATTAGCTCATTTAATCCTCACGATAAGATTATAAAGTACATTTATTAATCTCAAGACACACAGGATAGAACTGAAAGTAAAGATATAAAATGACTTACTTAAAAACCACACTAATAAATAATGAATTTAGGACTGGAAGTGTTTTTCTTACCGTTTTTGTGTCTTATCCAGTCTCTTTCTACAACATCATTTTAAAAAGCTATCCTTAATGAACTGTTGAAATTTTCATGATGACATTCATGTTGTTTGAAAAAGGTACATACATATATTCTGAACTTTATTGCCCAAAATAGTCTTCACTGGCATTGTTTTATTTGATAATTTCTGTGTAGAAACACTAGCCAGTGAAATACTTTTACAGTATATCAATAAACTTCACTTTTCAACTGCATTGACAGAAAGCAAGCCAACTTTAATCAAAAATGTGAAATAATTTTAGTGACGGAAAATCATAATTATGCTCTCTTGTGGAAAATAAGAGCAACATTTAGCATCACAGACACTCTGTCATAAAAAATTTGCATTAAAATGTTATTCTAGAAAAATGAGTATTTGTCAATCTCATCCAAATATCAAACACAGGAATAATCCTCAAATCAATTAAATGCTGCTGACTTAAAAAAATAATTGCAGCACATTGCCAACTCAGAATAAGATCCCAATGTCATTGCAATTATGCCTGAAAGCATCTGGACAATGCATATTTCAATGTGTTTAAAAGCCTATTAACATTTTTATTGCAGGATGGCATGACCTCAATCATTCAGTTAGGTTTTTGAGTAACCATTAAGAGATGTCTCTAGAACATGTGATATGGTTGGGCTTTGTGTCCCCACCCAAATCTTCTCTTGAATTGTAATCCCATAATCCCTATGTGTTGTGGGAGGGACCTGGTGGGACGTAATTGATTAATGGGGGCAGATTTCCCCCAATGCTGTTCTCGTGATAGTGAGTGAGTTCTCACCAGATCTGAAGGTTTTATAAAGGGCTCTCCCCTTCAGTAGGCACTCATTTTCTCTGCTGCTACCCTGTGAAGAGGTGCCTTCCACCATGATTCTAAGTTTCCTGAGGCCTCTCCAGCCATGCAGAACTGTGAGTCAATTAAAACTCTTTTCTTTATAAATTACCCAGTCTCAGGTATTTCTTCATAACAGTGTGAAAATGGACTTATATAACAGGTTCTATTTCACACTTGAAAATAAATATTTTTAAAAATCTGTCTCACTATTTTCTCTGTAAGAATGACTGAGTGTCCAAGAGGTATTCCTAAATGAGAATTTAAGGGCATGGAAAGATAAAGTACATATATATACACATACAACTCTTAAATGCAGGAGTGGAAAATGATCTCCAAGTAGCTTTAAATAGATAAAATATGCATGTTAGGAGAGCAAGAGTAAAGAGTGAGCACTACATCACTTGTTTCCTGGATTTTAAATACTTAAAATACATAAGAAGAGTGTTTAAAATATTTCAAGCACATGCATAAACACATACACATTCTAAAAGCCTAGAATGACACCTTCATCCTGTCCTTTGCCATAAGAAACTGACCTTTGCACCAATCTAGGTTCCTAGCCCAGAGATAGAAGGGAAAGATATCTCAGCAAAAGATCAAAGTAGCATGTATTTTCCCCTATAGATACTCTTGTTACTTGGATGTTGCTTAAAATGAATCTCTCTCCCACTTACTCTGTTCTCTAGGGCTAACAAGCTTTGTGACGATGACAGCGGCCAATCCCATTCTCCCTGCTGCCTGAAGTCCAGACAATAGCTAAATTCACCGCACCTTTCTCATTTGCTAGAAGTTACAGAGGCATTTATTATGCATTCATGAATAGATCAGTGCAATAAGAGTAGTTGCTATTTTGAGTAGCAATTCCTGTCTTTATGAAAGAACTATAGAACTGACTCACACAAAGAGACAGATTGGCATGTTCAGGATAAAGTTGTGGGAGCCAAGCCCCACGACTGCTCCCAATGAACCTCAGCACTGGAATTCACTCCCCTGTGTTTTTCCCTACAACACTAGGTAGAACTGAATTGTGATACCAGTAGAATATTGCAGAAATCACAGAGTGCGATGTCCGAGGCCAAGTCACAAAAGCCTTCTTTCTCCTGCATTATTCACTTTGAGAGAAGCTGCTCATCATGCATTTGGGGGAAACTCCAATAGCCCTATGGAGAGGTCCTTGGAGCAAAGAACCTAAGCCTCTTGGCAATTTCCAGCACCAACTTTTCTGCTATATGATTGAGCCATCTTAAAAGAGAATCCTCTAGCCCCAGTCAAGCTGTTAAATGACTGCAGCTTGGCTGACATGTAACAGCAACCACATGAAGAAACTGAAGCCAGGACCAACCAGCTAAGCTGCTCTTGAATTCCTGCCTCATAGGAAGTATGTGAGAACATAAAGATTTCTTGTCATTTTAAGCCCCTAAATTTAGAGGTCATTATTTTTGCAGCAATAGGTAACTACTTTCAAATTGTATTTTAAATCTATCCTATGCCTTACCCATTTCCCCATCATTTCTTGCTCCACTATCTTGCCTATACTATTAATCATCCCTAACCTATCCTACCCCTAAAGTTATTAATGAAAGTATAACTCTGTTCCTGTTACTCCCCTTTTAGAAATCTCTCATGATTGTCAGTAACTTACAAAGTAAAATTCAAACATTTTTACATTATTGCAACCTGGTCAGAATTTAGCTTTTCAGTTTCATCCTCCATGACTCCTTCAACATATTCTTTAAATTTGTTTATATCAAATGATTTCCCTTTTTCCAACCATGCCTTGCACTTCACGCCTTTTACATTGCTCCCTCCATTCTTTACCTGAACCATCTTTGCCACATATCTCTCCTGAGAAAGATCATTTTTTAATGTTAAGGACAATTGTTACATCTTCTCTAGAGTCTTCCCAGATACTTTCCCCAATATAATTAGTTGTTCACTCATTTGTCTTCCCTCAGTACATTAAATATAATGGTGGTAGAGTAAAAGTTTAATGTATTACATTGTGTTATAGTTGATTGGATGTGTTTTTACCTCCTCTATCAGACTGTGACCTTCCTAGGGAAAAGAATCCTGTTTTAGTCATCTTTTATTCCCAGAGCTTTGACATGCTAAATGAGACATAGTACAAACTCAATCAATGTTTGTTAAGTAAATGAATAAACAAATAGGTGAAAGTTAGAATGTACTATCTCTTCTCTTCTTTTTTTATTCATTTCCTCAACATTGAATTGAGGGAATTTAAAATTCACGAGGTCCTATTTAATTTGGCCACAAGGACCTATTTATTTTACTTTCAAATTGTCTCCTAAACCCATTATCTTCGTGCTCTCGTATTTCCCATTCCCTTGCTGGAATCATTGACTGCAAAGGAGCACAAAATTGTATATGATCACAATGAAAAAAAGATTTTCAATATTGTTTAACTCTGTATGGGAGTTAGGTCAGGGAGGGAAAGAGTCAATGCCTTAACGCTGACACATAGGTGGGTCCATAGTTAGCTGCCAAAACTAAACAAAGAATAAAATAACCATTAGAATGTCAGAATATTTTTGTGGCCCATAGAAGTTCTGGATTATTTACTAACTCAATAAACAATTGTAGTTTATGTTTAGTTATTCTAATATATTTAAGTTTCTTTTTTTCCCGAAGTTGACGATATTATGATTTCTTTAGAAACTATCAAAAAACACTTTTTGATCATACTTCAAGCCAAATCAATTGACTTGCCACACTTCAGTAAATTTAACACTTGACAGTTCTTCATAATTCTTTGTGTGCTTTTGTAAATTTGTGTGTGTGTCTAAGACCTTTAAATATATTGTGTATTGATAAAAATAAGGTCATAGGCTGGGCGTGATGGCTCATAGGTATAATCCCAGCACTTTAGGAGGCTGAGGTGGGAGGATTGCTTGATGCCAGGAGTTCCAAACCTGCCTGGGCAACATAGCAAGACCTCATCTCTACAAAAATATTTTTAAATTAGCTGGGCATGGTGGCACACACTTGTAGTTCCAGCTACTCGGGAGGCTGGGAGTATCCCTTGTACCCAGGAGTTGGAGGCTGCGGTGAGCTATGATCACGCCACTCCACTTCAGCCTGAGCAACACAGCAAGACCCTGTCTCTATAAAAACAAAGAAAATAAAGTCATAAATACTTAAGTAAAGGCAAATCCTTGCATACTCTACATACTTTTTTTAGAAATTAGAAGATTTTAAATGATGCATAGGAAATATCTAATCTCATGGCTTCAAATAATGGAATTAAATTTCTGTCTCAAGTGAGAGATATTTTCCCCATAATTACACTGGTAGAGTACACACTGAAATCCAGCTGGCCCATCCACTACATCCTCAAACTGTTGGAGCCATTAAATAATGGCCTGTTGAAATTGGTACTAAAGACACACAAACACAAAAAAAGAGCATTTATGTAAAGCAGATTTAAAACAGACTTTTCATCGAAATGCCACACTCATTTCTAAAGTTTCCCAAAAGAGTTGTCTATCTTTTATTAATTAATTAAGAAAATTAAAGAGAAATTGTTCAAATGACAACCTATCTAAGTGGTCAATAAACAAAAAATAAAATTCTGATCATGCAAAACAATATCCACTTATTCAACCAAAAATTCACTTGATGTTTTTAAACATCTGTGTTAAATAGCACTTTGTTTACTTGGTATTATAATATCATAGTTCCAATCTACATTTCTGAACTGTTGAAGAAAAATATAAGAACAGTCATATTTCCTATATAATATTCTCCTACATTTTGTATAGAATTATAGGTGTAAAATTATATGTATAATTTCTGTTTCCAACTATGACTGAATAACTGGCACTGGATTAACTATCCAGCTTGAAACAACTATGAAACTTTACAAAATATATGAAGCATCAAAGTGAGATGTTTGACAACAGGTAGCAGAGAACTGTAACCTGTGACACAAGGGTAAGCCATGAGGTGAGTCCCACAATCACCTGTGGTTCAGTCTAGATGCACCTTCCAAATCATTGCACAAAGATGTGGAGCCCCAGCAGAGCACAGCAGTTTCCTTTTTGTGCAAACTGACAAAACACTTTGTAAAATCTATATGAAAATACAAAGAACTCAAAATAGCCAAAATTATCTTGAAAAATAAGAAAAAAATTAGAGTATTCACATTACCTGATTTCAAAACTTATTCTAAAAGTTATAGTATCCAAGACACAGTAATGTTGCATAAGGATAGGCAAATAGGTCAATGGAATAGAATTAAGAGTCCAGAAATAGACACACAATTATATAGTCACTTTTTACAAAGACACCAAAAGGAAAGTCATTTCAACAAAAGGTACTGAAACAACTGGATATCCATATGAGGGGAAAAAACAACTTCAAATATGTCTCTCACAATACTCAAACATAATTTGAAAAAGACCACAGGTTTAAACACAAAAGCTATTATTGAGTTTTAGAAATTATTTAAATATTCTGATAAAATTCTTTTTAAATCATGTATGGTATATGTTTTCTCAAGAATATAAATGCCTACTTATTTTCTTAATGGTGTTTCTTTGATGAGTGTAAGTTTTCAACTTTTATGAAGTCTAACTTATTATCTTATCCTTTTATGGTTTGTGCTTTCTGTGCCTTGTGTAAGAAATATTTGACCCCAAAATTGCAAAAATATTTTCCTGTATTTTCATACACTATAGAGGCTCAAAACAGATGGCTATGTGTAATGACTACTCTGGTATCTTCTTCAGAGGGTATTTTTGAAAATGAAGAGTTTATCAAAGGTTGCTGAGAATATTGAACTCCAGGTCTAGACCAGACCACATACACAGGGGCACAAAAGACAGCTACAAATGTCAGTTTTCTATTACTTTAAGTATATGCTTTAAAGTTTAATCCAAAGGGGAAAATAAACCTTGTAATATCTTGCATAATTTCTTTATATACCATGAAATAAACAATATAGAATATTCAAAATAAAAGTAAAAACAATCAAAAACAAAAAAATTTATTTGACTCACATGGCATTCTGTTGGCAAAGAAAATTGTGTTAAGGTTTATCAAATTTTCCCCCCAATATTGTATTTTCAATCCAGTACCATCCTCAAGTTATAGTAGATCCTTATGTTCCTGATGTGCCTTTTATCTAATTATTTAAATTACATTAAAAATGCCCAAATCTATTCAGTCATACAAACTATATCTTCTATGAGTTTTAAGTAAAGTATCAACATTTACAACTTTACAATCACATCAAATTTCAATCAACTAAGATGTAATCAAAAGTATAATTTCAATTAATCAAAATGACATGTACTTAAAACCAAAAAAGCCAGGCATGGTGGCTCAAGCCTGTAATCCGAGCACTTTGGGAGGCCAAGACAGGCTGATCACTTGAAATCAGGAGTTCGAGACCAGCCTGGCCGACATGGCAAAACACCGTCTCTACTAAAAATATAAAAGTTAGCCAGGCACGGTGGCATAAGCCTGTAGTCCCAGCTACTCGGGAGGCTGAGGCAGGAGAATCGCTTGAACCCAGGAGGCGGAGGTTGCAGTGAGCCAGGGTTGTGCCACTGCACTCGAGCCTTGGCAGCAGAGCAAGATGCTGTTGCAAAAACACACACACACACACATAAACAATAAAGTATGCATTTTATTTCCCCAATGCAGAGTGTTTATTAATGACTAGTATCCATAAGAAATGCCTTCTTTAAAATCATAAACACTAAACTGTTACATATACTATTAATGTATAGATGCACACTATTATATGTACTCATTATATGTACAGTATTACATATGTTTACTAGTAAAAGTATGGAAAATTCATTCTGGTTATAGAATAAGGAATAAAAAGAGCTTGAATTCACTGAACATATACTGTGTGTCTCTTTCAAGTTATGATGTGTTATAGCCTGATTAACCTAATAGTGATAGACTAAGGGCACATCTCCATGAGAAACTATGGAAATATGGAGGAGCTTATTCATTCACGTATATCCATCTGGTGATATATAACCTTTGTATTCTTGATTGCTGACTCAGCAGAAAATTAGAATGTTACTTAAGCCAAATCAGAGTCACCACATGTACCAATCCATAAACTTGGACTGGCCTTAGAAATATGATCCAGCTAGTAAGCACCCAGACTTCTATTAGATCTGGGGAACACAAAGATAAATAAGACACAACTTAAACCCTCTAAATGAAATGGTTCTCAAATATTCTGACTGAAACCAATTAAACTGGGACAATGACCCACAGCTAATTTATCTGAAATTTGATTTACAAACAAATTTTGGGAGCATTATGTACATTCTTCAGCAAGAGAGCTATAAATCATTTTACACAAGAATCGATTTGTGCTTTTAAGTCTAACTATATGGGTCAAAATTCTTGCTAATGCTCGTATGCATTGCTGCGTTCTATTGGATTAGGTAAACCACTGAAAATTGGTAAGTCATTGATAAAATGACATTTAAATATCAATGATTTATAATTTAAACCCAAAAATAGTATTAATTTAAAAACTACAACTAAGTGATGATAAAATGGTAAAAGTATCCTTTCTGGAGTTACTGAGAATCACAACTAACAAGCATGTCTTGGGAAAAATATAATTCCAAGATAATGTAACATGTAATAATAACATCATACAGTTTATGATGCAAATGTCAGTAATCCTTATAATTCTTTTCATAAAGTATCCTTTGCGTTTATCCATTTAACAAATTTATTGAGATTCTTACATGTACTAGACACTATACACTATACTTGGTGCTGGGGGTATAATAGCAAAAATATAACAAATATAAATGATCATGCTATCGAGGTACATATGATGAGAGGAAAAATAATCAACCAACCAATCATGAAGAAGTACAAAATGAAACATTATGAAATTATATATATATATATATATGCAGAGAGAGAGGCTTTATCTATATGTATACATACATAAATATGTATGTAAACACACACACTAAAGGACTTTGGCTTAATCACAGGGTCAGATGAAGCCTCCTGAGGAAATGGTCCTTGTGATAAGATGTAAAAGTTAATTGAAGAAGAAGATGGGGCCAGGCAAGGTGTCTCAAGCCTGTAATCCCAGCACTTTGAGAGGCTGAGGCAGGCAAATCACTTGAGGCCAGGCGTCTAAGACCAGCCTGACCAACATGGCAAAACTCTGTCTCTACTAAAAGTACAAAAATTGGCTTAGCATGGTGGCACACGCCTGTAGTCCCAGCTACTTGGGAGGCTGAAACACGAGAATTCCTTGAACCCAGGAGGCACAGGTTGCAGTGAGCCAAGATTGCACTACTGCACAATAAAGTCAAGGAAAGCCTGCATGGCTGCAGGAGGCAGTGAGAGGCAAAGCACAGTGTGGAATGAGAATGGAAAACTGGGTTAGACAGACAATATGCAAGGTTTGTAGGCTTTTTTAAGGATTAACATCTAACAAAATGAATTGTTTCAATTTAGCATTTAGTTTATAGAATATCCTGGTGACATTGTGAGTAAGCTAGAAGAGAAATTAGCACCTACAAGAAATGCTTTGTGTCTCCCTTTTGGGGAGATGGTGAGTATATTTTTACATTCAAGATATAGTTGCATTATGCTGCATGACATAGTTATTATTGCCTAAATGTGTATAGTTCAAATTTGGATGATGTGGACTTTGCTAGATAATGTATGTTGATACTCAATGGGATAATATATAATCCTAAGGGCCATATAAATATAATACATATTGCATGTTTTAAAATATACATTGATGGTGTCATTAATATGTCATCAAAGATATTCAAAGTCATCCTTGCCTTTCTAAGTAAATACTTCCCTCTATCACAAGAATTAAGAGCCTAAAAACTGTATTTGCCAGACACTCTTGCAAGAAATTTTCTGGCTTAAATTCTGCCAAGAAGATGCACTCTCATAAAATGTGGAAGTTTGAAAAGAAAGAGAAGCACTGCCCTCCTCCAAAAGCAATGCATAAATCATGTCTTAAACTATGAACAAGACTTGAGAGCAGGTAGTTTATTTTGGAGTTCATCCAGAAGCAGAAGAGAGTGGAAAAGTGACACAAGGAAGGGAAGAAAGCCAATAAAGGAAAATCGACATATGGATTACAGCTGTAGTCAACTGAGGCTCAATCCTGCTGGAAACCCTTGGAGGGATTACATAGAATAGACTTCAGAATTGTTCCACTGAGGGTAAGGAGCTGCCACGTTCATTCACCAACTTCTGATCCTCAGTGGTTGAAGGTTGCTCCAGGGGCATTCATTTTCTGACACTCATGTCCTGCCCCACATGCAGCATGTCTGTACAGAGAGACAGACATAGCTTCTGAATGTATAGGAATTGATCCCACAAAGCTTCAAGGGGTATTTTAGAGGGACCAAGATCTATAATGAGTACAAAGCTCTTAGAACTCATGTCAGCCCTGCAGGAGGTTGAGATTATTGGCATCAACTTTATGATTCCTGCATTTCTGGGTTCTCTAAGTACCAGAGCACTTTCTTCTGATGTTTCCTGCCTCTGATTTCCAACCATGTTGTGTCTAATTTCCTGTATTAAATACCTTCTACCTAAAGTGGTTTCTGTTTTCCTGACCATACTAGCTGATATGGGCAGGATAGGAATGAAGATGTGGAGATATTCAAGAAATATTTTTTTTATCTTAAAAAATCACCTCAGTCAATAATTACATGAGAGAAAGGTGAAAGAGGAAAAATCTATAACGATTAAAGTAGAATATAAGAAATACATTTGTTCATATTAGAGTGAGGGGCAAGGTGAGGGAGATAACTATTTTTCAAATATGTAGAGTTTGATGAAACTTCAATACACTTAATGGGAATTATATTTAGGAGGCAGTTTGATAGATGTATGAATCTGCATTTCAAAAGAGATGTTGGGTTGGTGTCATAGATTTAGAAATCTGAGTTCCAACAATGTTTGAAACTAGGTAAGATTTCCTATGAAGACTATTTAAAACAAGAATAGATACAAAAATTGAAGATGCAAGTGAGGGAGTACCTGGGGAGAAAACTGAGGAACTATCAGTAAAATGTAAAAAAAAAAAAAAAAAAAAAATAGAAAAGAAGCCAAGGAAGAAGAAAATTTCAAGACTGACCACAGTATCAAATAGAACAGATCTGGGGGGAAAAAAAAAACAGAGAAAGAGAGAGAGATTCTAAAGTATCCTTTGAAATGGACAACGATTAGATCATTGGTAATTGAAGCAAAAGCATTCTCAGTCGTAGAATTGGAACAAAGCTTGACAAAAATAGGTTGAAATTTTTAAATTTAGCTGTAACAGCAAGAGAACAAGGGAGGTTACTAGAAAAAAATACATATATGTGTAAATATATGTATTATGAGTTCCATAACAAATTTTTGTAGTATTCATTTACCTATCTGTATATTCAACTTAATAAAAACACCATAAATACAAATACTTATTAACTTTTTAAATATTTATTCAATATTGTTTCAGGTTTTTTTGAAGACTTTGTTATTTCTTTTACAAAAGAATCATTTTGTCTTGATTTATATCTGAGTAGTCATTTTAAATGTACAAGTTTTTCTTATGTTTAAGTAATATTAAATAAAAGTTTGTTCTTTCTTACATACTCTAATTATTTAGCTTCTATGCTACTTCCATGTTGAAAGTGATAAAGCTTTTAATACACGAGAGCTGCCTACTAGAAGCTCAGAAATGCTTGTGTTAATTGAGAATTTGTCAGTATGTTACTCCTGGATGCACGTGGATAAATCATACTGGTATTAGTAGGATTACGATAATGCAATGCAATAAGGCTTTACAGCTCTTTATTTTTAACACAATTTATGGCTTGTGGCACACAATACTACTTAAAATGTGAATATAGAAAATCCTATGCTAAGCACAGTGGAAGCAGCATTGTTTTTCCTGTTTTAGAATTTACATCTGCAGCACTCAAAAAATTCCACAGGTCTGTCATCAATAAACAATACTAGATTATATGCTAAACACCAGAGATACAAGAATCAGAGAGATATGTCTTAGGACTTTTTTTTCAAACCACAGCTTGACACCAATTAGAGATCTGTTAAATCAGTATCTTAGGGTTGCACTGATGTTTCTAATGGGATGGAAAGGAAGGAATGACAATGGAATGGGATAGAAAATATTTGCATACATTACCCATTACAAATATAAATATTATTTCATGAAATTGAATTTCAGTTTTATACATTACTCATATAAGGATGTGTTTGGTGACAGACATGCAAATAGAGCATTTCAAAGTAATAATATAAGTGCTATGATAAAAGGATATTCCAGTCATACATAAGCTAGAGAAAAGGGATTTAACCCAGCCTGCAGAGACACAGGAATCTTTCAGAAGGAAATAAATGCAGTATTTACCAGTTATACTAATCAACATCAGGTTATTCATTAAATAAAATCCTAAATGTATTATGGAAGAACAATTTGAAGTGGTGCTATTAGAAATATTTTTATGACTTATAAAATTCTGTAAAATACTGCTTAGATATTAAGACTTCACAAGCTACAATGACATGACCGTTAACCCCACTGAAAAATAGTTATAGCCAGTTATGGTGGCTTGTGCCTGTAAATCTTAACACTTTGGGAGGCTGAGGTGGGAGGATGGCTTGAGATCAGGAGTTCAAGACCACCCTGGGCAACATAGTGAGATCCTATCTAATCAAAAATAAACTAAAATTAGCCAGGCATGGTGGCTCAAGCCTGTAGTCTTTACTACTCAAGAGGCTAAGGCAGAGGATTGCTTGAGCCCAGGAGTTCAAGGCTGCAGTGAGCTATGATCACAGCCCAGATGACAGACCAAGACTTTGTCTCTAAAAGAAAAAAAAAAAATTAAACAAAATACTAATATAATAATTTTTTCCACAATTTTCGTTTTACAATTCACTTTTCTCTTTTTTTTTTCTTTTTTTTCTTTTTTTGAGACGGAGTCTATGTCGCCCAGGCTGGGGTACAGTGGCATGATCTCAGCTCAATACAACCTCGAACTCCCAGGGTCAAGCGATTCTTCTGCCTCAGCCTCCTAAGTAGCTGGGATTGCACCTGGCTAATTTTTGTATTTTTAGTAGAGACGGAGTTTCACCATGTTGGCCAGGCTGGTCTCAAAACTCCTGACCTCGGGTGATCGCCCATCTCAGCCTCCCAAAGTGTTGGGATTACAGGAGTGAGCCACCACACCTGGCCTAGAGTATACTTTTCAATTTATAGTTAAAAATATGTCTTGAAACAAATAATATGTTACTCCTATTTGGATTGTTTTCAAATTAACTTTTTTACTATTTAAAGTCGGTAGCTCCATATTAAGAAGAGGAAGCATAAATACTGAATGCAGCATACATATTTGAAACATTTACATTAGGCTTCAGAATATTTTCACCAATGTTCTATGGAACAATGGACATATTCTATGTTCAATGGACACACTCACCTTGATTCTGTCTTTGATTTTTTTTTACAAGTCTGCAAGGCCTCCAAGTAATGGAATGTTACAGGTTTCAATAACCAGTTACATGGTGATGATACTCAAGTCTATATTCAGTTCTAGGTCTGTATTTTCCAGTATTGAACAGCTCCTTTTGTATATTCCACAAATACCTCAAAATCAGCCATCTTCTAAATAAATTTATTATTTTATACCAAAAATAAGATTCCCTATGTACAGTAGAGTACCTAACCAGCTACCTGGTTAGTAGCACCATCATCTAACTAGTCACTTGAGCAAGAAAGCTAGTAGTTATCTGAGATTCCCTCCTCTCCATTATATTACCATTTTCAATTAGTTAATAAGACTAGAGGATTTTCCAAACTCGATTTACCCCTCCCTCCCTCCCTCTTCTTTATTCACCTTCCATTGCTTTAGTTCAACTCCTCACTTACACAAATTTAGTATCCTCCCTACCTCCCATCTTCTTCTCTAACTCAACCTCTTCTCTGCTGTCAGAGTAATGTTTCTGTAACAGAAATTAAACTACATCATTCCTCTACTTAAAATTCTGTAATGGCTCCTTATTTCTGATAAAATAAGATCCTTAGTATATAAGGCCCTTCTACTACCTACTACCTTGTCCTCAAAGACAGTAATTCTATCTTGACATCATTATATCTGCAGCCCAACTCTTTAACAAGCTCACTGTTAGGTAAACCCAACTATTTAACAAGCTTACTGTTGGTACCTGCTTTCTAGCCACAACTCCCATCACCCTTTCTGCCTCACATGATGCACATCATTTTTCTAGCAGGACTAAATCATCTGCCAGTGCCAGAGGACATAAATCTATCTCAAGCTGTGACTTTTCACAGGCTGCTCCTTTTCCTGCTGTTACAGGTTTCTTTTTACAATTCATGCTCCAAGACTCAGTAAAATGTTCCTACATGGTTTCATGCCTTTTTTCCTAATTTTTTTGGATTTTTTTCCAAAATTTCCAACTTTTCAAGACAAAATTAACTATTGCCTTTTCTGTATTCCTGTTGCCCTTTGTAGATTTATTATTATATTTATTATAAGTATTTTATCAAAATAATTCATTTGATTATTATAACACAATACTGCTGTAACTGCTCAGGTTTTTAACACCACTGCTAGATATTCAACCTTCAAAGTTCAGGATTCTATTCATTCTTATATCTCCAGCATCCATCACAGTCTGGCTCCCAGGAAGTGAACTTAATAAAGGTCTGTTGAATAAATGTATCAACATGAAACAAAAATAATATCATTAAGTGATTGGTTGTTACTTTAAATGTTCTCCTCCGAAAAGACATTATGATTAGGGTGTGTGATCATTAGGCTACATCCAAATTAATCTTGGAGATGATCATTGTTGTCATATGTTTATATGCAATCAAAACATTATGGTTATTAGGTTGCTTTTGTCTTTTCCATATCGGAGAGTCAAATTTCAACTTTGTCAGGATTTTTTTGTACACCACACCATGCACTTTGCAGCACGGAATATTCTTTTTCAACCCCTAACAGCAAGGGCTAAGGAGGTGGACATAAGAAAGGCTAACTTGGTATGAATGGATCTTGGGACAATTATGCCTCTCTCCATGGCTTGGTTAACAGGACCCTCGACATTTTGCTCATGATCCATTTATCAGACTGTAATTTCTAGTATTCACTTTCTTCCTTCATGAAAATCCAAACTGTTTATCTTTAGGTGCTTACCTTAAAAACAAAAGTTGCTCAGGCTGGGTGTGGTGGCACACTCCTTTTTTGGAGGAGTATTTTGGGAGGCAAGGTGGGCAGACTACTTGAGCCCAGGAGTTTGAGACCAGCCTGGGAAACATGGAGAAACCCCAACTCTACAAAAAAAAAAAAAAAGTTAGTCAGCCTGGTGGCATGCATCTGTGATCCCAGCTACTCAGGAGTCTGATGTGGAAGAAACACCTGAGCCTGGGAAGTCCAGGCTGCAGTGAATCATGATTGCACCACTGCACCTCCAGCCTGGGCAATGGAGTAAGACCCTATCACTAAATAAATAAATAAACTAAAATTTTTTTAAGTTGCTAATCAAATAGGATTGGACCACAAACCCATGAGTGAGCCTAGCTAGCATTAAGTAGACCCAACCAGCCTACCCATGCATTCATAAGCAAAAAATCAGTGCATGTTTTATGTCACTGCTATTTTGTGGTTGCTTATTTCATACCATTATTGTGGCAATGGACAGCTGAAACAGAATCCTAGTTCAGAAAGTCTCCAACTAAAATATACCAGTAACAGGTAGTTGTGAGAGTTTGCCAGCCCTTTAGTATCCATTTATAGCAATCTTTGGAGAGATGTAGATTTGCCTTCTCTTCTCCCACTGATGGGAGACCAGGCACAGTAGGCAATATAAAAAGAATTAGAACTGAATGTCTGGAAAGCAAAGTTTTAGCTGTGGCTGTACTACTAGGTAATAGGGACCTCAGACAAGTTAAAATAAGATAATATTAAGATTACAGTTGTTCCCAAATCTGACTATAAAAGTACTGGAGAAATTTTCCGGTGACATTGTTTTTGACATAAATTCCCAGTAGTTCAGAGGTGGTACTAGAAAAAAGCTTTTAAAAGTTGGTTATCTGCAAGATTAGGAGTCTCAAATCCTCAGTTGTATTTGCAAGTTATTTTTACGGGTCATTCCAGATTATTTTTTGTCATTCTTTTCTTTGGTGAGCTATTGGTATGAACAAAATTACTTAGAAAATAAGTGGTGTATTAACACCAAAAAATGAATAAAGCCCCTCTCTAATGATGAATTAACCACTCCAATGTGAAAAGGTCTATGTATTTGCTAAGTAAAATGGTGTTTATAATCTACAGTCTGGTTGTGGTAGGCAGAATTCTAAGATTTCCGGTCCCTGGTGTATATAAACACCTTCTCTCATTAAATCAAACACTAATCTAGGTGCTAGTGTGAAAGCATTTTATAGACGTAATTAAGCTCCCAAATCAGTTGACCTTAAAGTAGAAAGATTACAATCGCAGAGAGTCTGGCCTAATCACATGAGCCCTAAAAAGGAAACAGGTTCTTCCTGATAAAAGGGATTCAAAGCATCAGAGGACTCCATGTCAGGGAGATTATCTAATGCTGGCTTTGAAGATAGAGGGGGCCACGGGCAAAGAATGCAGGTGGCCTCTAGGAGTGGAGAGCAGCCCCTGGATGATTGTCAGCAAGGAAATGTGGACCTCAGTACTACAACCACAAGAAATTAAATCTTGCCACAACCACGAGCTCCAGATGAGAAAACAGGCTTTCTGGGAACTTCAGCTAAGCCATGGTCAGACTTCTGACCTATAGCAGTGTGGGATAATAAATGGCTGTTTCTTCAAGCAGTAAAGTTTGTGGAAATTTGTTGTACAACATTACAAACCTAACACACTAATATAAAGGGTTCTGTATTTGAATTTTGGAATTTAGGAAAGCTGAGTTCCTGGGTCCGTTACTGTAATTGATTAGATAGCCTAAAACAAGGCAATGGCTTTCATTAATGCCTTCCCTTAGCCTGTAGAATCCCATAACAAAGCAGCTTAATATTACACAAAATAATATTTTCAGAATTTAAATACCTCCTTAAAACAAATGTAGAAATAAAATATTCATTTTGCTTTTCTTTTCTTACATTGTGAAGAATCCCTCCTATCTGTCATAAAAATGACTTGATTTTAATTAGGAGTCTAACAAAAAAAGTAACTATGAATTCCAAAAAAAACTCAGTCATCAGTTCTGGCAAATGTTCTATTAATAAATGATGTTATTAGTATTTTATGTATTTAATTTTAATGCTTCTGAAATAATTATTGATATTATAATTTATTATTTCAGTCTACTATTCTATAAGTAAATCTAGGTGGATCTGGAAGAAACCACTGCTCTGAACTCAGTGGAAAAAAAGGAGAAAGAGAAATCTATTCAGTTTACCTTGTAAAATACTCTGAGTAATCTCTTTAAAGCACACATACAAAAATTAGAATTTAGAATTTTACAATTCAGAATTTCAGCAATTTTCATTTAGAATTTCAGCCATTTACATTCTTTTAATAATTGATTCAGTGTTGATGTTATTAAAATAAAGTACCTGCATTTGCCATGATGAAGTATCAACACAAGTCATTTGTTTTACAAAAGGTATTGGCTGCCATCTCTTGGACTGCGTGAGCATTGTGCTTCAAAAAGAATAAACAAACCCTCAGCCTTTGCAAAAATTTCTTCACAAAAGAAATCAAAAAAAGGTATGAGTAGTTGAGCAGCAAACAAATATTAATTGCATGTATTTGATTATTTCACTTAGAAATATGACTTATGTATGTGGTTAATTTTTCTTGGATGTGTTTTTAAAAGGTTTATTCAAACAGGAGGCAAATAAATGTATACATTATCCTAATTTTAGATTTTATGTTTTTATTTAAAATATTATTTGCATGCTTTCACTTAATGATTATTCCATCTTATTCTATAGTTATGGCTACAACACTAGTCACTTCTCTCTTTAATATATGAGTTAAGATGCCAAGTCTGATTCCTTTCTTCTGAACTTAATTGACAGTACAAATCCTTCGGAGATAAATAATTATGGTTTCTCACTAGAATCAAGTTTATTTTCATCTTACAGATATCATGTGGTTGAACTAATAGGACAAAGAGAACGCTTAATTACTGATATAAAACTGAACTACACTCATTTTACGGAAATTAGTGATAAAAACTCACATTTCAATCTTCTCTCCATTCATGATTGATTCTGTATGGCATCTGTACATACTTTTTTAAATTTTATAAATTAATGATTTTCTAAAAGAAGAAAGTATTTAAGAAGACTCAGTCTCTAAATATATATTTAATTTTACCTATAAGATACCTAACGTAGAAGACTATAAAAGTAAAAACCAAAAAATATTAAAAACAAAGGCAGTTTTTCTGTCATATAAAAGGAAATTGTATCACAACCTACAAATAACCAAATGTAAATTAAACGGGCCTGTTTTTACAGTAATAACTGTGAATAAATGCAAACATCATACTCCCATTGGAGCTCACTATGTATGTGAGAAGTAGAAACCTCTCTTGGCAATTAGTAGATTGCTGTAATAGTGTGCAGTTTTGTAATAGAACATTTTGTTACTTTTTAAAACTTTGGGTTTCTATTTTTAATATGTTCTATTAAACAATTTGAGATAGTAAAAAGAAAACCATTTAATTGCTTCTGAGGTTGTGAAAACTCCTTGGGTATTTGAAATGATCTAACTTTGAAATAATTATTATTATGTTGTTAAGAATTGAGTGTTCATGTAATTCATAATTATTTGCCTTCTCACCAGGCAGATCATCTAGGATGAAATTACAGAAAAATTAAGGAATGGTGTATCAGATATACAAGTAGTTTTGAATTCAAATTTGATTATTTAAGCAGTAAAATTCACATTGCTTAATGTCTTAATTATCTAGGCAAAAACTTCAAGTGAAATACCAAATATGTGGAAAGTAGAAAATATGTGAATACAAAGAGAATCCTAACTCTTGTCACCAAGAGAAGAACAGGGTTGATGTTGCTGGTTTAGAGCTGTAAAGTTGTGACACCTGGTGGATACTGTTGAAAAGGCACGTGGTACAGCAAAAGAAACTATTGACAGAGTAAACAGACAACATACAGAATGGGAGAAAATATTTGCAAACTACGCATCTGACAAATCTATAAGTAACTTAAAACAAATTTAGAAGAGAAAAATAACCCCTTGAATAGTGGGCAAAGGACATGAACAGACACTTCTCAAAAGAAGACATACATGCAGCCAACAAGCATATGAAGAAAAGCTCAACATCACTGGTCATTAGAGAAATACAAATCAAAACCACAAGGAGATACCATCTCACACCGGTCAGATGGCTATTATTAAAAAGTCAAAAAATAACAGATGCTGGCAAGGTTGTGGAGAAAAGGGAACATTTTATACACTGTTGGTGGGAGTGTAAATTAATTCAACCAACCATTGTGGAAAACAGTATGGCAATTCCTTAAGAGCTAAAAAGAGAACTATCATTCCACCCAGCAATCCCATTACTGGGTACATACCAGAGGAATATAAATCATTCTATCATAAAGACACACGCTCATTAATGTTCACTGCAGCACTATCCACAATAGCAAAGACGTGCAATCAACCTAAATGCCCATCAATGATAGACTGGATAAAGAAAATATGGTACATATACACCTTAGAATACTATGCAGCCATAACAAAGAATGAGATAATGTCTTTTGTGAGAAAATAGATGGAGCTGGAGGCTATTATCCTTAGCAAACTAATGCAGAAACAGAAAACCAAATACTGCATGTTCTCACTGATAAGTGGGAGCTAAATGATAAGGACTTATGAACACAAAGAAGGAAACAACAGACACTGCATCTACTTGACAGGAGAGGGTGGGAGAAGGAGAAGGAGCAGAAAAGATAACTACTGGGTACTGGCTTAATACCCGAGTGATGAAGTAACATGCACAACAAACCCCTGTGACACATGTTTACCTATGTAACAAACCTTCAGTTGTACCCCAAAACCTAAAATAAAAGTTAAAAAAAAGAAAGAAAAGGCATGTGATAGCCATGTGCAGTTAAATTCAGCAGCCAAGAGCCCCCTGTGGCTATTGAGCACTTGAGGTGCAGCCAGCCAGCATGGAGATGTGGTATTCAAAGACCTTGTATTAAAAAAAATACATAATATCTAATAATGTTTTATATTGGTTACATGTTGAGGTGATAATATTCTGGCTATATTTATTAAATAAAATATATTAAAATTGATTTCACCTGTTGCTCTCTTACTTTTTCCTATTTGGCTACTAAAAATGTTAAAATTATATATGTAGTTCACATTTGTGATTTATATTTCTATTGGATAGTGCTGTGATAGAATCTAAGGCTTAAATACTATTAAGGTATAAAATTTCTCAGCGTCTTTGTGAGAATAGGAAAAAATGTATGTAATGTATGATTAACATATGGTAGACAAAATTTTAACATGGCTTCTACTGGTCCACATCCTTTTATACCTCTCCATTGGGGTAGGCAGTTTCTGTGAATAGAATGGGATATCATTCCCTTCAATGAGGGTATATTGTATGGCAAAGGTAAAGGGATTTTTGCAGATGTAATTAAGGTTTCTAATTAGTTGACTTTGAGTTGATCAAAAGGGAGATTATGCTGGATCGGGCCTGGCCTAATCAGATGATTTCTTCAAAGACACTCAAAGCAGCAGCAGACACTCACCTACTGGCCTGTAAGAAGCAAACTGCCATGTTGTAGGGAAAGCCACAAGGCAAGGAATGTCAGGCAGCCTCCAGGATTTGAGGGCTCAGTCCTTTGGCTATAAGAAATTAAATTCTGTCAACAACCAGTGAGCTTGGAAGAGGAGGCAGGCCTCAGATGAGGCTGCAGCTCTGTCTGACAGGTTCACTGCAGCTTGTAAGACCCTGAGCAGGGGCCCAGCTAAGCTATGCCTGGATTCCTTACCCACAGAAACTGAGAGATAATAAGTGCATGACATTTTAAACTGCTAAGTTTGTGGTAATTTGTTTTGCAACAGTAGAAAACTTATGATTTGAACTTTTTGTAACTTTTTTGTGTTAGAATATCATAGGTTTTTTTTTTCATCTAAGACATATTCATCATAAGAAGTCAAAATCAGCAATGAAAACCGTAACTTTATTATAGCATATAGTTTACTATGGCACGCATTTTATCATAGCATATATAATGGAAACAGAAATAAAAACAAGGAAATTATATCAAATTTAATATAAACTTCTCAATCAAGCTGTGCTATGTAAATTATAATAGCTTCAACCCAGAGCTCTTTTGAATTTAAAGCAGTGGTGCATCTTCTTATTTCTTCTTATTTAGAGCTATTTTAGCACTTAAAGTCAAGAGGCTTCTAATGGTGAAGAGACGAATGGGTACCAGTAAAAGAAAACCAGGACAAGTGAAGAGATAAAGCCAATCCCCATGAGCTCATATGCCTACTTTGGGACCTCTAAACAGATCTTCTAATGATCTAAAACTTAATCTAGTATCAGAGACTTCACTCTGCTCCCTTGAATTTCCAAAATTTATATATAGTCTTGACCCCATTTATCAAGTTGAAGATTAGTTCAAAGAGTAGTGATGTACAAAAAGTCATGCCCTGTAGCTTTGCCGATGACTCTGGAGGTGATGGCTGCAATTCTAGCTCCTTCAATCAACTTACTGTTCGTCAGATTCACCATAATCTTCCTAGGCTCCTGAGCCTTTGCACTTACAGTTTGCTTTTCCTAGAATACATTTTTCATTGCTTGCATACCTGGAAAAGGCTACTTCTATTGTGAACTTTCCTCACTTCCTTCTGTTGTCTCCTTGTATAGCTTTTGCTTTTTCCCTCCAGTTAAGTATTTCTTCTATTCATTGATACTGACTAGCAGAATAAATGTGGCAACATGGCTTGGCATTCTTGTGATTACCTATACTGACTTCAAAAGAGTCCGTGAGAGAGCCACAGGTTTGTAGTACTCAAAAAGTTCTCAAATGTGCAGGCTTAAATACACATATCCATACAAAAAGAAACAAAATCAAAAACTGCTCCTCTCTTTGCTGCTTCTGCTCTTGCTCCTCCTACTGCTGCTGCTGCTGCTGCTGCTCCTCCTCCTCCTCCTTCTTTTGAGACAGAGTCTCACTCCTTCACCCAGGCTGGAGTACAGTGGCGTGATCTCAACTCACTGCAACCTCTGCCTCCCAAGCTCAAGTGATTCTCCTGCCTCAGTATGCTGAGTAGCTGGGATTACAGGCACATGCCATGACACCCAGCTAATTTTTGTATTTTTAGTAGAGACAGGTTTTCGCCACGTTGGCCAGGCTGGCCTCAAACTCCTCACTCCAAATGATCCACCCGCCTCGGCCTCCCAAAATGCTGGTGGTAGTACAGGCATGAGCCATCTCACCCAGCTGTGTTTCTTCTCTTGACCAGGGATTGCAAAGATGCACACCTAGGCTTCCCTCAGTTGCATGTTGTAACTACAGGGTGTTACACATCTCATTTTTGTTATACCTGCCTGTGTCTGCTGATATTAGGTCAATTGATCTGTTTTCTCATATCCTTGCATTTTGGCTTCTTATTTTTGGAAGAGGCCTTTTTTCCCTTAAATTAGTTTTTACTATGTCAACACATTTCCAAAATACTATAAGACCTACTTTTATATTAAATTAATTTCTTGTTACCCTAAGGCAGAGTTAGTTGTTCTTGGCACTATAGTTTCAGAACACTTTGCAGAGTTCTGTTACAGAATTTACCATGTTGTATAGTAACTACTTCATGTCTAGATCTACCATTAAATTAAGAATAGGGGCCACACCTTATTCAACGTTGCATCCCTAACTTGTAGCAGGCAATAAAATAAAACAAAATAGAATATACTATCAACTTGAATTAAAACCTCAGTGAGCTTCATCAAAACATTTAAAACAAACCTGAATTATTTCCAGTAGTAAACTTCCTTCCCTCTGCAATAAGCTGATTATTTCATTGGTTGAACTAGATCTACAATGGGGTGGCGTGACAAATGGGAAATTGGGGAAGGGGAGGGAGGAGTGGGCATGAGGTTACAATTGTTTTGTGTCGTCTTCCCGCTGCCCTCCACACCCCTAGGCCTAATCAACTAACCACTGTCATTGTCTAAGGTTTCAGGGCCAGAACCTCTTAAACAAGTTATTTAAGAAGTTAAGAAGTTGTCAAAAACATGACTTTCCTGCAGGTGAATTTGATGTTTTAGATTATAGAAATTGAAAGTGAGAGTAGGTAAAAAGAAGAATATAGTTCTTAAGGGAAAGAAAAGATTAAAACTATGCTCCTATTTTCCACAGTGAAGGTCGTAAGCGTGCTTGAGGTATTTTGGTTAGCTTCACTTCTCATAACTGGTGATATTTATTTTGATAATTACAGTGTAGAAAGGTTTTTTTAAAGGGAACATTTTCTGACTCCTATATTTATCTGAGTTATTATCTTTCTATGAGATTAGCTATTGTTTGAGCCCATCTCAGCCAAGTTTATTGGCAATTCCAGTCTATTTGCCAACAACTTAAGAAGCACTTATTTTAAACTAAAGTACACCCCAATCCTTAGATGAAATCCTGCCTCAGGTTCATAACGCCAAATCAATAGAATCATTCAAATCCAAGGTTAACTCTTATCTCGGAACCAAGCTCATTCCTATTGATTAAACTTTTATTTTTGTCTTATTATGATGAACAGAAGGACCTTGGAAGTGGCTGTAGAAAGAAAGGTGCAATAAACAATCCATTTATGTCCCTTTGTAACATCAAATATTCATATAATTTTTGCTTTCAATTTTATTCCAAATATAATAGCATGTCTCCTTGTCTATAAGAATTATTTTTTCCTGATTGATGGAGTTTTTCAAATACCAACTATTATCAGTGTTTTTAAAAAAAATGCTGGGGGAATAAGAGGAATGAGAATAAAACAGACATGTAGCACATGAAATAGTCACAGCAGATTTCTATAAAATTAGAGAAAAATAAGTTTGTGAATGCTTAAAGAATTAATCAGTTTTTCTGTATGGAGAGTCCTTAAATAGCCAGAAGTAGATCAATCATTCAATCTGGCAATCCCACTATTGGGTATCTACCCAAAGGAAAAATCATTATATGAAAAACACACTTGCACACATATGTTTATAGCAGCACAATTCACAATTGCAAAGATGTGGAACCAACCTAAATGCCCATCCACTAATGAGTGGATAAAGAAAATGTGGTATATATGCAAGATGGAATACCACTCAGCCATTAAAAGGAACGAAATAATGTCTTTTGCAACAACTTGGATGGAGCTGTAGGCCATTATTCTAAGTGAAGTAACACAGGAGTGGAAAATCAAAAACCATATGCCCTCACTTATAAGTGGGATCTAAGCTACGAGTAAATAAAGGCATACAGAGTGATATAATGGACTTTAGAGACTCAGAAGTAGGAGGGTGGGAAGGCGGCTACAGATAAAAAGCCACACTTTAGGTATAATGTGCACTACTCTGGTGATGGGTACACTAAAATCTCAGAATTCACCACCATATAGTTCATCCATGTAACAAAAAGCCACTTGTACCCCAAAAGCTATTGAAATAAAAAAAAAACATGCTGTATACCTTAAATAAATACAATTTTGTCTTTTAAAAAAATCTGTTTTTAAAAGAATTTTAGTTTACACAACTTGGCACTAGCAAATGCTTGATGTTTTTATTCTCCCTATTTTTTCCTTGTGGACATTTTGATATCCTTTTTATTTTGTCTATGATGACAAAAGCAAATATACAGGTAACCATAATAATAAAAGATTTATAGAGCAAAACTAAAGTTTTTCAGAGAAGAAGAAATTCTGCCTCAAGACTGCAGTATCAACTCTTGCCTGAATTTCCATCCTTCTGCCCTGCCCTACAAATTTTCAGACTCATCAGCCCCCAAAAACACATGAACCAATTCAAAAATAAAGAAACTAATTAATTAATTTTATTTCCCTGAAGAACCCTCACAGATAAAATAGGTATGAACGGTATTTTCAGCTACAAGCAGGTATGCAAGAAATATCAAATTTCTTTTATTTTATTTAAATCAAATTAATTCCAACTCCAAATGTCCATCACACAGGCCAGCAGGAAATTCAACCTAGGTCCTAAGAGGTCACAAGCACCCTTTCATCTTTCATTATCGTGTTCTCCTTTGATATCTCATTTTCCAAGGTCACTTAGTCCCTGCTATAATTTCAATAGTTGTACCCTCCAAAATTCATGTTGAAATTTAATCCACAATGTGGCAGTGTTGAGAGGTGGGTCCTTTAAGAGGTGAATGGGTCATGAGGGCTCTGCCTTCATTAATACATTAATATATTCATGAATCAGTGGGTTAAAAGGTAAATGGATTACTAGGTTATCATGGGATTGGAACTTGTGGCCTTATAAGAAAAGGAAAAAAGACCTGAGCTACCATGTTAGCACATTCAGCCCCCTCACCCTGTGCCACTTTGAGACTCTGCAGAGAGCCCCCACCAGTAAGAAAACCCTCACCAGATGCAGCCCCTCAACCTTGGACTTCTCAGCCTCCACAACCATAAGAAATAAATTCCTTTTCTTTACAAATTATCCAGTTCCAAGTATTCTGTTATAAGCAACATAAAACAGACTAATACAGTCAGTCCCTAAAGGAAGACAGCTCTGCTCATCCTATGTCAAACCTCAGTGCAGGAATATTTGTCAAAGCAGACAGTCCCGTTGCCCTGGGCCCAGGAGAAACACAAAGTAAAATCACTCAAATGTGTAGCCAGTTCCTGCGGTTACTGTCAGGGAATATAGCGTAGATCACCACTATTCTCGGGAGTCATAAACCTCTAGTCTCAGTTTTGGAGAATTAATCTTCCCTCACTCATTTCCATCAAAGGAATTCAGCTTTCTCCTCTATCCTGAATATTTTTCAGAAGCTCCCTCCATTAAACAAAATCCAAGAAGGCAAGCTATTGACAAGCAACATCTCCTTTCTATCAAGTAATAAAAATTCATCTTGAGAAAGAACAAAGACAAAATTTTCTACCAGTAATGGAGCATAAACATCACAGGAACAAAATTCAATGTATCAAAAAATGATCATATTCAGTGATATGTTAACCAACAAGTTCTGTGGGAAAGAGGAGGGAAAAAGAACTCTAATTTGTAGGATTTGCCTGCTTCCGTGTTGTAAATGTTCCCATTGCAGTTGATTTCAAGCTAACCATGTGACATCACTGAACACAGAGTTGGAAAGAGATGTTCAGTAGCACATAATTATGTAATATACCTACTACATAGATACAATAGACATAACCTCAAGAGCATGGATAATGCTGATATGTATTACCTTTGTTAACGATACAAATTATTTTCTTGTACATTTGAATAATTGTTTTTTAATAATGGCTTTTTCATGGCTGGGGCACACAATTTCTGAAGATTTATCAATCCACTTTTGTGAACCGATACTAGCTACAAAAAAATGTCAAAAGTCAAATGGCAAGCTGCACTACAACACTGATCTTAACCACACAATGAAAGACCACAAGCATGACTTTGATAAGAACACTGTTGCTATGCTGTGAATGTCTGTATTCCTCCAAAATTCACATTGAAACTTAAACCCCAAGATGATGGTATTTAGAGGTTGGGCCTTTTGGGCAATGATTAAGTCACGAGGTCTCTGCCATCATGAATGGGATTAATGCCCTTATAAAAGAGACTTCATGGAGTTGCCTGGCCCTTCCATCTCTTTTGCAATGTAAGGACACAGCATTGTCTCTTCTGCCATGTGAGGACACAACAACAAGGCACCATCTTGGAAGCAAAGAGCAAATTCTTACCAGAGGCTGGTGCCTTGACCTTGGACTTCCCAGCCTCCAGGACTGTGAGAAATAAATTTGTTATAGTCTATTATTTATAAATTACCTGCCTGTGGTGTTTTGTTATAGCAGCAGGAATAGACTAAGACTACCTGTGTAATGAAAATTGGCTCAGCCTCTGCAAACAAGGGAAGTAGACCTAAAGTTTTTTTTTCACCTCTTCAGGACAGACAGACAAATCTGGCCTGCTCAAATGAGAATAGCCACCCAGGCCATGAGATCAACTTGTTGCTTATTATTTATAACAGCTGCACTCAAACTTGTTGTTCTCATGACCATTTTGAACTCTTAAAAATACTGGGAAACCAAAGAGCTTCTGTTTATGAGAGTTAATCTCTCAATACTTGCCATATTAGAAATTAATTCTGAAACGTTTCATTAATATTTATTCATTTTTAAATAACAATAGTAAATCTATTAAATAGGTTGACATGTTTAGCACATTTATATTTACATAACAGCATATTTTATGAAAAATAACTATATTTTCCAGAAAAATAAAGTAATAAGGTAGCATTGTTTCACAATTTTTCAAATCTCTTTAATGTCTCTCTTAATAGAAAACAGCTGGAAAATGGATTAAGATAGTCTAATAGTCCATGAGGATCTGAATATTGTCAACAACCACTTAAGTGAACTTAGAAGTGGATCTTCCCCTATTCAAGTCTTCAGATAAGATCACAGCCCTGGCAACCCCTTGATTGCAGCCAGAAATCCAGAAGTCACAGTAAGCCAAGACCAGATTTCTTTTTTTTTTTTTTTTTTTTTGAGACAGAGTCTTTCTGTGTTGCCAAGGCTGCAGTGCAGTGGTGCAATCTTGGCTTACTGCAAGCTCCGCCTCCTAGATTCACGCCATTCTCCTGCCTCAGCCTCCCAAGTAGCTGGGACTACAGGCACCCGTCACTACGCCCGGCTACTTTTTTGTGTGCATTTTTAGTAGAGACAGGGTTTCACCATGTTAGCCAGGATGGTCTCCATCTCCTGACCTCATGATCCACCCGCCTCGGCCTCCCAAAGTGCTGGGATTACAGGCATGAGCCACTGCCCCCAGCCAAAGACCAGATTTCTGACAGACAAAAAGTATGAGATGATAGATGTTTGTTGTTTTAAACCAATGAGTTTCAGGGAGTTCATTACATTGCCATTGAGAACTAATACAAATGGAATAGTTGCTCAACACTCATTTATTTATTCAATGAATATATATGTTGAATGTGTGTGTACCAGTTACTGTAAGAGGAGAGGAGAAGCAGATGTGACTCTGACATGGGCCCTCTACCCTTAAAGAACCAGTCTGATGAGGGAGATAAATAGGAAAATAGATGGCATACGATATCTATAATGCAAATATAGGAACAAATTATGTGAGACTATAAAAAGGAAAATAACTCTATTTGAGAAGGCTTCACTAACTACCATTTGGAATAGTTCATAAAGGTTGAGCATGTTTAAGACTCTGGCAAGTGGCACTGATTCAATAGGAGCTGCTACTTCAGGAATCAAACCAAGGAGTCTACATGTAATCATTTCTGAACCACCTACATGCAGTTATTAGATAAAGCCATGAGAGGAAATAAGATTTCTTCAGAAAAAAAGCATATGGAGAAAACCCAAAACTTAAGACTCACGCAGGTGAAATATGAGAAGACAATACTTGATTGATTTGATAATAAATATGATGTCATGCAGTGTTTGCCAGAGACGACTTTGAGGGGAAAAAAAAAAGGCAATTGAAAAAGCTTGCTGAAGGAGATCGTTTTCAGAATTGTTTAAATTATGTATAGAAGATGTTTGCCCACACAAATAAGAAGGAAAATTACTCCCCATCCCCTTTGGTAAAAATGGTGAATCACAATTTTTACGTAGTAAAAATGATGTTTTTTTTTTGAGACGGAGTCTCGCTCTGTCGCCCAGGCTGGAGTGCAGTGGCGCAATCTCGGCTCACTGCAAGCTCCGCCTCCCGGGTTCACGCCATTCTCCTGCCTCAGCCTCTCCGAGTAGCTGGGACTACAGGCGCCCGCCACCACGCCCGGCTAATTTTTTGTATCTTTTAGTAGAGACGGGGTTTCACCGTGGTCTCGATCTCCTGACCTCGTGATCCGCCCGCCTCGGCCTCCCAAAGTGCTGGGATTACAAGCGTGAGCCACCGCGCACAGCCATGATGTTTTTAATATTAAGAAATTTAACATCTGAAATCAGCAAAATTGACTGTTATATCTTGTTAGTATCTCATTAATATCATATGCAAAAACTGGAGTTGTTTTTTTAAATAAACTTTATGGACAGAGAAATATATAATTTTCTAAGTTAATTTAAAACTACAAAACAAAAATTTTTGCAGTTATAAGTTAATCACTTTTTAAGAAAACAATTTCACTAAGGGATATCAAGCAGAGTATCAAGAAGAAAGTTGATAAATACTGGTCAAACTGAAAACCAAACACTAGTAAAGTCTGTGCTACCTAATGAGTTAAAAACCTGGACTTTGAAGTAGGAAGTCTACTTAAAAAGTGACTCTAGACAATTAATGTAAGCCTCAGTTTTCTAACAAAAACAGAGATTATCATAACTATACCTTCAAAACCAGGTTTTCAGAACTCATATTAGGTAAGATGTGTGAATACACCTTGAAACATTTAACTCATTACATGATTCTTATAGTTATCCAGGAAAAGATACCACAAATAGCCATTAAAACTATTTTTCATATTACAGCAATTTAAAAACTTACTTTCTATTTAACTGATAAAAAGGGTATCTTGATTTTTAGCCTTGACATATGGCAGTAAAACAAGAATTACAAATTGGATTTGCAAATAAATGGCAGAAAAACTTCCCTGATTTTTCATCTGAAATGTATTTTATTTGGAGGATCTGGTACATTTCCACAGGAAATTAATAACTTCATCAAAGCCATGAAATAAGGTTTGTTGCATTTATTTAGTCTCCTTTTACACAATGGCTTTTCCAAATCTGTGTGTGCTACTTTTGCCCCACAGTGTGAAAAGGAGACCATTAACTGCAGGATACCATTTGCTGTGTAGATTTTTGGGTCTTGTTTGCACTTGACATTTGAATTAATATATCCCAATTCTCCCTCCAATTTACTTGTACATTTATTGTAGTTGGTTAAAAGAAAAAAAACAGCAGGTAAGTCAGGTAATAAACTGTGAGTTAGTAGGCCATTTATCTTCTGTAATAAATAGGAGTCAGAAAGTCGCACAGAAAATTGGGCTATAGCATTCAATAAGGCATTCAGTAATGAATCAACGTGTTACTTCCTCCACCCTATTCTGTAGGCCTCAATGAAGTAACGAAAATGTTTTTCCTCTAATAAATGTTAGTAGTATATTCCTTTTTTAAAAAGTCCTTTCCTCACAAGAACACATAGAAAAGGATATATTTAAATACATTAAAAACACCAATTAGGATGATTTTCTCTAGCAGTACTCAACAGGAGATGAAAGGAAGGGAGAGAAAAGGTAGACTGTGGAAAGATAGATCAAAAGGAGGGAAAGATGATTTTACATGGGCTCAGAATGCATCCCAGTAAGTTCGTAAGTTACTACAATCCCTGCCCCCTTACTTTTAGCCAATGACCACTTCAAAAAAAACAGTCAACTATTGAAAGAAACTCACCTCTGCTTACATCTACCTACAAATATCTATATTTTTGTCCATTCATATTCCATTTCCTCTTATCTCACAGAGACTGGTACTTTCTTCACTTTCCTAACGAGAACACCTCTCTCTCTCTCTATGTTCTCTATCTTTTCTTCTGCCTGCGATTGTGCTTTGTCAATAATTCAGTTATAATTTCTGCATCCAGGCTGCCTTCAACCTCTCAATCTATAAACACATTCAAGCTCCCCACAATCTTAAATATGTCTTTTCTTACTTTTTGTCATTCCCACAATCTACTTTAACAGCCAATATCCTTAAGTCATTTACATTTACTGTTCCCACATTCTATTTGATTGTTCTACCCATTATAATATTGCTTCCATCACCATCAACTCCAATCAAGTTGATCTCATTTAAGCCACCCAGTGTCCTTCTAACCATACCCAAAGGGCTTCTTCAATTGTATCATGATCATTTTCCTATAGCATTTGACACCATTCCTCTTCTGAAAACTCTTCCTTCTTGGTTTTCTCAACACAACTCTTTCCTTATCTCCCTTCTACCTCTTTGTTAACTCCTTGTCTTTTCTTCTTCAATGTCTTCTTCAATGCCTTTGTGTTAATTATCTATTACTGTGTAACAAATTATCCTAAGACTTAGTGGCTTGACACAAAAAGAATCAAATACCTAGGAATACAGCTAACCAGAGAGGTAGAAGGTCTGTACAATAAAAATTATAAAACACTGCTCAAAGAAATCAGATGTGATACAAATATATGGGAAAACATTCCATGCTCATGGATAGGAAGAATCAATATCATCAAAATGGCCATACTGCACAAGCCAATATATAGATTCAATGCTATTCCTATTAAACTACCAATGACATTCTTCATGAAACTAGAAAAAAACTATTTTAAAATTCATATGGAATCAAAAAAGGGACAAAATAGCCAAGGTGATCCTAAGCAAAAAGAACAAAGCTGGAGGAATCATGTTACCCAACTTCAGACTATACTACAAGGCTACAGTAACCAAAACAGCATGGTACTGGTACAAAAACAGACACACAGACCAATGGAATAGAATGGAGAGCCCAGAAATGAGGGTGCATGCCTGAAACGATCTGATCTTCAACAAAGCTGACAAAAACAAGCAATGGGGAAAGGATTTCCTATTCAATAAATGGTGCTGGGATAGCTGGCTAGCTATATGCAGAAGATTAAAACTGGACCCCCTCCTTACACCATATACAAAAATTAACTCATGATGGATTAAAGACTTAAATGTAAAACCCAAAACTATAAAAACCCTAGAGGACAACAGTATTAGTCCGTTCTCATGCTGCTAATGAAGACAGTTTATAAAGGAAGTTTATAAAGGAAAGAGGTTTAATTGACTCACAGTTCCACATGGCTGGGGAGGCCTCACAATCATGGTAGAAGGTGAATGGGGAGCAAAGTCACATTTTACATGGCAGCAGGCAAGACAGCTTGTGCAGGGGAACTCCCCTTTATAAAACCATCGCATGAGACTTATTCACTACCATGAGAACAGTATGGGGTAAACCATCCCCATGATTCAATTATCTCCACTTGGCCCTGCCCTTGACACTTGGCTATTATTATAATTCAAGGTGAGATTTGGGTGGGGACACAGCCGAACCATATAAACAACCTAGGCAATACTGCTCTGGACATAGGACCTGCAAAGATTTCATGACAAAGACATCAAAAGCATTGCAACAAAAGCAAAAATTGGCAAATGGGATCTAATTAAACTTAAGAGGTTCTTCACAGCAAAATAAACTATAAACAGAGTAAACAGACAACCTACAGAATGGGTGAAAATATTTACGAACTATGCATTTGACATAAGTCTAATATTCAGCATCTATAAGGAACTTAAACAAATTTACAAGCAAAAAACAACCACATTAAAAAGTGGACAAAGGAAATGAGCAGATACTTTTCAAAAGAAGACATACATGTGGCAAACATGCATATGAACAAAAGGTCAACATCACTGATCATTAGAGAAATGCAAATCAAAACCACAATGAGGTACCATCTCACACCAGTCAGAAGGGCTTTTATTAAAAAGTCAAAAAGAAATGCTGGTGAGGTTGCAGAGAAAAGGAAATGCTTATACACTGTTGGTGGGAGTGTAAATTAGTTACATTGTGGAAAGCAGTGTGATGATTCCTCAAAGAGCTATAAGCAGAACTATCATTCAACCCAGCAATCCCATTACTGGGTATACACCCAAAGGAATATAAATTGTTCTACCACAAAGACACATGCCCGTGAATGTTCACTGAAGCATTATTCACAATAGCAAAGATGTGGAATCAACCTAAAAGCCCATCAACAGCAGACAGTATAAAGAACATGTGGTACATATACACCATAGAATACTATGCAGCCATAAAAAAGAACAAGATCATGTCCTTTACAGGAACATGGATGGAGCTGGAGGCCATTATGTTTAGCAAACTAATGCAGGAACAGTAAATCAGATACTGCATGTTTTCACTTGTAAGTGGGAGCTAAATAATGAGAACCAATAGAAATAGAGGGGAACAACAGACACTGGGCCTACTTGAGGGTAGAGGGTGGGAGGATGGAGAGGATCTGGAAAAGTGACTATCAGATACTATGCTTAGTACCTGGATGACAAAAAATCTATACATCAAACCCTCATGACACGAGTTTACCTGTATAACAAACCTGCCCATGTACCCCTGAACCTAAACAAAAGTTAAAATAATTTAATAGGGCCAGGTGCCATGGCTCATGCCTGTAATCTCAGCACTCTGGGAAGCCGAGGTGAGTGGATTACCTGAGGTCAAAAGTTCAAGACCAGCCTGGCCAACATGGCAAAACCCCATCTCTACTAAAAATATAAAAATTAGCTGGGCTTGGTGGCCCAAGCCTTTAATCCCAGCTACTCGGGAGGCTGAGGCAGGAGAATCGCTTGAACTCAGGAGGTGGAGGTTGTAGTGAACGGAGATTGCACCACTGCACTCCAGCCTGGGCAACAAGCACAAAACTCCATCTCAAAAAATAATAATAACAATTAAAAAGACAATAACTTACTGGCTTGAAACAGCAAACATTAATTACCTCAAAGTTTCTGTTGGTCAGGAATTTAGAAATGTCTTGGGGGAAAGGGAAAACACCCTTCTAGCTTAGAGTCTCTCACGAGGTTACAGTCAAGATATTGGCTGGGGCTACAGTAAGCTAAAGGCTTGAATGGGACTACAGGATTCATTTCCACAATGGTTCACCCATGTGGCTGTTGGTAAAGGTCTTAGTCTGTCGCTAGCTTTTTACAGATGTCTCAGTTCTTCACTGGCTATTAGCAAGAAGCCTCGGTTCCTCACCACATGGATCTCTTCACAGGCTGCTTGAGTGTTTTCACAACATGACAAATAGATTTCACCAGATCAAACAATGAGGGAGAGGGAGAGGGAGACAGAGAGAGTGAGAGAGACAGTGAGCGAGCCAGAGAGAGACAGAGAAAGCTACAGTACTTTTTATGCCATAGATATTATATACTGTTACTTCTGCTTTAATTTTATTTATTGGGAGTAAGCCATTAAATCCAGCCCGACACTAAAAAAGAGGGGAATTAAGCTCCACCTCTTAAGAGTATCAATTAATTTATGAACGTATTTATACTACCAATGACTTCTACATTTCCTGAATGTTGCTGTTACTTAAGGGTCTTACCTCTGCTCTCTTATCATCGTATTTACCTTCCCTAGGTGATCTCAACTATTCCCATTGTTTCAATTGTCATCTATATTACAGATGAATCTAAAATCAGTTTCTAGCCTCGATCCCTTTCCCAAACCCATATTTGTATTTTCAACTGCTGATTATCCTACATCTCCACCTAGAAAGCCAATACGATCTGTCCAAAACTAAACTTCTGTTTTTCTTCCCTCTTGCTCCAATTTGGCTCTTTATATCTTCAACCCAATTACCCACGTTAGAAAACATGAATCATCCTCAATTCCTACTTCTCCTTCTTACCTCTCATATCCTTTGATATGGATTTATCCCTACTGTTTATGCCTTCTAAATAACTCTCAATTTATTTTCTTCTCATCATCATTACCATCTTTGTACAGGCTGTCATCATTCCTCTCCAAGTCTACTGCAGTAGCCTAATAATTGATTTCCGTATGTCTAGTCTCTCCCCATTCTAATTTACTTTTCATCAGATTTATCTTGGCTAAAATATAGATGTGAGATCATATATCTCTACAAAAGCCTTGAATGGCTCACCAATAACCAGTTTAAAGAGCCCAAGCTCTTTAAAATGATATATAAGGCCCTTTAAAATCTGATCCTAATATGTTTTAGCTTCATCTCGTCACTGTCTCAACAAACCTTCACCAAATAATTGTCATTCCCTGAAAATGCCATGTACTTGCACACATTCACATATTTGCACATGCTATTTCCTCTGCCTGCAACACCCACTACTCTCTGCTCTGCTAGGGAAACTCCCGTTTCCAGAGTTCAAATAGCACCTCTTTCACGAAGCTCTCTCTGACTTCCCTAGGTGGGAAGTCATTTCATCTACTATGGTTCCACATTATCTTGCATATACTGATGGCATATCTTTGTTAATCTATACTTTGTGAATGACTTTAGGATTGATTCAGTTTCAAACGTTTTGTCCTTTTGTCTTTGAATGAACATGAATAAATGTTTCAGACTGTTTTCCATTATTTAATTCAGAAAATATAATTGCTAGTGACAATTGCTGACCCCCTCCAGGACTTCCAGAATAATCTGTTGCTGGAAAAGACCTGTCTCACAGAATTTTTGAAATCTTTTCTCATTTTGTGTTGTTAATCTGCATCATTGAAGACGACAAAGTGCTATTTCGCGTCCAGAGCACAAGTAAATATATTAGCAACTTTTTCCTTTCCATATTGCCCATTTCCCATTCCCCACTATTACAAACCCACATTCCATGATAAGCAGCTGAGGTATCAACAGGGGAACTCAAAAGAAAAGGCACCTACAAATGTATGCAAACACCTAGTTAAAGACATTTATCCTTATAAGTGCCATCTATTAATTTTGTTCCTTTATTGCGTAATCTTGGACTTGGGGACAAATAGCACATCACCATTATTATTGGAAAAATCCCCAGATGTATCAGCGTGATCATAACATCTTGGCACAGAAGCTTTTGTTAAATTCATATTCAAAAGATAAGATAAATACCAAAACTAAATATACTCTTATAGCACAAATGGGGCAAGAACTCTCAGTCAGCTCTAGTTCTCACCCATCTTCTTTTTTTTTTTCCAAGACCGAGTCTCGCTCCTTGCACAGGTTGGAATGTAGTGGCACAATCTCAGCTCACTGCAACCTCCCCCTCCTAGGTTCAAGCTATTCTCGTGCCTCAGCCTTCCAAGTAGCTGGGATTACAGGCATGTGTCACCACGCCCAGCTAATTTTTGTGTTTTTAGTAGAGACAGGGTATCGCCATGTTGCCAAACTAGTCTCGAACTCCTGGGCTCAAGTGATTCACATTCGGCCCCCCAAAGTGCTGAGATTATAGGCGTGAGCCACTGCACCCGGCCGCCATCACTCATTTTTAAAAGCACATTTATTGAGCTCTTTCTAAGAGACAGGTTGCATTAGGCACCTGATGAGAGCCAAGGTTCCTGCTCCCATGAAGCTTATATTCTGGGACAAGAGACACCCAAGTAAGAAATGAAGACATAAAAACACAAAGTAATTACAAATTAAGATAAATCTAAAATTAAAGGAATGAAACATGTAATGACATAGGTATTAACTAGCGGCAGAGGGTAGAAGTTGTTTAGATGTAGTGGTCAGGGATAACTGTTTAGAAGAATTGCCACTTGAGCTGCTGTTTGCAGGATGAAAATGAGCCAGCCATGTGGAGACCTGTGGGAAGAATATATCCAAAAAGGGAACAAGGGAAACAATACCTTAAATACAATGTCATAATTACAAAAAAGACCCCTCAAAAATGCCAGTTATCAGCAGATGGCAGTATCCATATATGTAAGAAAAGAAATATAGGTCAATAGACTTTGAAATATACACTTGTTTCAGATAGCCATGTCTTAAATTGGATGTCCAGTATGATTCATCCTAATTTGGAATGAGTCAGTAGCCGTATTTAAGCCAACTCAAGGCAAAATTACCAGGCCCTGTTGATACTGTACTACCCGAAAGGTTCTTCTCCCTAGGGTCCCTGCCACAGTTGCCTCTTTTCACTTTCCTCCCTAAACTTTTTTTTCTGTATTTACCTTTTAAACATTGTTCCTCACATTTTTATTCTTTTTTGGCTCTCTACAATCTTTCTCAAAGTAATCCATTCCCATTGGCCCCCATGTTCTAAACTCTCTTCTGAGTTTACAAGTCAAATATATACCATTGGATTTTGCCACGTAAATGACGCACTAGGACCATAAATTCAGCAGAGCCAAAACTGGATATGTTATTTCTTGCCCTGGCCACACATTCCAATCACTGCCTATGTAACCTCCCTGGCACCCACATTGATCACTTGCCCATGCTTGCCACCTGGATCCTCTTCTACTTTCTGACTTCTTCCCCTCAGCTCCCACATTCAGTCACCCAATCTCCTGATTTTATATTCTCCGTATTTACTGGAGTAAGCTCATTTAGAAATTAATGTATCAATGCTGAATTCTTTACTTCTTTACACTATGACCTGAATTATATAGTATCCACTAATTATGTGTTTACATGTGCCAAGTACTGTAATAAGTGACTCACATGCATTATATCATTTCACCCTTCCAATAGCCCTATGAGCTAGGAACAGTATTATTCCTCTTTTATATATAAGAAGAGTAAAGCTTACCAGTGTCCAACAATTTGCCTAAAGTCACCTATATAAGTGGAAGGGAAGAAATTTAACCCACATATTTTGACTCTAAAACATGACCTTTTATACAGTGTGTCATAAAAAAGAAATGGAAAATTAGCTTTCATAAGAAGAATCTAATTTGATAGTTCTTTTAGGAACAATGTTCCCACTTCAAAGGTTTTAGGATTCAAGCATAAATGACACTAAATCCAGCTATAAGGTGAGATGGTATTCAGTCCATTAAAACAGTGGTTCTGAAATGTTTTCAGGTAGCAAATACCTGGAACTTGTGGTGTTATATGGAAAAATTTAAAATACATTAATAAATTTAATTTCACCAAAAAGATTGTAACATAATACCATATTTTACATAAATGTCCCCACATTATTTTGAATATATAGGTTTTTCAGTCACATGAAATATTTGATCCATTACTGTTTCTTTTTTTTTAATCTGCTAGCTCAAAAATGCTAGCAATCTACTAATTTTTTAAGAATGACTATGAGGGAAAAAAGCTTAAAATTGAAAAAAAATATTTTCTGTTAATTAGAAATACATCGTCATTCAATTTAGTAGATCATCTTAGTCCAACCTACTGAACTCTTTCATATGAGCATAATTTGAGAACCACTAAAATATACATTTATTAAGCATTTACATTTAAGAAAATATGCAATGTGTTATGGGAAAACAGAATAAAATATCATGTCTCAGTTTACAAACTTACCGAGAAGAAAAAAAAATTCCTTACAGGGTTTTGATTTTGTCTTCTAAGACTATATAAATGTATGAAAAATGTTTACACTTATTACAGGAAAATTAACTATTTTAGCTATGGAAGAATCATCAATGCAAATTAAAACCTGTATATATGTATATGGGAGGTCTGCAAAGAAGTTATGAAATAGGGTGACACTATCAAATTCATACATTAGAAAATTTACTTTTGGAGTAATGCATTGTGAAGAAATTAGATCAAGAGGAACAAGAGGCACTTGCAATAGTCCAAGTAAAAACGTGGCCCTGAAATAGGATAGTAAAGTAGGAAGGAAATAATTTGAAAGAGGATCCTTAAGATATAGAATCACTATGAACTGACTCGGCTAGATTTGGAGGTTGAAAAAAGAATCAAAGATGACTCACCAAAGTTTCTAGTTATGATACCTAGATGGAAGGTAGATAGGTTTTTTTTTTGGGTGGGGGGGGGAGGTATACACATAAGACTATGAAAAGTTCTAAGGCACATAAGAGTAGCGAGGGAATATGAAGGTGGGGAATAGGAAAAGCTGGCCTAAAATGAGGAGTAAGAACTGAAATAACAGAAGATGAAAAGCAGATGTTATAGGCTGAGGAAGATGTGGAATCCCTTATACTGCCTTTAGAAAGACATAAGAAGCCATTAGAAAACTATTACTAGGGAAATGACATGGTTGATTTAAATCATTGGAAATGATTTTAGAGTCAACGAGGTAAAAAATATTTGGAAATCGTACATCTTGGTTTCTTGACAAATGCCATAATAACTATTATCATAATGGTACCAAGAAATATTTCAAATAGAAACAGAGAATTCACCCACTTAAGTCACCTACTTAAGACAATTTTGAATCAGTGTAGGCTGGAGTGAAAGTTTACAGTATTGAAATTCAAACTGACAAGGTAAAAGACATTTTATATGCTTTACTGAAACACTGGCAAATCTTTTGTAATATCTTAATTCAGACGGAAAAAAAGTCTTAAAGGAGACTGACTACATGTCAGAATTTTGAAGCATTCACTATTTAAATCAAAATACTTCCTAATATGTACTGCCTCAACCCATAAAACAGATCAGCAATATACATGGCCAAATGAGTCCTGTCTTTATGACAAAAATTTACTTTAGATAAACTAGTAGTCTTGTCTCTGCCCACCACCCTATAGCACAGTTTGGTCTGTTATCAATCAGAGTCTGTCTTAGTTTACTAGGGCTGCAATAACAAAGTACCACAGACTGGGTGGCTTAAAAAACACATATTTGCCGGGCGCGGTGGCTCACGCTTGTAATCCCAGCACTTTGGGAGGCCGAGGCAGGCGGATCACGAGGTCAGGAGATCGAGACCACGGTGAAACCCCCTCTCTACTAAAAATACAAAAAAAAAAAAAAAAAAAAAAAATTAGCCAGGCGTGGTGGCAGGCGCCTGTAGTCCCCGCTAGTCGGAGAGGCTGAGGCAGGAGAATGGCGTGAAACTGGGAGGCGGAGCTTGCAGTGAGCCGAGATCGCACCACCGCACTCCAGCCTGGGTGACAGAGGGAGACTCCGTCTCAAAAAAAAAAAAAAAAAAACAAAAAAAAAACAGAAATTTATTTTCTCATAGTTTTGGGGGCTAGTAGTCTGAGATCAAGGTGTCAGCATGTTTGGTTTCTTCTGAGGCTTCTCTCTTGGCTTGCAGATGGCCACCTTCTAGCTATGTCTTCAAATGTGTTTATGGAAATATTGTTCACAGAATCTATAAGAAGCCTGGAAAATCAGGCTTAGAAAATAAAAGAAGCAAGAAATAATAGCAAAGAATGAAGTAAGGACTTGTATGGATCTTCCCACACTGGCCTGCCGCCACTGGACTAGTAATACCATACGTGCATTCTAATGCCCTGAAAAATTCCTACACTTTGAGTCTTTGTCTTGTTTTTTTTGAGATTAAAAGCCTGAGACATAGGGCTTCCTTCTGTAAGGAGGGCTTCCTTCCTATACAGAAGGACATTAGAATTCTGGATAGCAAACAATAATTTCTATTCAGTACAAAATCTACTGCCTTAATCTATTACATCTGATACATTCCAATAAATGTAAAGTTATCCAAATGGCTATATCCAAGGCAGTAAATTCACAGCCTGTCTACCAAATCGAAGCAGTCAGGTTTGGCAGTTTTTCTTTTAGTTCTTTTATGGTGGGCATTTACCTCAGGTTTAACACTGTTCCCACAACTTCCTAATGTATTTCACTCATCCTGACGCTCAAGTTTATAGCCCTGCTTTCTTGGGTATTTGAATTGTAACCCTTGGACTATGCCTTCTAAGCACTGTTTTGTGAAAGTTTCGTTTGAATTGTATGGTCAATAAAAATAGCAGTAGAAGACATAAAATTCCCAGCCCTGCTACCATTTGCTATCTGAGACCAGGAAAAACCATTTACCTTATTTCAAAAAGTAGTGAATTCAATGAGTTGGACTTCATTATTTCTTAAATGTATGAAGAAATAATGTATGAGGGAGAGTGCTATGAGAGCATGTACTATATTCAGAAATGTGTATTTTCCACTTGAGGCAAGAAAGGATCTTTGTTCCCTACCTGGGATACACTTCACAGGAAAAACCGAAAGCAAAGGTCAGAAGGAGGCAGAGGAAGTTATGAATCATGAAACTGGAGCCATTATCATAACATTATGAGATTCTAGATTCTTTGTAACTTCCCCATATTTGTTACTTATAATTCATTTGCCTCATAATAATAATCAGTAAAATTACTCAAAATCAAAGGCCCAAAGGGTATCTTTGGGGCACTAAAAGTAGGAAGTTAAGACAACTATATTCCATATGCAAACAAAGTCTCAAAGGAGAAGATCCCCAAATAATCAAATGGATTATAATACTGAGTAAAGAGGGGGCTGGCTGCATCCCTCCATCCTCTGACAAGAACTACGACAATGACAAAAAATAAAGATGAAAATATGTAAAAGGTGGGGAGCCCATTAACCTGCAATAGAAGCCCAAATGAAAACAAGTGTGTCAACACACACCTACCATTCTCGACACAATTCTTTTTAGTAGCTATCACATTTCTTCTACACACACACATACACACACAAAACATACTTGGGGTTCCTTGACATTATCTTACGTAGAAAATTACTAATCAATTTGACTAGGGGGGCTTATCATTTTTCTCCCTATTCAAATTAATGAAAAAGATAAAAAAACTTTTATCTATAAAGATGATTCTTGGTTCCACAATGCTTCTTAACAGAAATAGTTTAAACAATAATCATTTTAAAAAATAACAGCTAAGCATTGTACATTTTTAAAAAATAGTATTTTCGTTTGTACAAATATCAATGCGTCCCATTCATCACTCAAGTACCTTTTCAAACAGAATCTAACTTGGTGATGTTAGGTAATAGGCATATAGGCTGAAGCCGGACTGCCAAGATTGCAATTTCTGGCTCTGTCCTTAATATAACTTTGGGCATCTTTCTTCCTTTCTCTGCTTCATCTATAAAAGGAAAACAGTAACAATTCCCAAGTAAGTGTCGTTGTGATAACTAAATGAAACAGTGTGTGTAATGTGCCAAGGAATTTCTGGAGCTACCAAGCACTTAAACTAAGTTCAAACTAAGTTTGGTTACTTTCACGTTATAAAGGAATTTTTAGGAATCACCTAGGCACTCTCCTAAAGTCTCAAAATAACTTAATACAGTACTTCTAAGGAGTTCAAGTGCCTCCTTATCTGGGACGCCATCTCAGATGCTCTTCAAATGAAAGGGACCCTTCAAATGAAAGTTAACTTTTTCCATTTTTTTTAATAATCCTTCGCAGGAAACAGAAGCACGCTGCACTCACGGGCCATTCAGCTCTGTCTCTCCAAGGAACAAGAAGGTAACTGAGAAACGTGGTCACGGAGCAACCCCGAGTCGCTGCGGCTGCTTAGTAGTCACTCAGGATGGGGATGGTACAGGGGACCATTAACTGGGCCGGCGGGAAAAGTTTCCAGGTGAGGCGACGATGGACAAGAGTCGCCCCATCGTAAGCGACAGTGGACTGAGAGGAAGTACAAACGCATGGACTCAGACAGCTCGCCCAGATTCATCCTCAAGCCTTCTGCCATCTGGAAAGGGCCTATGGGATGCGCGACATCACGGGTGACGCGTAGTCATTTTCCCACGTCCCGTCCCTGCCCCCTCCTAGTCTGACGCATGGGAGCGCACGCGCAGTTCCGCTTCCGGGAGCCGCTCCTCGCTACCCACTATGCTCTGCGACATCGACCTGTCGCAAAGGCCGCGTTTGCGGGGCGAATGAGCGACTCGCTTTCCGTGCGGTGCGGCGAGTGAGGCCCCGGTCCTCATCCTCGTCCTGCCGCAGGGCCAGAACCCCTGACGGTATTCAGCTGCGCTTAAGTCTGGCCGGTGTCATCTGTCCCCGCAATGCCCCCCAAGAAACAGGCTCAGGCCGGGGGCAGCAAAAAGGCGGAGCAAAAAAAGAAGGAGAAGATTATCGAAGTGAGTACCCACCCCTCCCCCACTCACGCCGCGAGCCCTCCGGAAAGCCACTTCCCCGCTCCGAGCTTCCCTGGGAGCCGGCTTGCTTCCTCGGGCCACGTGTTCCTCCCTTAGGCCTGTGTGGCCCACTGCCCCTTCTCCAGCCCCTGATGACGATAGCTGTCTCTCATTACTATAGTGACGCTGCTGGCGCCCCCGCACCTGGGCTTTGCCTCTCCGCCCACACGCCCGTGTTCACCCACCCATGCACCCGAGTGCGAAATGACCCCTCGGGGACTGGCACAGGGTTTTATCCTTCGCTAGTCCTCTCAGAATTGAGGAGATTTTCCAGGGTTATGTGTGAAGAAATACGCTGAACGGTCTCGGGCCAGCGTCTTTCTGGAAGACCGACTCATGACGAGTCTTTGTGTTCCTTATTTCTTTACCCGTCACCCAGGGGTGGTACTGTTAGTTCTTTCGAGCCAACAAATTACGACTTGGTGGCTTTTTCGATCCACCTCTGAACTGTTTAAAGTCCGATAAAGAATGGAAGGACTTTCCATCACAACCCAGGGTCTTGAACGCAGAGCTTGATACTTACATTCTGAAGTGGATTAAATAGAACAACGCCTTAAAATAGATTAGGTTTCAGTGTCACTAATTGTGTGAAGTCCCGTAACCCAGTTTGAGATATATATGTGTGTGTGTGTGTATATATGTATGCATCTGTGTGTGTATATGTGTATATATGTGTGTGTGTATATATTCGTTTAACACATTGAGCCTGTAGCCCTTTAATGGCCAAGGAACGCTATTGACGTTCTTACATGTTGTGCACTTGTTTTCCAACAACTGAATTGAGTTTCCTTAAAAGATGAACCATATTTGACATTACATAAACATACCATACAGACCCCAACGAGGTGTTTCTTCCCTCGATTTCTGCTGTTAACCCTCCTCATAATTAAATAGGACCTCTTGTACTTTGGATATAATTAGAAAAAGCCATGACCATTTTACCGCATAAGGTGTAAAGTCTGCTCATTGGATTTAAGAAAATGCTTAAGAATTTTGGTATCTTTGGCCAGGTTCCAGCTTTGAAGCAGAACTGGTATTCTTATTGCTAATTTGTACAGTTTAAAACTGTTATGAAGTACTATAGCCAGACACTTAAAATATTACCTTCACATCTGTGTTTTCTATTACCTTATTTGAACAATCTGGATTCGTGGCACTCAGGTAAATTTCAGGGATTGCTGATCGGATGGCATTCACTTTTATGAAAACCAAGGACATTTTAGGGATGTCGTTTTCCTTGAGATTAGACCATGGTACGAAGTAAAACTCCCATTGAAATTAAATGTTATGTAATAATTTAGACAATTTAAATTATCCTTCATGCATTGTAGAGCTTTCTCTATATCTAATTGTTTTATTTTTAATTGGTAGGACTAGTATTCTTATAAGGAATTATGTGTGAAAGTTGTTTATAGTATCCATCAACTTTTAAAATGATGCATATGTTATGATTCTAGTCATCTCGTGACAAAATTATTTTTTAGGTAAAGAGAAAGCAATTTTAGTTTCAATAATGAAGGTATCTCCAAAGAAAAATGCAAAATAAGACAACTGCACTTTTTAACTAAAAATATTAAGAACAACAAAGTGGTGAAATTAAGCCTGATTTTGTGTTTTCCACGTTTAATATATATGATTTTTTAAATTTATTTTTGTTGAGGTATGACTTATGTAAAATAAAATGTACAGGTTCTAGATGTATAGTTCTGTGTGTTTTGAGGAATTTATTCACCCAGGTAGCTGCCACCCTAATTAAGACTTGAAACATTTCTGT
Source organism: Nomascus leucogenys (assembly GCF_006542625.1). Taxonomy (NCBI): domain Eukaryota; kingdom Metazoa; phylum Chordata; class Mammalia; order Primates; family Hylobatidae; genus Nomascus; species Nomascus leucogenys. The sequence goes on from NC_044402.1 coordinate 86,907,855, forward strand.
CACCCCACTAAATTTGTGTTGTGCCTCTATTTAATTCTTTCCACACGTGCAGCCACTAATTTTTTTGACAGGATAGATTAGTTTTTACCACTCTAGGAATTCATATAAATTATACAGTAGGTAGCCTTTGTGTCCTTCTTTTTGCTTTCACACCACGCAGTGTTTTTGAGATCCATCCATGCTGTGTATGTTTCTAGTATGTTCCTTATTACTGAAAAGTATTCTCTTGTATGGGAATCATTACAATATGTCACCTTTTGTGTTTAGTGTCTCTCTCTACTTGGAGCCAAAAGACATTATAATTGACGCTTGAAAAACAAACTTAGGATACCAAATTGGGTTAGAGGCAGTGTTTGTTAAAATCTCGGCAGCCAGAATGGATTATTTTGTGGCTAATAGAGTCATCTGTAGGGACCTTAACCTTGGGGCATACGCTGAGTTGGCATGAGAGTGTCCAATCATCTGTATACATTAGAGCTACAGGATAGGTAGGCATCATTAGGGGATCTGGGTGGTATGTCTATATTTCTCTGGGAAGGACTGGTCTTGACTACACCCTCAGGTAGTTGCAGTTGTTGAGCTTCTTGCTTTTGCTGAATATGCTTGCATTTTGCTTTCTTGTGTTTTGTGCTATCATTCTTTAACCTAACCTGCAGTACCGTTGGATGTATGTCTTTGAGGCCATTTCTTTCTGAAGACTGAGATTTGGGTATGGGATCTTAGTGAACAAGATGTTCATATCTTCCATTTGTTTCTCAGTGATCGTAGTTTGTTTCCTTGCCTTTGAGAAGGTCCTCCTAGCCTGACATCTTGTAATCTAGATGTTCTTTTATGTTCCAGTCCAGGGACCTGATGAGCTTTTTCAAAAAATACTGCAATAAAGTTTGTCAGACTCATGTGCAACATTGATATTTGCTACTATTGGAGAGGTACAACAATATTTTGAATTGTGTTAAGTTACAGCATTTGTGAAATTCGATTTATAGAGACTATTCTGTTATTCAGCCTGGTTAGGAAATGATATAGTCTGCTTCATTATATAGGCAACTTTTTTTTTAAACTTCCCTAAAAGCCTAGCACGTCTCAGTGACTATTCCAGGAAGATAATTGATCTCTGTAACTGTTATAATTTTGGAGGGGGAAATACTACTTTTTTATAGTCTGTTTTGACATATAAAGACTGATACTTATTTCAGAATCTGGTTAACTTTGGGAGGTTTTATAGCTGTATGACCTGAAATTCTAAATTGCTCAAAATTAATAGTTAACTAAAACATGTATTTTTAAGCAGCACTTTTCAATAGACTTGAAAATAATGGTTGCCCTACCGACCTCCTTCCTCTTCTGTACCTGTTCTGCTGCCCCCTCTATGGACCCTCACTGTGGAAAAATCAACATGCAGGTTTTGGGAACTCTAAGGAAGTAAAAAAGACATCAGATAGCATAATTTAATGAAAGGAGCACTAGCTTTGGAGTCAGAGACCTGGGTTTGAGTCCCATGTTTCAAATTACTAGCTCTATAGTTTTAGACAAGTTACAAAATCTAGCTGGAACACAATTCTCATCTGCGAAATGCAGCTAGTTCCTGTGAGTTAAATGAGATAATACACGTAAAGTGCCTGCCATATGGTGTATATATTCAGTAAATGGCAGCTATTTTTTGCCTATTTTGATAGCGTATTATAAATAAAAACTAGGGGACATCAGACTGATCTGCACAGTCTCTGCAGTGCTTAGTTCCTGCCCATTTTTCAATATTCCCTCCATTTTTTTATTTGCCTCTTCAGATGCCCCAGAACTTTATGAATTGATTTGTATTAATACTTTCCAAAATGAATATGTCAAACAGGATTATGGTTCTGTTAGAAATTAACACATTAGTCCGAAATGGCGTATACCATTTGCTTTCTTACAACTAAAATTTAGTGACAAATGGAGTCGGTATTGAGCAATAGAAAGTTTGAATATGGAAAGAGGGAAATAATCTTGGGCTTAGGGCAAGCAAATAAAAGATACCCAGCTAAGAACTTGTATCAGCAAGGAAATAGTAATAGGGACCTATAGAGACAGGATCTAGGTGTTGTGAAGGATGGAGCAAGAGAAATTGGTTGCCAGTGTAGAGCAGCTACCAATAGCCAAAATCAAATGTTGATTACTTGAAGCTGGATTAACCAGTTGCATAATATATATTGCATGATGGACAACAAAAATACATTAGTGCATTTGGGAGAAAACTAATGAGGTAAAACAGTGACAGCCTCCGCCTACCGGAATGTCCCAAGAGATAGACTCCATTATCTTGGAGCACTATTCAGTGTTGACCTGCCCTTCTGCTGCTTCCCTTTTCCCAAAGGTCTTATTTAAGGAGTGGTGGCTGGCCCGTAAAAGGAATGGGATTACTTACGGATGGGAGGGGAGTTTTAAGTGAAGCCTGGAATTTACTGAGTGTTAAGTCTCTTGGAGCCTCAGGGAGTCATCCTTTTCTTTCTAGACTCTTCTGTATTCATGTCCCAAGTTGTCTTCTGAAACACACATAAACACGCAGTTCCTTTACTATCATGTTAACTTTTGGGACCTTATTAATCCAATGAGGACCATTGTTCTCCTAGTTTTATTTTAACTGTGGTTTGGGGTTGACTGTAACCTCCTTTTTTTCTACCTTATATTTCAGGTTGATCTTTAGGTAGGGCTCTGTCCTAAACTCAGGAAGAAGCCTTTTTGAACTTCTCCAAATTGCAAATCATTCTGTTTTCAAGAGGTGCTATTGGTATCTCAGATCTGCAGTGTGATATTTAGAAAGCTTATTGCGCACCAACCAGCCCAATAACTTAATGAGGTTTCTCTGGGAAGTAGTTTATTAAAAACTGTAGAAAGAACAAGGAATTTGCTTGGAGTGAAATATACCTAGGTTCAAGTATCATCTGTCACTTAATAGTTAACATTTACTGGCCCAGACAAGGTTCTCGGTGTTTTGGGGAGAAGGAGAGAAGAGAGACAAGCCAACTACAAGTGATAAATATACTAGCTCCTTTGATTCTCTCAGTGGGATATATATTATTACCCTTTTTACAGTTTTGAAAACAGGCATAGAGATTAAATAACTTGCCCAAGTTTACTAACCTGGCAAGTAACTGTGCCAGGGATTCTAACACAGGAAGTCTGCCTCTAGAGTCCTTGCTGCCTCCAGAGTCCTTGCTGTCCACCACTGTATCTCTGAGGTAAATCTTTTAACTTTCACAACAACCCTAAGTGAGACTCACTTTCCAAATAAGAAACTGTGGCAAAGAGGGTAATTTACCCAGCTCTGTTTCTGATTAAAATTTGGGCAGTCTGGCTCCAGAGTTTATGCTTCTAAATCTTTGCGCTATACAGGCAGCCCCTTATTAATGACTTAACTTCAAATGAATTTATCATTTCTGAGTTTCTGTGTATCATAGAATTGTTGAGAGGATTCAATAAAGTATATATTCAGGGGTTATGTTTATGTTTAGTGAATGCTAGATAAATAAGTGTCTCCTTTCTCTGTGGAAAAATGTTAATTTCTGAGCTCTAACTTAGAGGTGAACACAACTCACTTATTTTCTCTTTAAACTGGTTATTTATGTGCCAGAGCAGTGTAATGAAACCCGATTTTTTTTTTTTCTTCTGGGATCGGGAGTTTATACACCTTTACCAGAAACTGCCATTGTGAGTGCTTTCTTTTCTTACTGGCCAGGTCCCCTTAGGGGACATTTTTCTTTCCTAAGTCTATCTGGCAGTATCTACTTTGCTATTTGGCCTTATTTATTCATTGTTTCTTCTCTATAGTTACAGATGGAGCATGGGTTGAACCCCAGTTTATTTTCTCTGGCAGAGCACCTGTAGATGCTATTTAATCCTGATCATATTTTTTTCTAGAGCCTCCTGTCCCTCCCGTGAGAGCTCACTTTTTGTAAAGGAAAAGTATGGCATTTTATACTTCGTTGCTGCACTGTGTTCATCTGTATATATCACATTATGTTGACCATCTTTCTTCAAATTGAATTGAGTGTTAAACTTTCTTTATAGAAACAAGCCATCCATAAAAGGCTCAGTGCAGAAACATCCAGCTTGTTTGTGCTTCCTACCTTTTTTCATACACATAGGCTGTAGAAAATTCATGTAGAATTTTGTATAATACCATCTTGGGATGTTAAATCATGAAACAAGCATTTAAGTAGAGGAAAGCACAGTTTTGGTATATGGATATAGATGTCATGAATAAAGAGATATTTCCCAATGAGAGATAACCATTTAGAAGCAAAACCCTCTGTACTTTTTTGTCTTAAGACTATTGAAAGATCTTTTACTGATTTTGAGGTTGCTGTAAACATTATGTCATGTTGGATGTTTCTAAATACTAATTGTTTCAGTACTGTTGTTTTCTTTTTCTAGCTTGTCCACATGGTGGTATTTTGTATCTATTATTCTTTCTACTCATTATTACTTTTCCTTTCCCTTAGAAATAATAGCAAAATAAAGGCTATAAAATGGCCACTTGTTTCATACTAAATGCCACTCAGAGGGTCTCAGATTACTTTGAGAAGACGTTTTTGCCTCTTCTTCCTCTCTAAAACCACCCATAAACAAGAGACTGAGAAAGAAATACAAATTCTATTTTGAAATTAGAAGACATCTGTAATCTTGAACCTCAGCATATGAAGATTGGCAGCGGATGGATGAGTTGGTAACTGACTTAGAGCAGAGCGGTTATGTCTGAGTGCCTGTCTAGGAGTGTGCCTGTAAGAAGCAAGTGCATTTCCTCTGCAAAATTATGAAAAAAAAAACCTCAACAATGGGAAGCACTAGGTAATACAGAAGGCAAGAGGCTGAAAACTAGAAGTTAAAAGTGTTAGGAGTAATTAATAATTCTTGTCTACTACAACTCAGCCAGGTGACTACCTCTGCAAAAAACAGGAGGGGTCTTCTTGGAGGTGGGAGGTGGTGGGGAACAGGCCTCTCTGCTTCTGGAATACTAAGCACAGAGGAGGTGGGATGTGAGCCTGAAAATGGAGGCTAGTAAGTCTGTACAGTAAACTGAGACCCCTTCTACCTGCTCTTTTCTCCTGTTTACAGTTAGACTTACTGCCCTCCCAGCTAGAGGATCTTTCTCCAGAGAACCAGAAAAGACCCAGAAAAAATATTTCAGATATTAGCATTTGGTTATTTCTTGTCAGGCTTGTCACACATTCACCTTAGGGAGAAGCTCACTAGTCAAGCCTGCTATATGAGTTTCTTAGGGCTGCTGTAACATGACTACAAACTGGGTCACTTAAAACAACAGAAATGTATTCTCTCAGAGATCTGGAGGCTAGAAGTCTGAAATTAATGTCAGCAGGGCCATGCTCCCTCCCTCTGAAGACTGTAGGGAAGAATTCTTCCTTGCCTTTTCCTCCTCATTTCTGGTGGCATCTGTCCAATCTGTCCATCCTTGGCATTCTTTTTTTTTTTTTTTGAGACAGTCTCGCTGTCGCCCAGGCTGGAGTGCAGTGGCTCGATCTTGGCTCACTGCAGGCTCCGCCCCCCAGAGTTCACGCCATTCTCCTGCCTCAGCCTCCCGAGTAGCTGGGACTACAGGTGCCCGCCACCTCGCCCGGCTAATTTTTTGTATTTTTAGTAGAGACGGGGTTTCACTGTGTTAGCCAGGATGGTCTCGATCTCCTGACCTCGTGATCCGCCCACCTCGGCCTTCCAAAGTGCTGGGATTACAGGCGTGAGCCACCACACCTGGCCAATCCTTGGCATTCTTTGGCTTATATAGCAGTGTCACTCCAGTCTCTCTGCCTCTGTCTTCACATTTCCTTCACTTCGTGTCTGTGTGGTCCTTATTAAGGCACCAGGTATTGGATCTAGGGCCTTCCTTAATCTAGTATGATGTCATCTTAACTCATTACATCTGTGAAGACCTACGTCCAGTTAAAGTCAAATTTATGGTCAGGTGGACTTGAATTTTGGGGGACATTCCAAAATCCAGCCCACTACAGACCACTGCTCCCCTCCGCACACACACTTGTTCATACTTGTGCAATGGATTCTATATGTTTTTGTACTGCATACTTATTTTTTTTAATGTTTTTCTCCCCCCAACCCCATACTGCATACTTACTAAATATGAGTAGATAGCCAAGGATCACCGTTAGTGCTTAGCACATAATGAGCATTCCATAAGTGATAGCTGCTGTTATACTGAATATTACCAAGTTACTGTATTAATATTCCAGATTTAAAGAAAATGTTGCTTTTAGTTTACATACTTTTAATATTTCCATCTTAGCAATAACTAGGAATATATACATTTCAGTAGTTTGATTTCTTTATTAAATTTAATTGTTTTTGAGAGGATAACATTTATTAACTAAAAAACCAGTCCAGAACTGAATGTGTCTTCCTCTTCTTATGTAGTAGTCCCAAAAATGTGTTCAGTATTGTATAACCTCTCAAGATACTCTGAGTAAAAATGGATTCTGCTACAAAGGAAGATTTGGAGGTGCTGCATATTATATTCCCTCTGATAAGGGCTGTAAGATACCTTGTGCTTAAGAGTGAAGAATCCTTTTAATCAAGCATTTTCCTAAATGTATTTAACTATAGGACTTCTTATCCCAGTGTAAGAACTTTGCACATCCCATAGAACTGATATCCAAAACATGCTTTAGAAAAAGCTTCATAGAAGCTGGAAACTGTCATTTTCAGCAAGCTATCGCAATGACAAAAAACCAAACACCCCATGTTCTCACTCATAGGTGGGAATCGAAGGAACACTTGGACACAGGAAGGGGAACATCACACACCGGGGCCTGTTGTGGGGTGGGAGGGTGGTGGGAGGGATAGCATTAGGAGATATACCTAATGTAAATGATGAGTTAATGGGTGCAGCATACCAACATGGCACATGTATACATATGTAACAAACCTGCATGTTGTGCACATGTACCCTATAACTTAAAGTATAATAAAAAATATATATATAAAATAATAGTAAAATTTTAAAAAGCTTCATAGGATAACAGGTTTAATGATGATAATGGTGAGTACGTATTAAATTGTAAAGAATCTGGGTGATGATTTAAGGTCATATATTGCCTTGACTTGATGTTTAGTGTTTTGCATGTTTTTATGTTAGTAAAGAATAATTAGCAATAAATACAAGAATGATTTTTAGATATCATTGGAGGATATATATGGTAACATAAATTGCTAAGATATTTCTGTGCTTTCTCATGTAGGACAAAACTTTTGGTTTGAAGAATAAGAAAGGAGCAAAGCAACAGAAGTTTATCAAGGCTGTCACACATCAAGTTAAATTTGGTCAACAAAATCCACGTCAGGTAAGCAATTTAAATTTCCATATCTTTTTATAAATGTAATATTAATATAGCTTCTGTTTCAGATAAAATGTCTGGTATTATTATATAATTGTATTTCAAAACAGAATCCTACTTGAAATGTTTTTGCACCTTGGCCTTCCTTACCAGCAGTACCTCTTGGATATTGTCCAAGCCATTTTGATATGGCTCTCATTTATTCTAACAATGATTGCATGCTGTTCTACAGTACAGGTGTGTTATATTCATCCATTTCACTATTCATAAGTGATCACTTTGTTTCCAGCTTTCTGACACTAAGACCACCTCTAAAAGAAATACAGGAGTTCTTACATGTGTTTGTGCTTTTATTTCTGTGACATAAATTAGCTGGTAACAGACTCCAGATCAAGGGAAATGGATTTCTAATTTTAACATTATAAATTTGCCAGATCACTTTCCATAGAGGCTGTAGTACTTCACATTTTCATTTGTAGTACATGAGCAATAGATACTAAAGTTCTTTTTAATGTGTTCCAATCTGATAAGTATAAAGTGATATCTTGTTACATTGTTTCCCTTGCTATTGGAGAGTATCTTTTGTATACTTGCTAGCTGGGTTGGCACTTCTGTGACTTCCCTACTGAAATTATTTGCTTTATTTGTTGTCTTTTTCTTGTCAATTTATGAGATACCTTTTGTCTGCATTGCAGATGATTGGTGATATTTCAGTTATGTTTTGCCATGCACCAATTTTTAACTTACATGTATATATAGAGTTTAATATTGCTAGATACATTGCTAGCTTTATAAAAATATGGTTAAAAGGTCTCCTCTGCCACTGGATTCTGCATTTTTTTTCCTAGATCATTTCTAATTATTTTTATAGTCTATGTCATATGAATGTATTTTATGTATCTTACAGTTCTCACTCTGTTGCCCAGGCAGGAATACAATGGTGTGATCTTGGCTCACTGCGGCCTCTGCCTCCTGGGTTCAAGCCATCCACCCGCCTCATCCTCCTAAGTAGCTGGGACTACAGGTGCATGACACCACACCTAGCTAATTTTTGTATTTTTTGTAGAGACGGGATTTCGCCATGTCACCCAGGCTGGCCTCACAATCAGCCTGCCTTGGCCTCCCAAAGTGCTGAGATTACAGACATGAGCCACCATGCCCAGACTAAGTTTGTTTTCTTTTAAATGAATAGCTGCTTACACCAGCATCATTTATCCCACTGAAATGCCACTATTGACCTACAGTCATAGTCATACATTGTTTACTAATGTGGATACAATCTGAGAAATGTGTTGTTAGGCGATTTAGTCACTGTGCAAATATCATAGAGTGTACTTACACAAACCTAGATATTACATCCTACTACACACCTAGGCTATATGGTATAGCCTATTGCTCCAAGGCTTCTAACTTATACAACATGTTACTGTACTGAATACTGTAGGCAGTTGTAACACATTAGTAATGATTTGTGTATCTGAACATAGAAAAGATAGAGTAAAAATATGATATTATAACCTTACGGGATTACTGTCATATGTGGTCCATCATTGACCTAAATGTCATAATTCTGTGCTTGACTGTACATTAAAGTCTCAAGGCAAGTCTTTTCCCCAAAATGGTATACCTTTTCTATTTTTTCCTGGTTGTTCTTAGGCATTTATTCTTTCATATGAATTTTAAAATGAGTTTATCCATTGGCAACTCATTTGAAAAAAATGTAGCCCCTTTTTTTTTTCAGCTTCTTTAGACCTCTCACTTCTAAAGATTTCATAGACATGGATCTTTATTTTTAAAGTACATTTTTCCCACCATTTCTATCTCCTTTTCATTAACTTCTGGAAACACATTTTTGTAATGTAGGAGAGAAGGCCTACATCTCCTAATGTAGGAGAGAAGGCCGAGGCTGGCAGATCAGCTGAGACCTTGCAGTGAGATAGACTTGGATGTGAATCTTCCTATCTTTTTTGTTACGTGATCCTTAAATAGCAACCCTGGTCTTTATCTGTATTGTGGAAGTGCAGTTATTTGCTGGATTCCTCTGGTGGTTAAATAAGAAAATAATGTTAATTTCCTGGTGAATATAGATATCAATATGTAAGAAGAACTCACTTTCTTCACTTAGCCCCTTTTTCAATCCTGTTTCCTGTTCCCCAACTTTTTCTTCTAGTGGGAAGTGTTTTGAGTGGTGATATCAGAATTCATAAACCTGGGAAAGTTATGAAATGTGTGTGCTGGTAGTTAGCTTTGATAGTATATTTAATATTATATTTTTGATACTTGCGTGGATAACTGGACTTTTATCTGTGAACATGGGGTACCTACCCATCATATATAACATCGGAAATGAGCAGTAGTGCTGCTCTTAGAGCTGGACAGGAGGTATCCTGGTCTAGGCCCTGTAATATATGTGTCTTCTCCAGACCGCTGTCTCCCCTCAGGTAAGGAGTCACTGAAGCCAAGGGGATGTACACACCCAGATTTTGCAACATCTCTTCCTACAACAGTCAGACCCTGGTTTATCTGCCTACAAAGGCCTCTCCCCCATGCCCATCTCTGTCCATTGTGCTACCAATGTGTCTGAGGTAGCCAAGAGAACAGTGTACGCTAAGGGTTTGAACAGAGCCTGCATCCATACCCTTTCTTTCCTTCCTTCTGCACCTTTACCTCCCCCTACACCCAAAGTGGAATGAAACGGGGTGGGAAGAGGAGAAAAAAAGAGCCCAGGGCTAACTCTTGTGTTACTGCCATGCTTCAGTGTGGAACTCCATGGAGTCTGAGCATTTTAAATTTGAACCTGTCCTTCCAGGACATAAGGTGTATTTGTCGAGTAGGGTTACAGACCACAGTTTATTCATCATGAACTTGATTTCTAATTTTAAATATTTAGATAAATGGCTTGTAGACCTCCATTGTATTCTTGCTCAAACATTGCCCCACAAATGTTTGAGATGGGCCTGATGAGCAAATGATACTTCTATTAAAAATAAAGCGACTTAAATTTTTTCTTTCAAAACATTTTTTCTGTTTAAACACATCCACCATATAGAGTCACACTCAGGATTTGGGATGTCTTTGACCTAATTATAGCATTTGGCCATTCCTTTCTTGAAATTTCCTCTTTCTTAAACACATTTTGTCCTGGTTTTCTACCTGCTGCTTTGATGTCTCTAGGTCTTTTTATTGGGCTTTTTAGGTTCTTTTGTCCCATTTTATATTGATTTTCTTCAAAGAAGTGTCCTTTACTCTTGCCACTTTTTTATGCTCTCCTTAAGTAACATATACCCAAGGTTTTAATTATTATCTGTAAGCTGCTGTTTCTAAAGTCTTTATCTCAAAGCAGACCCTCTCTGATTTCAGTGGAATCAATATGCATGTCCATCTGCCTTCAAAAGAGCTCCACCCAGATGCTCTGTAAGCATCTTGCACTCTATATGTCTAAAACTAAGCTCATCTTCACTTCTTACCCTGAAACCTGTTCCTCCTGTATTCCCTGTCTTGTTTAACAGCACTAACCATATACATGATAATCCTAGATTCCTCCCCCTTTATACTTCATGTTCAGTCACAGTCCTAACAGCTCTGTCTCCTTTTCTCCATCCTCACCAGTAATGCTCATTTTAAGCTCTCGAGTTTTATTGTGTACAGCAGTTGCAACAGTTTCTTGCCTTTATTCTTGGATTCCCAATCCATCCTCCACAAAACTTGCCCTCTTGATATTTTATAAAATGTGACCTGAACTTGTTATTGGGTTACTTTAAACAGTTGAGTGGAACTCTGTTCAATCTACTGATACAATCTAAGCATCTTATTGATGTTTCTCATACTTTGTTCCTCTAGTCCCTGTAACTTTGCATTGGCTGGCTCTTTCTGTATTTCTTTTCTTGCCCATCAAGAAAAACTCATCCATAAGGCTATTGGCTCAATTTAATTTTCTCAGGTATATGGGCATTCTTTGTTCCCAGAGCACTATATACTATGTTACAGTTGTTGACATGTCTGTCATCCTGCTAGATTCTGAGCTTCTTTAAATAAGCATCTTTGTCTTTTCATTGTATTCTCTGTCATCTAACATAGGACCTGACATATAAATGTTTGGATGAATCCTCTAATCATATTAGGTATGTAAATCGTGTGCCTGGAACTATGTTATATGTCATGTTTTGTTTTGAATTGTTTTGTTTAATATCCTACATTGACCTAACCCAGTGTTTTTCCATGAGGGCACTATATAGGTTTTTGGGGTGGTATAATTCATTACCATGTGGGACTGTACATTTCAGGATGTTTGCTTCTCTCATCTTCAAAATGAACCTGCACATTTCTGGGGAGTGGGTTGTTTTCACAGAAGAATATTGCAGGTGAAAACTATTTGCTAAAAATGCTGGGCATGTAGTAAATGCTTAATAAATGCTTGTTGCTGTAAGCTTTTGCTTTTAACTAGGCATGGTACCATCATTACAATTTTGTTTAATAGTTTAACCACAACATTGAATAGACTCTGTAAGGCCATTGTAACACTGATGTTAAAAGGTAAGGACTATAAATATGCAAGTGTCTTGTTATGGTAAAGCTAACTTTGTAGTAAAAACAATTTTGTAAACAATCAAATTTACATTTTAAACCTGGGAATATTATAGGTAGCACAGAGTGAAGCTGAAAAGAAATTGAAGAAGGATGACAAGAAGAAAGAATTGCAGGAGCTAAATGAGCTGTTCAAACCTGTAGTTGCTGCTCAAAAAATAAGTAAAGGTAAACTTAAAATTTCAGAAGTGTGATTTTTTATGAAATGTAGTTTATGCTAAAAACTATTTATTTTGATGTTTATTTTCTTTTGATAATAAGACAGTTGTGTCTGCAATGAAAATGTTACTCCCTTCATCAAAATTACCTATGTCAGTGGGTTGCTTATGGTTCCTCTGTGTATGTTCACATCTGTGTCATAGTACAGCTAAACTGCAGCCATGCACCCCACACTTAAGGCAAAATTAGTAATTTAACAGACTGCTAATTGATTTATAACATTCAGTCTTTGGTAGTAGGTAAGCAAAGCCATAGTTGAATAAACTGTACGTCCCAAGTTTTTGGCACTATTCTGTCATGTATGTTCATTTCTTTTTTGCCTCTTTTTTTTTTTTTTTTTTTTTTTTTTTTTTTTCTTTTTTTGAGATGGAGTGTAGCTCTGTCACCAGGCTGGAGTGCAGTGGTACCATCTCAGCTCACTGCAACCTCCAACTGTCTGGTTCAAGCCATTCTCCTGCCTCAGCCTCCCGAGTAGCTGGGATTACAGGCACGCACTACCACGCCCAGCTAGTTTTTGTATTTTTAGTAGAGACGGGGTTTCATCATGTTGGCCAGGATGGTCTCGATCTCCTGACGTCGTGATCTGTCTGCCTCAGTCTCCCAGAGTGCTGGAATTACAGGCGTGAGCCACCATGCCTGGCCTCCTTTTTGCCTCTTGCCCTGTTGACATCAACTAGACAAAGCCTGTGGAATATCCTATGTTCTTGTTTGGTTTCCCACTCTCTGCCACCTTTCATAGTCAGAATAAAACAAAAGTAGACACAAAATGCTACAAAAACAACTTTAAAGAAATGTCTTGCTAATCACCCATAAGTGCCGTTTTCCTCTCACATCAGTGAATGGAAAATAAGTTAACCAAAATTAATCATATTTCAGGTAGAATCTATACTTTACAGCCTGGCAGATTATAATACAAATACCATATGCCATTTGACGTAGGTGCAGATCCCAAGTCTGTGGTATGTGCATTCTTCAAGCAAGGACAGTGTACTAAAGGAGATAAGTGTAAGTTCTCCCATGACTTGACTCTGGAGAGAAAATGTGAAAAGCGAAGTGTTTACATTGATGCAAGAGATGAAGAACTTGAAAAAGGTAATTTTTTTAAAAACATTCTCTTAAAAATAAATGTTTAATACTTTCGGTTTGCTACTAAGATATTTATTAAATTGAACATTTCAATCTTAATAGACTATTTATAAAGAATAATTAATTGGGTTTATTATTTTTTATAAAATCTGAAAATTACCATAATATGCCCTTTAAGTAAATGAAGATACTTTAAAAAACAGTGATTTATTTTGGATTTGTCTGTCACCCTTTCCTTCAGTACTACCTGCTCATTTGTCCAAAGTACTTAGGAAGCTTTGGTGAATAATTTTCTTTTTTTTTTTTTGAGACTGAGTCTTGGCTCTGTTGCCCAGACTGGAGTGCAATGGCACGATCTCAGCTCACTGCAGCCTCCTTCTCCCAGGTTCAAGCAATTCTCCTGCCTCAGCCTCCCGAGTAGCTGGGTCTACAGGGCCACGCTGCCATGCCCAGCTCATTTTTGTATTTTTAGTAGAAATGGGGTTTCACCATGTTGGCCAGGATGGTCTTGATCTCCTGACTTCGTGATCCACCCACGCTGGCCTCTCAAAGTGCTGGGATTACAGGCGTGAGCCACTGCTCCGGCCTTGGTGAATAATCTTAAAGCTATTTATTTCTGCCTTTGGTGTTTTAAGAAAACCGTGAGGCCAGGAGCAGTGGCTCATGCCTGTAATCCCAGCACTTTGGGAGGCCAAGGCAGGAAGAATCACTTGAGCCCAGGAGTTCAAGACCAGCACAGGCAACATAATGAGACCCCATCTCTACAAAAAAATAGAAAAATTAGCCAGGCATTGTGTTGCATACCTGTAGACCCAGCCACTTGGGAGGCTGAGACAGGAGGAATTGATCGAGCTCAGTCAATCAAGGCTGATTGAGGGAGGTTAGGGCTTCAGTAGGCCATGATCATGCCATCACACTCCATCCTGAGCAACAGTGAGACCCTGTCTCAACAAAAAGAAAAAGAAAAATATTTTAAGCCATGAGTCTTATAACAGCAATAGTGTCTAAGGAGATATGTGTTGTGGAAGTAGTAGATAAAATTACAGTATTTAAATCTTCATTTCTTTATTTAGATACTATGGATAATTGGGATGAGAAAAAGCTGGAAGAAGTAGTGAACAAGAAGCACGGTGAGGCGGAAAAGAAAAAACCAAAAACTCAAATAGTATGTCCTTTTCTTGAATTGAGTTGCTGTGATATTTATCATTAGGGAGAATTATGTGGCAAGGTATTTGCTACTATTTTCTGTTAGATTATTCTGTAAGTTCCTGGAAAATTTGATTTCATCAAGATAAGGTACATGAAGCTTTATTTTTGGAATTTACAAGTTAGATTTTATAGATTCTTGTTCAGAAATAGCTGAACAAGAATAAAACTATGTTACTGAAGTCCTTTAAATGCCATTTTCTGAGGTGAACTTTCTCAAATATGGATAAACAAAATTACATATCCAAATAAAAATCCCTATTTTTTTGCGTAGAGTGGAAAGAGGCCTGTTAAACTAACCCACTTAATAATGTATTTAGTTTTAATAGGGATAGATTAATTTTAAGGTTTAAAATATTTCTACATATGAATTCCAAAATGAATTTTTGGTAGGTAGTGGCTCTAATTCCAGGAAATGTACCTTTAAAAATTGGTTATTTATGTCTCAGACTTTGCGCAGTTACAGTGAAAAGTCTTGCTGTGCTAGAATAATTCTAAATACTACATTCATACATATCTGTTATGTTTGTTGTTGGGGGCGGATACTGTTTGTTAATTTTCTCTTACTTGCAAAGCTTAATACTTGAGGCTTAAATACAATTGTATCTTCTATCCATGTTGTGAAGGGTCACTCTCTTTCGTGTTCCTTTTGTACCTTGCTCCTGTATACTGCTTGTGATTCGTTTTTATTTAGGAAAGATCAAACCAAAGAAAATCATTTATTCTATTTATTTTATTTTTGAGGCGGAGTTTTGCTCTTGTTGCCCAAGCTGGAGTGCAAAGGTGCAATCTTAGCTCACTGCAACCTCTGCTTCCCGGATTCAAGAGATTCTCCTGCTTCAGCCTCCCAAGTAGCTGGGGTTACAGGCATGTGCCACCACGGTCAGCTAATTTTTTGTATTTTTAGTAGAAGTGGAGTTTCACCATGTTAGCCAGGCTGTTCTTGAACTCCTGACCTCAGCAGGTGATCCGCCCGCCTCAGCCTCCCAAAGTGCTGGGATTACAGGTGTAAGCCACAACGCTTGGCCTGATTTTATTTTTTATAGCTAATTGTATATTCTGATTTGGGGGCATATATTTACAAAGGGTAACTGAAACAAGTAAGTCATTTTTGTATGATTTAGAATTTAGAACAAATGGAAGCTTTGTACAGATTCCCCTTTAAGGGAATTTGCCATTGTTTTAAGTATTTTAAGATAAACTTCTGTTGCATTTCTGCACAGAATAGAGGCTAGACAGAGCACTCTTATGTGCAGAAATGAATAGAATGTACTTATGTAATAGAATGTACTTGTGTATATACTTGTTCCATATACTTAGGCATTTACCTTGGAAATGGCCTACACTGAGCCACCGCTTGTGAATAATATTGTCTCTATAGGTGTGCAAGCATTTCCTTGAAGCTATTGAAAACAACAAGTATGGCTGGTTTTGGGTATGCCCTGGAGGGGGTGATATTTGCATGTATCGTCATGCACTTCCTCCTGGATTTGTGTTGAAAAAAGATAAAAAGAAAGAAGAGAAAGAAGATGAAATTTCATTAGAAGATCTAATTGAGAGAGAGGTAACTGATACCCTTTTCCAACCATAAAAACTGAAAGCAGTATTTATTGTGAAATTCTAATACTTACCACTTGGGGGCAATAGCCTTTTATGAAAGGAAAAAAAAATATTGTGATCTATTCCCAAAGTTGCCCTACTTTAATTATTCATATGTGTGTAAAATGTTAACCTAGCCATAAACAGCCCATCATGACATTAATTTTAGGATTGTGAAACAGTTTTTTAAGTACTAGCTACTGGCTTATCAAATTGGTTCTGTAAGATTGAGTTACTAAAAATGCTTAGTTCTCAGATTGATTGAATTTTTGTAGTTTTAGATTTTTCGCCCTGATATCTTTTTTCACTAGTGTATTAGTTATTAGCATACGTATGGAAGAAGACAACACTCTAGTTTTTAAATTATATGTTTTATCAGCTCTGGACTCCAAACACTCACTCTGCTTATAGAAGGGAATGAGTCTGAAGAAGATATTCAGCTACTTGTTTTTGGCTCCATACAAAAACACAGTTTTATTCTATGAAAATTTTAAGATTATTAGAAACATTAGATTTAGGGTTGCATATCAAGAACTATATCCATTTTGCCTTATTATTTACTGTCTCACTCAGGTTTTAACATACTATAATAGAAAATGTAGACTTCAGAGTCAGGTATATTTGAGATGGTTTGTATACTGGTTCTGACACTTGTTAGCTATTCATCTTTGGTAAATTCCCCATTACCCTTTGTTCACTTATTTGTGGGGATCAGTGCATTAGCGTGTATAAAGCATTTAATACCTGGCAAGTGTTCAGCAAATGTTTTGTTCTATATATTTATTATTTGATTATTGGCCCTGAGGAGCAGGTGTTTGTTTGTTTGTTTGTTTGGTTTTATTTCTCCTCAGGAACACAAATGAAACTTGGATATTGTTATGGTGCTTTTTGTAATATATTTATTATTTTCAGCAATTGATTCATGTTAAAACAATTTCTTATGACAAGTTACTCGTCTTCAATGTTGAGAAGAAATCTAGCTCAGAATAATATATTTTTAGTGTTTGTATCTCTGGATACTCATTTTGCTCATTGCCATGTAAAGTAAAAAAATACTTATTTTGGTTATTTAAATGTAATATCTTCAGGATAGTCATGGGCAAGGAATTAATCACATTAAGAGAAAACTGCTACTAAGCACTATTTGAGGTGACTTCTGTGGAAAAAAAATTAACTCTTTATCATTGCAGCGTTCTGCCCTAGGTCCAAATGTTACCAAAATCACTCTAGAATCTTTTCTTGCCTGGAAGAAAAGGAAAAGACAAGAAAAGATTGATAAACTTGAACAAGATATGGAAAGAAGAAAAGCTGACTTTAAAGCAGGGAAAGCACTAGTGGTATGTCTCAGACTCACCCAAACTGATTCTTTATTCTTCCATTTTCAATTTCTGTGTCATGCAAGATTTTGTCCCTATTTCATCAGTGACAAGGAATGTTTAGATTTTTGTCCTGAGTTGATATATTTGCGTGTCTGAATAGATCAGTGGTCGTGAAGTGTTTGAATTTCGTCCTGAACTGGTCAATGATGATGATGAGGAAGCAGATGATACCCGCTACACCCAGGGAACAGGTGGTGATGAGGTAAGAGGAAGCTTTGTGCCTCATCTCCTTATATTAATTGAAAGAAACAATAGAAAATACCGCAACATGGTTAAGAGCCACCAACATCAGGGCCACAGTGCCTGGGTTCAAATCCTTACTCCAACCATGGGAAATTAATCTAGGCCTCCACCCTCATCTAATGTGGACGTAATGATTATCTCTACATCATAGAGAGTTTGTGAGAATTAAATGAGTTCATGAGTTAGTAGTTCTTTATACAGCTTAGGACAGTGCCTAGTATGTGGTTGACTGCTATCTGTATTACCTGTAAAAAGTATGTTTTGTCCTCCCTCTAAAAGAAAAAGTTATTTTTTGTTTAATATTTTATGCTTAAAGTTATGGGACAAGCGCACTAATTTAAAACTGCAATGTAGGGAGCATGAGACAATAGCACAGTCATTTGGTTGTTGACAGATTTAGTAACAGATAACTTACTGTTCATTTTTTGTGTACTTACAAAATTCTGGCCTCTGGGTTGAAAGAAAAAAATCGTACTCTACATATAAAAATGTGACGGCAGAGGAAGAAGTTTCATATACCACCTTGCTATTCTTTTTAAAAGAAGTTTAGAAAAATTAATTTTGACAAAGATCTTTTGTTTTTGTTTTTTATAGAGACAAGGTCTGGCTTTGTTGCTCAGGCTGATCACAAACTCCTAAGCCCAGGTGATCCTCCACCTCGACCTCCCAAAGTGTTGGGATTACAGGTGTGAGCCTCCACACCTGGCCAGTAATTGGTCTTTTGTTTTCACTTGGATCAGTGATAATTTTAGCTCATTAAGATAAAAGTCAGGAGTAAAAGAAAACTGTTCTTATTTGTAACAACTTTCTTTTCTATATGTTGTTGAAGGTTGATGATTCAGTGAGTGTAAATGACATAGATTTAAGCCTGTACATCCCAAGAGATGTAGATGAAACAGGTATTACTGTAGCCAGTCTTGAAAGATTCAGCACATATACTTCAGATAAAGATGGTAAGTATGCTAACTTTTGCCTGATTTTAAGAACTAGGAAGTTATCTAAAGGGGGTTATACTAGGCTTGGCAAACTTAGATGTGTGCAGGTACCAGATTGGTAACATAAATGTGTGGTTTGACCATAAGTAAAAGCAGTAATAAATAGTGAAAGGCTGTAGACATGAGCAGCTGGGTGTATATTAAAATCATTAATGGAAACTAGAAGGAGACAAAAATGAGCTTGGAGTTAAAGTCAATGAGTTCACTTTGGGACCTCATGAGTTTGAGATTTTTTGATTATCAAAAGTGCACTGTCTAGGATATTGTATAGACATGAACACCCTGCAAAACATCAGTGTTTTGGGGTAGGTAAAAGAAGAAATGCTTAGGAAAGACATTGAGAAGGTCAGAGAAAAATTAAGAAACAAGTTTCCGAAGAAGCAAGTAGGATGAAAAAGAATATAAATAAGTTACTAGTTGTAACTGGTTATAGGAATAGGGTGCCAGTTTCACTGAGACTGCAATGATAACAATGAGAAGAAAAATGAATACAATCCTCTCTCTCTTAATGTTTAGAGGGAAGACATGGTCATGGGAAGGGCTTTTTAGGATATGGAAAACCTAAATGTATCTGTAGCTCAGAGGAAGAGGATCTGGTAAGGAGGAAAAGTTGATGATAAAAGATTAGTTATAGAAGCAAGACATGAAAGTATAAATAATGAGTTAGGTATGAGAATAGAGGGAAGGCTGTCTAGGATTGTTGGTATAATTTATGTCTAATTGTGCCTTGAGTTAGGTACTTGAAGAAAGGGGTAAAAGTTTGGCATGCTTGCTCTGGGAGAAAACGGCAGAAGAAATGCCCATTAAGGCAAAAGCTGAGACAGAAAAGGCTGAACCTTATTTTTACAATAAAAGCATGCAAGCTGTAACTTGAAAAACCAGCTTGCCTTCCCAAGATCTGAGAGTGTTAGCAAACCACTATCTTGCCAGTATTCAGATTGACTTGCTCTTTGTAGAAGTAGGGGCTTTGGTGACAATAGGCACAACTGCAAGTAATTCAGAGATTATAAAATTCCCAAGACTTTGTCATCAGAGATGTTTGAAATAACTAAAATCTAAATTAGGCTGTTAAAAAATGTCTGTGTAAATGTCAATGGCACTGAACAAGGCAGCATTTTTTTTCTCTCAGTTATTTATAACCTATAAGGAAAAGTAGCTGTATAGCACTATGTTGGTTTTTTTTTAACAATTTGATTACATGATGAAGATTTTCTGCTGTCATAATCACAGCATTACAACAGCATGATTTAAATACTATTTGTAAAACCAAAAGCCAAGTAGCTGCTTATATTACAAACATTTTTTTGGTTTTCATAACCATTTATTCAAATAAAATATTATATGGAAATTGACTATTTAAAATCTATTTGCTAGGTCATGTAGGGAACGCAGAGGTGTAGAAGATTGATCCTGCCCTCAAGTGTATAAACCATTAAGCAGTCAGATGTCTACAGTGAAAAACAGTATTTTATAGTAGGTATAGATAATTAGCACAAATAAGCTCAGAAAAGAATGATCAGTTCTTGCTGGAGTAATTCTAGGGAAATGGCTTTCCTGGAGAAAAGGAAAAGAGGAAGTATAGTATCAGTCTGTGTTGTCTATTGCTAATGCGGAATGGTGTTTTCTGCTTCGACGCCTTACTGATTCCAGTTTTTATTTTTAGAAAACAAATTAAGTGAAGCTTCTGGAGGTAGGGCTGAAAATGGTGAAAGAAGTGACTTGGAAGAGGACAACGAGAGGGAGGGACCGGAAAATAGAGCCATTGATGCTGTTCCTGTTGATGAAAATCTTTTCACTGGAGAGGATTTGGATGAACTAGAAGAAGAATTAAATACACTTGATTTAGAAGAATGACATCAAACACCTTGCTGAAAAAATTAAGTCAGCTCAGCATGAGTTGAAATTGACTACATTAATTTCTTTCCAGCTAGAATCAACAGGATGTTTATTTCCTATGCTGATTCTGGAGGAGTTAACCTCCTGCAAAAAAGGAATATTGTCCCTGCGTCTTCTCTTCTGACTTTGGCTACATCTCATAGTAAGTTCAGAGTAGTTCATGATAAATTGAAAATATAATGGTCATTGCAGAAAATGATTGATTGTTGTAACTGTCCACCCAAGTAAGAAGTGTATCTGCCTTTCCATCTTTTGGTTTTCATTTGGGCATGTGCTATTACCAGAAACAACAAACTTACATTTAAAATACCCTTCATTTGACACAGTTTTTAATGAGTGATTTAATTTCCTTTGTATTTGTATGTTTAGAAGACTGCCTAAAACATGAGCACTGTACTTCATAAAGGAAACTGCGTATGCAGATTCAGTATTGTATATCTTTGGACAATTAGATGGACATTTAAAATGGAACTTCTTTTATCTGACAGGATCAGCTACAATGCCCTGTGTTAAATTGTTTAAAAGTTTTCCCTTTTCTTTTTTGCCAATAAAGTTGTAAATAAAGACCATCATACATTAAAATCCAAATATGGGCCTTTTTTTAAGTTTTTCTATGAAAAATTTAACATTTCTAGCTTGAGGATTTTAAATACCTGTTATAGTATCACATAAGGCATGTTTTCTTAATATTTACTACAGAAGCATCCAGAGTACTTGACAGTACTACAGTGAGTTTAATAACACAAATACTAAGCTTCCAAAAAGAGACTATAGGAGATGTTATATAAAAGAGTAACTTCTGAATTGATACAACATCAACCAAATTAAATATCACCTGCAGTTGAATCAAGTAATGCTTAAGAATTGTTGTTGAGATCCATGGTGTTAAAATAGCACATACTAATGTAAATATAAACAAATTCACCAGAAAACTTTGGGCTGAGGGTCTTTGGCACTAAGAGCCCCTGAAAAATTAGGGTGATAATATATTTAAAATGGACACAATTTGCTAATGACATATTTAGTACTAATACGCCTTTTTTATTGTTATCTTGTGTATTTTCAAATAATATGCTGCTTTTGTTATTTGCGAATATAAATGGATTTTAAAGCAACTAAAATAACAACACTAAAATGTCAGGTGAGCTGGGCCCTAATCTCATTTCTGCCTCAGATAAATTATATGATTTTTAAATCTCTGAATCTTAGTTTCTTTATTTGCATATTAAGGTTAAGACTCAATGATCTGGCCGGGCATGGTGGCTCACACCTGTAATCCCGGCACTTTGGGAGGCCAAGGCAGGTGGATCACTTGAGGTCAGGAGTTCAAGACCAGCCTGGCCAACATGGCGAAACCCCATCTCTACTAAAAATACAAAAATTATCCAGGCATGGTGGTGCATGCCAGTAATCCCAGCTACTCAAGAGGCTGAGGCAAGGGAATCGCCTGAACCCAGGAGGCAGAGGTTGCAGTGAGCCAAGATCATGCCACTGCACTCCAGCCTGGGCGACAGAGCAAGACTCTGTCTCAAAAAAAAAAAAAAAAAAAAGACGATCACTAACGTACTTCTAAGTTGTAAAGCCTAAGGAATTCATGATTGCAAATCTTGTCAAATGATAACATCAAAGCTGATAAAGAAATTGACTTCCTAGTTGTTTAGTACTAGTACTGTATGACTGACAGTTTTTAAATATAGAACATCAGGAGCCAAGTTTATTTCCAGCTACAATGAAAGTGTACTTAAATACTTCATATATATACTTTATATATTTTTTAAAAAGCGAGTTTTAAAGTTTATGTTCATGAAAGATTTGTTCCATTTTTTTGTGAAAAATTTAAATGGTACTTACTGCATTATTTAATAATGAAACATTTTCAGAATAGTCTGAAGAGCTTAAACCTTTTTTCTATTTTGAAGTCATCTAAAACATTTTCTAAGAATTTATCTTGTAAATAAAAGAATCCATTTACTTTAGACCAAGCTTTTCCAACCTGAGGCCCATGTGCCACATACCGCCCAGAATGGCTTTGAATGTGGCCCAACACAAATTCGTAAACTTAATTAAAACATGAGATTTTTTTTTGCAATTTTTTTTTTTAATCTCAGCTATCGCTAGTGTTAGTATATTTTATGTGTGGCCCAAGACAATTCTTCCAATGTGGCCCAGGGAAGTCAAAAGATTGGACACCCTTGCTTTCGACCTTAAGTTTGGGGGCTTTTTTTTTTTTAACCTGTATATAAAGTAGGGCCATATAAACAAAAGGATGCTGAAAGATTTTAGGTGTGTTTAAAACATTACTATCTTACAGCAAATAATGTGATCTCAAAAGTCAAGGTGTTTTTTAGTAAGTGTATCGATATAAAGGAAAATGGTTCAATGTGGAGGTAATTTTTTATACCTGCAAGTCTTTAATTACTGGGTGGCCTTCCTCTACCTTGCCCTGAAATTTCTTCCATTATTAAGACAATACATGCACAGATAATGCAAAAGTATTTTAATTTGAGAGAATCAAAGTACAAAATTAAATCTGCTTCTAAAATTATAGTACATTTCAGAGGTTTATAGAAATTTTGTATTCTCAGTATAGTTATTCAATATTGGTACAGTTAATCTGAAATTGGCTCTACTTTTCCAAACCCATTTATATATAAATAACCATTACAGCCTATAGTGATTCCATGTTTGCCAGAATCTTTCTAAATTCAAAATACAGTCATGTATCGCATAACAAAGTTTCAGTTGCCTCTGAACTACATATACAAAGGGGTCTCATAAGATTATATTACCTGTATTTTTACCTTACCTTTTCTATGTTTAGATACACAAATACTTACATTGTGTCATAATTGCCTGCAGTATTCAGTACAGTAACATGCTGTACAGGTTTGCAGCCTAGGAATATAGGTTATTTCATATATTTCATATAGTGGTAGATGGTAGGCTTTACCATCTAGGTTTATATAACTATGATGTTCACACAACTGAAACCACCCTAACGATGTGTTTCTCAGAACATATCCCTTAGTTAAGCGGTGCATGACTGAAGTTACATTGTGAATTTTACCTTATCTTTGCACAGATGGTTTATCAGATGCTGTAAGCCCATCATACGTGGACTGATATAAATTGTGTAATTGTACAATATATTTTTAATGTGTATTATTCAGCGCTGACTGTTAAGTGATTCAGAATGTGATAGCCGTGAGATTACAGGATCAGATCATTAAGAAAGCATTGCATCTATCAGGTTTTAACACATAAAGTGGACAAAGGGAACTTACGGCCGACGTTCATAACAGATAATTAGTAGAATTATTATATGAGTTCTCTTCTTGTTCTGGGTAGTTAACTTTGTATAAAGAACTTTCAGAATCACAGACGAGATTTCTACCTATGTTAACTATAAGACTGTGATGCTGATACATATATATATCCACATACACTATTATGTTAATGCTTCTAGGTACTTAGCACACCATTCATATCATATGAACTCAGATATATGTTGTAATAAATTCATTTCAAGGAATACCAGATGAAAGGATAAACTCCCAAAATCTTGTGTTTGGGGTTTTTGTCTCTTTTTTTAAGCATATATCTTACTGATGATAGGTGTTCTCTGAGAATAAAGATAACACTTTACTTTTCAATTAGTAGAAATTACTAGAAGCTGAACTCTAACTAGAATCTGACAACATCTGCAAAATTTTATAATATCTTTAGAAACAAACCCAAATGAAATAATAGTACAAAATGTATTTTCACATTTTCTCCTTTTAATGTCGTATTTTTTAATTGCTACTCTTTGTTAATGTCAAAAGAAGAGAAAAGGAGATTAGTTTTCATTAATTTCATTAATATTGTGTGCTTTGCCACACGTACAGCACTTGTATTGGGCACTATAGATAGCATGAACTATATGACGATTTAAGAAATGGTCTCAGCCTGATTTGAGTATACATGTTAGAATGAGAAAATCACAACTATATAAGGCAGAACTAGTAAGTTCCTGACCATTAACAAAGATGCCTTTTCAATTAGACTTTCCAGTATTTTACATTCAGTTTCATTGAGTTTTTTTTTTTTAATAAAGATTTTCTTTGTGAAGATAATATGGACGTTTTTCAGACAAAGGTGGTTATTTTGTACTCAGTCACCAGAGGCATACATTTCTGTTACAGCTGATCTGGTTTTCAAACAGATACATGTAAAATTAACTAGTCCTTGTGGGACTTAAACATCAGGACTTAGTTTCCTGATTCCTATGTAGTTAGCCTTATATTATAAACCAAAAGACAATGAAATACTAACTACTTTTTTTTTGCCAATTAATCTCTAGGGTGTTTTCAAAGGACCATATATCAGCTTCATTCCAAATGTGTTTCATTTCACCTGTGACTCCTTTAAACTATATTTTTATCTAAGTCTTAGGAAACTGTATATTTCAGTGACAAAGGTCATCAATATGACTTAAGAATTTTTTTATGTTACCATATTTAATTGATGATTATGTATTTTGAATTACCTTGTTTTTACAGCATGTATGGAAATATATCAAAAAATGTATATTCTTTGTAAAAGTATTTAAAACCTCTCAAGTTAGAAGTATAGTGTATAATATAGTAATTATATGGATCACTTCATGATTGTGCATTATTGTATATATTGGACATATTTCACTTAAAAGAGAAATTTAATGCGTGAGAAGTAGAATCCAATGTGTTAGGAATCTTCATCCATGAATTTTTACACGGTGTTGAATAGTTACTGAAAGTAAAAATTTTAGTAACTAAATCTGCCAGGTGCAATCACATGTGCCTGTAGTTCCAGGTATTCTGGATTCAAAGGCGGGAGGATCACTTGGTCCCAGGAGTTTGAGCCTGCAGTGCACTGTGATTGCATCTGTGACCAGCCACTGCACTCCAACCTGGGCACATAGTTGAGACCTTATCTCTTTAAAAAAAAGCAGGGAAGGGGATAATTAAATCTTCTTTGATAAATTGATTTTGAGAATATTTCATTGAAAAACTAGATAATTTGTGGAGATACATTGTCAGTTGTATACAGACTAATTAACAACATTGGTGATTCACTCCATGGACCATTTTCTTCAGATATGTTGGGAATTATTATCTATTCCTACACTTATTACACTAATGACTCACCTTAGAAGGAAAAGAAAAATTTTAATTTACTTTAAAAAATTTTTTTTGATTGAATAGATAATTGTGTATATTTGTGGTTAATTATTATTTTACACTCCAGACCTATTTCTACCCCTGTAGGGAAGAAACTTAATCACTGATATCTTCAGCCTGTCAGATACCACTGATATCTTCAGTCTAGTTTTAAGAAAAACTAGGACTAAGAAGAAGTATATAATCAAGTTCAAGCTAATCATGGCTATTTTTAAATTACTTGGTCTTTTTAAATACTTTTTCCCAGAGCAACCTTCTAAATGGAAGGGCAAAGCCTCAACTATCTAAAATGCAGCTTTTAAGGACTCTTAGATGTATGAAATGCTTTATGTACAGGAGATTCCGTCTATGCCTTGACACCCACACCACTCCCACCCCTGTTCTCTCTTCCAAGAAGGTTTTTGGCAGCAAATAATTCTCTTTATTTAAGTATTTTTATATATTTAATTCACATTAGGGGTAACAACTAAGAAAATTATTTAATTGGCAGGTTTATTAGGTAGTTGTTGATCGATGACATGTATAACAGTCCAAATGGTATGATAGGTGAAGCCAGTGCTGCGGTGGCACATCCCTGTAATTCCAGCACTTTGGGATTGCTTGAGCCCAAGAGTTCGAGGTTGCAGTGAGCCATGATTGCATCACTGCACTCCAGCCTGGGTGACAGTGTGAGACTCCATCTCAAGAAAAAAAAAAATTTGTATAAAGGGTGAAGGTTTACCCTTTATTAAAAAAAACGAAAGCAGAATCAATATTAGAAGAGACAGAAGTATTAACACAGATGAGTTGTCTATAAGATGAGAAAAAGTGAGCTACCACCTCATTATGTTTAAAAGGCTGTGGGGGGATTCACAGGAATATAGTTCTATAGCATGCTAATGATTTATATACCTCTGTTCATATACAGCATGCTACTGTACAAAAATAATACTATCCAAAAATACAGGAATGCAAGGAACAAATAAATATCAGTTCTCTTGATAATCCATTTGCACAAAATCGAAGGTTTCTTCTGGGCAAGTACATAAATGTACTTTTCACTCTTTACATGTGAGTGTCATGTGCATGTAAAAGAAAGGGAGAATCTCAAAGACTTCTATAGCTAGAGATGACAAAATATTCTTGATATTGAATAATCATGTTGAATGCCTTTTAAATCTCTCTGAATGCATTAATGTAACACTTTTAAAAGGTAGAACAGTTCCCTTCCACACAGTTACCTGACCTCCCTATTTCAAAATTGCGGAATATGACTCACCAGAGAGGCATTTGGCAATTAATTTCAATCAACTATTGCTAATAAGGGATAAACTACAATAAAATCCTCAAAATTAAGAGCCAAATATTCCTTGTTCAGATGTCATCCCCCCCTCCCCCAGTTTGATTATGTAATCTGTACAATTATATGAAGAAATACAAGATTAAATAAGGTGAACTTCTGTTGAAGAGAGAATACCAGATAGTGCACTTCTT
Organism: Nomascus leucogenys; assembly: GCF_006542625.1. Classification (NCBI taxonomy): domain Eukaryota; kingdom Metazoa; phylum Chordata; class Mammalia; order Primates; family Hylobatidae; genus Nomascus; species Nomascus leucogenys. The sequence continues at coordinate 86,935,076 of NC_044402.1, forward strand.
TTGCTGATTTTTTAGAAATACTGAGTTTGAATTTTCAAAGGAAAGAATTTTAGCAAAAGATAGCCATACCAAAGTGCTTTGTCATTTCAACAAGCACCCTGAAATTTTTCATGCTAAACTAGAAGTGCTATGAAAGTACAGTATAGAATATAATTTTTAATATGTTTAGAAAAGTATATTATACTTATTAAGTTATTTTTAATCTTTTTACTGAATACTTAAATGTTCCAGAAATGATTTTCAGAGCATTACTAGACATTTTAATTGCAAAGAATTAGTTAGTATGAGGAGATAGAGACAATGGTAACTATCTACTACTACTCCCTGCCCCCAGCAAAAAAAGTGCCATTCAGGGAATAGGAAACAGCAAAAGTAGAATTTAAGTTTTCCTGAATGGATTTAACGTGTTAGCATTTAAAAATAGTATTTTGTGGTCAGTCATCTTAAGCTTATCTCTATTTTATCTATGTTTACATAGTTTTTATTAGAAATAACACCCATTAAAATTTAACAGAAACTTTGTATGCTGCCTAGAACACTACTAGTTTATTGGAAGTCAAATAAAAATATAATTTTTTTAAGGTTTCAATAAGATTCTTAAATGTATAATGTAATGTATTACTACTCATCCTTCTTAAACAGAATTGCCTACTGCTAACAGTTTTGAAAAGATTGTCCGTCTTTTTTATCTCTTCCCTTTGATAGTTGAAGATCAGAAGACCAAACGCAAAATTCACTGTCAGAACTTGTCCGGGGGCAAACAGTAAAAGCATAGGAAAAATATTAAAGTGAGCCAATAGGATTTCAGAGGCCTAGATAACAAACTTAAGGGCGGCTAACAGGTTTATACTTGCACTTACATTTTTATATCTGGCTTAATTGCATAAGTAAATGAGAATCAACATACTTGACTGTAGAAATGAGAATGAGCCCTCTATGAGAAACAGAACAATATTTTGGATTTGTTTTGCAATGGTTTTTACATGGAAATTTTGGCCATGGTTTTAAGTGAAATATATTTTTCTTTTTCAAAATGGGAGCTTATATAGTGACTTATTAACATCTAAAAGTGTAAAATAAATGAAATTTCAAAGAGGTAAATTGAGAGATATGTTTGATTAATTCCTCTGGTAAAACAAAATAGCTTTTCATAGATCTTTACTAAACTTTTTAAACAGCTTTAAGGTATATTTGACACAATAAACTGTACATATTCAAAGTGTACAGTTTGGTGTTTGACAAATATATTTATTTGTGAAATTATAACAAGATATAATCTACATATTCATCCCTCCCAAAAGATTTCTTATGCTCCTTTGTAATCCTTTCCTCCCCAAACACCAACCACCCACCAACTCCAGACAGGCACTGGTCACCATAGATTAGTTTATAGTTTTTTAATGATTTTATATAAATGGAATCATATAATATGTACTTTTCATTTTACTTTTACTCAGCATAATTATTTGGAGATGTATCTATGTTATTGCAGATATCAGTACATTCCTGTAAATTGCTTAGTAGTAGTATTTTGTATGGATCTGACACTGTCCATTCACTTGTTGATGGACTTGTGTTGTTTCCAATTTGGAGCTACTACAAATAAAGTTAATATGAATATTCACATACAAATCTTTGTATGAACATATGGTTTCATTTCTTTTGGGTAAATTATAGGAGTGGAATGTCTGATTCATATGTTTTAAGTTTTTAAGAAATTTCTAGTGTTCTACAAAGTGGTTGTGCTATTTTATATTCCCAATGGCAGTTTTTAAGAGTTCCAGGCTGGGTGCAGTGGCTCACGCCTGTAATCTCAGCACTTTGGGAGGCCGAGGTGAGTGGATCACATGAAGCCGGGAGTTCGAGACCTGCCTGGCCAACATGGCAAAACCCCATCTCTACCAAAAATACAAAAAATTAGCCAAGTGTGGTGGTGCACCTGTAATCCCAGCTACTCTGGGTGGGGCTGAGGTGCGGCAATTGAATTAGGAGGTGGAGATTGCAGTGAGACAGGATTGCACCACTGCCGTCCAGCCTGAGCAACAGAGTGAGCCCTGTGTCAAAAAAACTTGCAGTTCCACATCCTCAGTAACACTTGATGTGGTCAGTTTTAATTTAGATCTGTAATCCATTGGGGTTAAATTTTGTATGTAATCAAAGTTTGGATCAAAGTTCACTTTTTTCCTTGTGGTAAACAATCCAGTTGTTCTAGAACTATTTGTTGAAAGGACTATCCTACATTGTCTTTGCACCTTTGTCAAAAACCAACTGATTATCAGTCAATGGTGCTTTGTTTTTTTAATTCTGTTTTGATTCAGAGTGACTTTGGCTATTCTAGATTCTTTGCATTTCAGTGTACATTTTAGAATCGGCTATTGATTTCTACCAAAAGAAACTGCAAGAATTTTTATTGAGTTTCCATTAAATCTGTAGATCAGATTTATGGAGTTGACATCTGATACAGTTTGGCTGTGTTGCCACCCAAAATCTCATCTTGAATTGTAATTTCCATAATCCCCACGTGTCAAGGGAGAGAACAGATGGAGGTAATTGAATAATGGGGCAGTTTCCTCCATGCTGTTCTTGTGATAGTGAGTGAGTTCTCATGAGCTCTGGTGGTTTTATAAGGGGCCCTTCCCTCGTCGCTGGGCACTTCTCCTTCCTGCCGCCCTGTGAAGAAGGTTTCCCTTTTGCCATCTGCCAGAATTGTAAGTTTCCTAAGGCCCCCAAGCCTTGCTGAACTGTGAGTCAATTAAATCTCTCCTTTACAAATTACCCAGTCTGAGGCAGTTCTTTATAGCAGTATGAAAACGGACTAATACAATGTCTCAATGTTAATATTGAGTCTTCTGACCCGTATGTATATTCATGTATTTAGGTCTTTTTAAATCACTTCAGCAATAAATGTTTTTTTAAATTTCAGTTCACAATTGTTTGTTGTTAGTATATAGAAATACAGTTGACTTTTGCATTTTAATTTTATCATGCTACCTTGCTAAACTCACTTATTCTAGTAGCTTTTTTGTTGATTTCACAAGATTGTCTTCTACATAGACAATCGTGTCCTCTATAAATGAAGATGATTTTCTTTCCAATCTGAATACATTTTATTCCTTTGTCTTATGTTATGCATGAGTCACTGAACTTACAGATAGTTTTATTCTTTATGCACTGTCTATACCTGCTTTCATGCTACAGTGGCAGAGTTGAGTAGTTGCCACAGAGACTGACAGAAAAACTTGGTCAAATTCTGCCTTACTGTGCTGGTGATGAGAGCGAACATTATTGCCTTGTTTGTGATCTTAAGTGGAAAGCATTCAGTCTTGCATGATTAAGTAATGACGTTAGCTGTATATCATAAATGCACTGGGGAAGTTTTTTTTCTGTTCCTAGTTTACTGAGACTTAGTGGGGGGTTGCTTTGTATTTTGTTTTAATCAAGAATGGATTTTGGATTTTGTCAAATCTTTTTCTGAATCTATTGAGATGATCAAGTGGCTTTTTTAAAAAAACTTATGGTGAAAACAGCCTGAATTCCTAGGATAAACCCCACTTGAGGCTGATACATTTTCTTTTTATATATTGTTGGATTTGATTTGATAAAATTTAGCTTACTTGTTTCTATGTTCATAATTGATTAATTAACCTGTAGTTTTTGTATCAGGATAATGCTGTTGAAATCAGCTCAGTAGTCCCATAGACAGTTATTTTTGATTAAACATAGAAATTGACCCTTCTGCTGTTAAAGCTTGAAATTTATATACGTTGGTGCAAAAGTAATTGTCAACTTTTGATGAACCCAAAGAACCAGCTTATGGTTTCACTGATTTTTCTCTATAAATTTGCTGTTTCACTGATTTCCCCTCTGATCTTTATTTCTTTTCTTCTGCTTACTTGGAGTTTAATTTGCTTTTTGTTCCTTAACCTAGCAGTTGAGGTTATTGATTTGATCCTTTTTCTAAAATAGGCATTGAGTACTACAGAACCCCCAGCTAATTCCTCACAGCTAGATCCTCCTGTTTACCCAGGTAGCTTATGTTTTTAATCAACACTACTCTACTTTTGACAGAAATAGCTTTGCTAATATTGAGAAAGTTAAGGTTTAAGACAACCTGAAAAGAATAATCTGATTTTTCTAATAAGATTCTTTTTTAATGGCCAACATGAGTGATACTTTAAGCATTTGAGTAGAAGTTCTTTATATATGAATGGAGTATGAAATATTAAAATCTCACTAAAATAACAGATGTAATATAAATGTCAAGAACTGTAGGAGAAATTAATAAAGAGGTCTATTGAATTGCATAGTGTTTTTGTTGTAATACATGTTTCCTTTGACATCACTGTTTAAAGTGATTCCATTAAACAAAAAAGATTCCCCTAAATATATTGCTTTTATGCTGAAGCCACAGTAACTACTAACAAATCATTTAAAACCCTATAGAACTTTATAGGAGCTGAAATTTTTTTTTTTTTTTTTTTTTTTTGAGATGGAGTCTCGCTCTGTCGCCCAGGCTGGAGTGCAGTGGCGCAATCTCGGCTCACTGCAAGCTCCGCCTCCGGGGTTCATGCCATTCTCCTGCCTCAGCCTCTCCGAGTAGCTGGGACTACAGGCGCCAGCCACCACGCCTGGCTAATTTTTTTGTATTTTTAGTAGAGACGGGGTTTCACCATGGTCTCGATCTCCTGACCTTGTGATCCGCCCGCCTCGGCCTCCCAAAGTGCTGGGATTACAAGCGTGAGCCACCGCGCCCGGCCAGGAGCTGAAATATTCAGTGGATGACCTTCTCAGAAAAGATACAGATACATCATTATGTCTCATTTTTATTTTCATGTGGTTCAGATTAAAACTATTAGAGCTCAAGAAATATTGAGACACGTTTGACTACTTTTGTTTCCTTGGTTCATTTACTTGTCCACACACTGAAGACTACTGTAAAAACAGGGAAAACATTTTGAAATGACAACTTGTTCAAAATCTAAACTTTAAAAACTAAGCTCTAGAAATTCAAGGAGTATAATAAGATGACATTTTGTTTTGCCTCAAGCCCTGAACACATCATTGGTATAATCATTTAGCTATGTCAAACAACATAGTGTCTGGCAAGATTTTAGCTAGAGTCAACTATCAACTCTCCATAGCTTATCACTGAAACAACAAGCTTCACGTGACCGTATTAAAAATTATCAGTTTTACATTTGAAAGGCCCAATGCCAATCTGGAAAAAATTGCTTGCATTGATGAGTAATAAATTCTGCATTTTGCGCATTCTCACAACTGCATGAATTCATTTCACAATGTTAGCAAAGAATCTGAATTCTTGGCGGCACGGGTCCTCTGTACGCTGAGTGCCGGTCCCCTGGGCCCACTTTTCTTTCTCTATACTTTGTCTCTGTGTCTCTTTCTTTTCTCAGTCTCTCGTCCCACCTGACGAGAAACACCCACAGGTGTGGAGGGGCAGGCCACCCCTTCATCTGGTGCCCAATGTGGGTGCTTTTCTCTAGGGTGAAGGTACGCTCGAGCGTGGTCATTGAGGACGAGTCGACGAGATTCCCGAGTACGTCTACAGTCAGCCTTGCGACATTTGAAGTTCTACAGTGAACCCATCGGAGATGCAAAGAAAAGCGCCTCCACGGAGATGGAGACACCGCAATCGAGCACCGTCGACTCACAAGATGAACAGAATGGTGATGTCAGAAGAACAGATGAAGTTGCCATCCACCAAGAAGGCGGAGCCGCTGACTTGGGCACAATTAAAGAAGCTGACACAGTTAGCTAAAAAAAAGCCTAGAGAACACAAAGGTGACACAAACTCCAGAGAACATGCTGCTTGCAGCTTTGATGACTGTATCAACGGTGTCTGCAGGTGTACCCAGCAGCTCTGAAGAGACAGCGACCATCGAGAACGAGCCATGATGACGATGGTGGTTTTGTCGAAAAGAAAAGGGGGAAATGTGGGGAAAAGAAAGAGTGATCAGACTGTTACTGTCTGTGTAGAAAGAAGTAGACATAAGAGACTACATTTTGTTCTGTACTAAGAAAAATTTGTCTTGAGATGCTGTTAATCTGTAACCCTACCCCCAACCCTGTGCTCGCAGAAACGTGCTGTGTCGACTCAAGGTTTAATGGATTTAGGGCTATGCAGGATGTGCTTTGTTAAACAAATGCTTGAAGGCAGCATGCTTGTTAAAAGTCATCACCACCCCCTAATCTCAAGTACCCAGGGACACAAAACACTGCGGAAGGCCGCAGGGACCTCTGCCTAGGAAAGCCAGGTATTGTCCAAGGTTTCTTCCCATGTGATAGTCTGAAATATGGCCTCGTGGGAAGGAAAAGACCTGATCGTCCCCCAGCCCAACACGCGTAAAAGGTCTGTGCTGAGGAGGCTTAGTATAAGAGGAAGGCATCTGTCTCCTGCGCATCCCTTGGGCAATGGAATGTCTCGGTGTAAAACCCGATTGTATATTCCATCTACTGAGATAGGAGAAAACCGCCTTAGGGCTGGAGGTGAGACATGCTGGCAGCAATAGTGCTCTTTAATGCACCGAGATGATTATGTATGTGCACATCAAAGCACAGCACCTTTTTCTTAACCTTGTTTATGACACAGAGACATTTGTTCACGTTTTTCTGCTGACCCTCTCCCCACTATTACCCTCTGGTCCTGCCACATCCCCCTCTCCGAGATGGTAGAGATAATGATCAATAAATACTGAGGGAACTCAGAGACGGGTGCCGGCGCGGGTCCTCCCTATGCTGAGCACCGGTCCCCTGGGCCCACTTTTCTTTCTCTATTTAAAAAAAAAAAAGAATCTGAATTCTTAACTGTAGTATACATACATATTTCTCTTCCAAGCAGGTATTAAAAACACATTGTCTGCTTCTCAGAGAGTTAAGTTACTGCACTATGTCTTTTTGACAGTTTAAAAGGTTTGGAACGTATTGGAGTTGCTTGAAAAGATTCATTATCCTGCTTTATTAATGTAACCCCAGTGGGCTGAACCATTTGTATTCATATACATGGGGAAATATGTAGTCTACTTTAAAACTGTTTTTCCACCAAAAAAAAAGAATTTTGTTAAATGAGGGGAAAAAAATAGGTAAATAATTGCAAAGTCAGTGTTTTCTGTTGGACTGTAGTAAATTATGGATGTTACTGGTACTTACTGAAGCATCAAAGTTATTTTAAAAAGAGAGACAAGCACAGTAAGCATGCCAGTACTCCTACTGCTTAATTTCAACTTCCCAGACAGTTACGTGAAGTTTTGTTTTGGATGTGCTTCCACATGGCTTTGTTTTCTGGGCAAAAGAATATGAATTTGCCTTATACAATTTTAATTTTTTTTTTAGATGGAGTCTTGCTCTGTCACCCAGGCTGGAGTGCAGTGGCGCAGTCTCGGCTCACTGCAACCTCTGCCTCCTGGGTTCAAGCGATTCTCATTCCTCAGCCTTCCAAGTATCTGGGACTACAGGCACACGGCACCGCGCCTGACTAATTTTTGTATTTTTAGTAAAGGTAGGGTTTCGCCACGTTGGCCAGGCTAGTCTTGAACTCCTGGCCTCAAGTGATGCGCCTTCCTCAGCTTCCCAAAGTGCTGGCATGAGCCACCGAGCCTGGCCTGAATTTTTTAAATGCACTTTTTTCTCATTCACAGCAGCCATTAAATTCAAAATACTTTTTTACATAGATCAATTCCATATAGTAATTTTAAGGTGTATTTGCCTTTCCTGGGTGAGAGTTACATCTCTATATAAATGAAACAGTAAGTCATGGGCTTTCACATGTGAACACTAAGTGACTTGGCAATGTACCATGTGGTTGTGAGTACATTGATAATACCGAGATAAATTCTGTTTTTCAGTCTTCATGTCATCACTGATGAGGGAGAACCCTCAGCTTGACAGTCTAAGGCAAATTATGTGGGAAACAATAACATTATTACAGATGTGCTAATGTACAGGAAAGTGACAGAAAATGGAGACACTTGAGTGGCCCACATAAATTACTGCTGTATTTACCTTCTTGTATCAATCCATCTAGTCTTGAACTAAGAATACATTTATAACATGACCCTCAGGAGTTCACATTCACAAGGAAAATGGTGATGAAAATGTCACGAAATGATAAGCAGGAAGCACACTGTGAAGTTGCACTTTGATATCCTGGTCAGCTCCTTTCAAACGCAGCATTCCATGTGGGCCATTGGTAATTTTCACTGGGCTCAAGATGATTAAGTAATTATACAACTGTCTTTAACCTCATTTGGTATTTACACTTTGAGGGTAAAGAAGTGTTCCTTTTCCATCTTTGATTATTCTCTATCCCTTGGCAATCTCATTCACTTTCATGATTTAAATAATTGCTTCCATGTGAACAACTATATCTTCAGCCTCATGTGTCCAGTAAGCTACTTACTGCACAGCTCAACATGAATATCCTGCCAGTTCTTCAGATTCCAAACTAAAGTTGATATTTTCTTTCCTAAATCTTTTCTTCCTTTTTCCCCTTTCTTTTTTTTTCCCTGTTATTGAGATTTTATTATCCAGCCAAGTGGACTAAAAAATATCTATTGGTTATTTTGCCAGACCAAGATTTCTCCCACATCCATCCTCTTTTCTATTCACATGGCCACTATCCTATATTACTCAGGCTCTCATCTCCTTTCATAATTAGTCACATGTAATTTATCTTCCAAACTGAAACATTTTTGAGTGTGGAAGGGACACTATGGAGAGTGAAGAAAACTCTTTTAGTACTTTTATTAGACAACTGGTATACATTGGAACTGTCCTTTGCAAACTTGGGCATATGGTCACTGTACTTGTAATTAATTTAACCTGTTTCCTTTCCTTCCTGTAACTGATCGATCCAAAGCATTGCTGGATTTATCTTCTTAAGCATAGTTTTAATCATGAGATCTCCCACTTCATAATTCTTTAATGGCTCTACATTGCCTACCAAATACAATCTAAATATTTAGGCCTAATCTTCAAACTCTCCTCTGGTGGCCCCAACTTCTCTCTCCAACTTTCTTATTTCTTTAGTCAAGTAACTCACAATGTAATGCTTAAACTTTTTTGATCCTGAGTTACCTCATTAGTAAGGTAGGGATTAAAATGTCTCTTTCTCAGTTGTGAAGCTGTAATGGGGTATTATATGTAAAGAAAGTAGGTTGGTATATAAGTACTTAGCAGCAAGTACTTAGTACATAGGCACTGAGGTATTAGTAGCTATTATCACATACACTGTAGGGTTGTTTGTTTGTTTTGCTTTGTTTTGTTTTCTGAGACAGACTCATTCCGTCACCCATGCTGGAGTGCAGTGGCACAATCACAGCTCAGTGCAACCCCCAACTCCTGGATTCAAGCAATTCTTGTGCCTCAGCCTCCCAAGTAGCTGGGATTACAGGCACTTCCCACCACACCCAGCTAATATTTGTATTTTTAGTAGAGATGTGGTTTTTGCTGTGTTGGTCAGGCTGGTCTCAAACTCCTGGCCTCAAGTCATCCGTCCTCCTCAGCCTCCCAAAGTGCTGAGATTACAGGCATGAACCACCGCACCAAGCCCATACACTGTAGTTTTCTATGTCTTTTCTATGTGTTCCTACTTTAGGAAATATTCTCTTTCACATCCCTTTTGACAGTGTTCACATTCCTAAATCCTTCCTATCCTTGAATGTTTTGAAGATATATTCCCATGAAGACTTTAATTCCCCGAAACTGGGGATTCAAAAATCACATGGCAATTAAGAATCTGTTTCTACCTTGTTTCTGTGTGTATCTTAGCTCTTATAATAAGAATGTTGTTTCCTCAAGGGCAGGAATTCTGTCATTCTTTGATGGTGCCCTCTCTTTTAGTGCTGTACATTTTGGCAAAGAATATTTAACTTTTTTAAATGTTTTAATTAATATTTTTAACATTTGTTAAAATTATTTCATTAAAGGGACCATTCCTTTGGAAATATTAAGACTCTGAGACTTACGGTACTGCCTTTGCCAAATATAGTACATCCATACAGTAAAATGCTACACAGCTGTTTACAAGAATGAGAAAAGATTTTTCCATGTACTGACGTGGAAAGATGACCATGATGTTCTGTTGAGCGTTTTTTTTGTTTTTTTTGTTTTTTTTTGGACACAAAGTCTCGCTCTGTCGCCCAGGGTGGAGTGCAGTGGCACAATCTTGGCTCACTGCAACCTCCACCTTTGGGTTCAAGCAATTTATTCTCCTGCCTCAGCCTCCTGAGTAACTGGGACTACAGGCGCATGTCACCACACCCAGCTAATTTTTTTGTATTTTGGTAGAGACAGGGTTTCACCATGTTGCCCAGGCTGTTCTCAAACTCCTGAACTCAGGCAATCCACCCGCCTCAGCCTCCCAAAGTGCTAGGATTACAGGTGTGAGCCACTGTGCCCGGCCTTTTTTTTTTTTTTTTTTTTTTAAAGACAAGTATGGCTGTGTGTGGTGGCTCACACCTGTAATCCCAGCACTTTCAGAGGCCAAGGCAAGAGGATCACTTGAGGCCAGAAGTTTGAGACCAGCCTGGGTAACGTAGTGAGACCTCGTCTCCACAAAAAAAAAAAAAAAAAAAAAAAAAAAAAAATTAGCCAGACATGGTGGTTCATGCCTGTGGTCCCAGCTACTTGGGAGGCTGAGGCAGGAGGGTCACTTGAGTCCAGGAATTTAAGGTTACAGTGTGTTGATTGCATCTCTACACTCTAGCCTTGGCAACAGAGTAATATCCCAGCACTTTGGAGGCTGAAGCAGGAGGTTCACTAGAGCTCAGGAGGTCAAGACCTGCCTGGGCAACATAGTGAGAGCTCATCTCTACAAAAAATAAACAAAATAAGCCAACTTATTTTGGTCCCAGCTACTCGGGAAGCTGAGGTTGGAGGATCGTTTGAGCCTGGGAGGTCCAAGCTACACTGAGCCAAGATTGCGCCACTGCACTCAAGCTAGGTGAGTGTATAGTGTGTATGTGTGTCTGGTATGTTCTTTTTTTCTGAAGATCTAGAAGTTATAGACCTGTTAACAGTAGTCGTCTTTGGTGTTTGTAGGGCGGAAGAGGTGTAACTATAGAGAATTTGATTGTCATGTTTTTGTTGTTGTTTTCAGGTTTTTATATTGTAAAAGACACCTAACAAATTTACCACCTTAACCATTTCTAAATGTACTGTTCAGTAAAGTATATTCACGTTGCTGTGCAACAGATCTCTAGAACTTTTTCGTCTTACAAAATTGAAACTCCAAACTCATAAAACCCTAATTTTTCTCCTCCCCCCAATCCCTTGGCAACTACCTTTCTACTTTTCATTTCTATGATTTTGACTACATTAGATATTTCACATAAGTGGAGTAATACAGTATTTGTCCTTTTGTGACTGGCTTGTTTTGCCAGTATAATGTCCTTGAGATTCATCCACGTTGTTGTATGTGACAGTATTTCCTTCTTTTTTAAGGCTGCATGGTATTTCATTGCTTGTATATACCATGTTTTCTCTATCCACTCATCTCTCCAACATTTAGATTGCTTCCACCTCTTGGCTATTGTGAATAATCCTGCAGTGAACATGGGTGTGCAAATTTCTCTTCCAGAGCCTGCTTTGAATTCTTTTTGATATATACCCAGAAGTGGATTTGCTGGATCACATTCTATTTTTAATTCTTTGAGGATTCTATTTTTAATTTTTTATTGTTTTTTATAATGGCTGTACCACTTTTCACTCCCTACAACAGTGCACAAGGGCTCCAATTTCTCCACATCCTCCCCAGCACTTGTTATTTTCTGTTCTTTTGATAGTGACCATCCTAAGGGGTGCGAGGTTGTATCTCAGTGTGGTTTTGATTTGCATTTCTCTCAATTAGTGCTGTCAAGCATATTTTCATATGCTTGTTGGTCATTTATGTATCTTTAGAGAATTGCCTATTTAAGTCTTTTGCCCATGTTTTAATTGAGTTATTTGGTTTTTGTTGTTGAGTTGTAAACGTTCCTTTTATTTTCTGTATATCAGCCCATTATCCAATATGTGATTTGCAATATTTTCTTCCATTCCATAGCTTGCCTTTTTGCTCTCAGTTATTTCCTTTGATGCACAATTTTTTTACATTTGATATAGTCACATTTGTCTGTTTTTGGTTTTGTTATGTATGCTTTGGATGTCATATCCAAGAAATCTTTGCCAAATCCAGTGTCCTGAAGCTTCTCACCTAAGTTTTCTTCTAGGAGTTGTATAGTTTTAGGTCTTATGTAGGTCTTTAATCGCTTTTGAATTAATTTTTGCATATAGTGTAAGGTAAGGGTCCAACTTCATTCTTTGCATATGGTTATCCAGTCCTCCCAACACCATTTGTTGAAGATACTGTCCTTTCCCCATTATGTAGCCTTGGCACCGTTGTCAAAAATCATTTGGCCATATACACAAGGGTTTATTTTTGGGCTATTATGTTCCATTGGTCTATATATCTGTTTATGCCAGTACCACATCATCTTGATTACTGTTGCTTTGAAGTAGGTTTTAAAATCAGGAAGTGGGATCCTCCAAACTTGTTCTTTTTCAAGATTATTTTGGCTATTCAGGGTCCCTTGAGATTCCATATGAATTTTAAGATTTTCTGTTTCTGCAAAAATATTCCCTTGGGATTTTTTTGGTTTTTAGTGGCAGGATTTCACTCTGTTCCCCAGGCTGGCCTCGAACTTGGGCTTAAGTGATCCTCCCACTTCAGCCTTCCAAGAATTTAGGACTAAAGCAAGTGCCACAACACCCAACTTGCCACTGGGATTATGATAAATATTGCATTGAATCTGTAAATGGCTTTGGATAGTATGGACATTTTAAGAAAATTAAAGTTTTTCAATCCATGTGCATGGATGTCTCTCCATTTATTTGTATCTTTTTGCTTTCTTTTAGCTGTATTTTATAACTTTGAGTGTTCAAGTCTTTCACCTCCTTGGTTAAGTTTATTCCTAAGTATTCTATACTTTTTGATGATACAGCAAATGGGATTTGTTTTTAAATTTCCTCTTTGGACTGGTTATTATTAGAGTATAGAATTGCAGCTGGCAGGCCGGGCATGGTGGCTCATGCCTGTAATCCCAGCACTTTGGGAGGCCGAGGCGGGCAGATCACCTGAGATCAGGAGTTCAAGACCAACCTGACCAACATGGAGAAACCCCATCTCTACTAAAAACACAAAATTAGCTGGGCGTGGTGGCACATGCCTGTAATCCCAGCTACTCGGGAGGCTGAGGCAGGAGAATTGCTTGAACCTGGGAGGCAGAGGGTGCAATGAGCCTAGATCACGCCATTGCACTCCAGCCTGGGCAACAAGAGCAAAACTTCGTCTCAAAAAAAAAAAGAAAGAAAGAAAGAAATGTAGCTGGCTTTTACATGTTGATTTTATATCCTGCAAATTTGCTGAAATTATTAACAGGTCTTTTTGGTGGTATCTTTGTGGTTTTCTAAATACAAGAGCATGTCATCTGTGAATAGAAGTAATTTTACTTCTTCCTTTCCAATATGGATGCCTTTTATTTCTTTTTCTTGTCTAACTGCTGTGACTAGAATTTTCAGTACTGTGTTTCACCTATTCCTAGTTTGTTGAGTATTTTTATCATTAAAGAGTACTGAATTTGATCAAAATTTTTCTCTTTGCTTGAGCCCAAGAGTTGGAGGTTACAGTGAGCTGACAGCGTCACTGCACCCCAGCCTGAGTGACAAAGTGATACCCTATCTCAAAAAAAAAATTTTTAAGGCTTCTGCATCAATCAATATGATCATATGGTTTTTATCCTTCATTCTGTTAATGTGTGGTGTATTACATTGATTGATTCTCATATGCTGAATTAACTTTCTGTTTTACACATGCCTGTTTGGTTTATACCATTTTTATAAGGAGTATGTATTCTAAAATACAAAATTACGTTTGTGTAATATTTGCTTATATATGCGAAAAGATGAATATGTTGACTGCCTAAAAATGTATTAAAAGCTTAAAATAAAATGTTTTGTTATATAAAATTTGAAAAATATAGAGTATAAAAAAGAAAAGTCACCAAATCCCACAACTCATAAACACTCAGTTAATATTTTTTCTCCATTGTGATTGGGAATTTTTTTATTCTACATTATAGCATTACTTTCCTATCTTAAAAACTCTATTGACATCATTTTAATAAGTTGAATGGCAGAAACATTCATGGGACTATGCCTAAATTTCTAAAATATTTATATAGCATGAATATAAGAAATATATATTTAAATTTGCATTTTATTGTAAATATAATTATACAAATGAGATATAATTAATTACTGGATATTTAAAGTACTTTGAAGGCTTTTTTAAATTTGGATTTTGTTAATTATTAAGTTTAGATTTGATTTTCCTTTACTTGGAGCTCAAACCCAATGGAATTTAGGAGAAATAACAGTCACATAAGGAGCAGTAGTAGTGATGATGTGGAGGGGGAAGAAGAGGAGAGGAGGAGAGCAATTTATGTCTATTGAGCACTTACTGTGTCCCAGGCATCATGCTAAATTCTTTACATGATAATCTCATGTATTCCTCACAATAACCCTATGATCTGAGTACTGTTACACCCATTTTACATAAAAGATAAATGAGGCCCAGAAAAGTTAAGAAGATTACCCAAGGTGCAGAGCCAGTAAGCATCAGAAGCAGAATTCAAATCCTGATTTGTCTTAAGAGCTTTGCTAAGGGCTATTATTTTATGAGTAGCTCTTTATTCCTAACCTAAGCTTGAATACTGTGAGGCTAGTATAATTACCAATATAAAACTCAACATTACTGTGATTTAGTTAGAAGAATATTTGAGTCTATTCAGCAACTCATTTTTGGGCAATGGATCTGCAAGATGAATTAATTGGACCAAGGCATAACAGATCCATTCAAAATTAATACCGAATTCTCTGTGACAAAAAGGATTGTGCAATGACACCAGTGAACTTCTAAAGCAGGCCGCTTAGCCATTAAATGAATCCATTTGTTACATTCCTATATGTACTCATTCCTTATTTCTCAGTGTGACATCCTTATAGCAGTTCTTACAACTAGAACTTTTTAATTAGAATGATCAAAGTGCTCCATCAATAATGTACTGCCGTTATACATAATGTTAATGGTGTGAAGCTAGCGTGCTTGCTTCACATGGAGAACTTGTTGCTACAGAGAGTAATTTACTTGAAATAATTTTAGGAGCAGAGATCAGTATGGAAACTGGCCATTTGAGTGCTGTGTCTACTTAGCAATGACTCTAGTTTGTTTTTGTTGTTGTTGTTGTTTCAAACATGGAGGGAAAAAAGGTAGTCAAATCCCTACAGTTTTGTTCCTTTGTTAAGATCTCAACTTATTTCTTTCATTTATTCAACAAACTCTTGTGCAGCTATTATATGCCAAGCACTGTGCTGGGTACTGGGGATAACGGGGGGAAAAAAAGTCCTGTCTCCCGGAAGCCCTAGCCTAATGAGGAAGACAGAAAACTAAATGGTCTTAATACTGTGTGATAGAGATATGCATGTGTGCTATGAGAGCATGTGAGAGGAGCATCTGTGCAAAGCAGGAGCAAGATGGAATAACACTTTAACTAAAACTTGAAGTGCAAGTTAAAATTGCCCAAATGAGTAAGTGAAGGTTGGTGTTTGAGCAGCATTAGCAGAGGTACAGGAGTGTGAGTGAGCCCAGCTCATGTAAAGGCCCGGAAACTAGTTCAGTATAGTTGGAACATGAAACTAAGGAGGAGTGGTAAGAGATTTCTGATTTAGTAGTTGTAAACACTCTAGACCTAAGGAAACAATAATTAAGAGTTTCAAAACTCCAAAAGCAAGCTTTCACAGTCAAATAATTATTGCTAAAATTAATGTTTTTGGCTTGGCATTCTTTCAAAATGATCAAATTATTAGATGCTGCTAAGGCTTTTAATGATAAATAAATGTCATACAGTTTTCCTTTAGATAAAGCTAGAGAGTAAGATAAGAGGTTCTGAGGTGGATTGTGCAGGGGAATGAAGACTATAGTAGAGCTCATTCCTGAGACATTTCAAGAAATAGCTCACACAACAAAGCTAGTCAGCTCCTGCTTCTTAAAATAGGATAGTGGCTAAGAAGCCCCTGCCATTACTGAGTCCTCAATGTTGCCAGATATGGTGATCTTTAGCAATCAATTTCATCAAGTCCAAGCAATAACTGAGTTAATTTTATTGACTATTATGCCATCAAAAAGGCCCAGATTTTTAACTCCAAAATGATGTTCTCCTTGCTTATATATCCCACCTTCCCTAGCTTCCTCTGAATCTGAATGAATTACTCAATAACTTTCAAATATAATTGTTATTAATAATGTCTTGGGCTAATATGCTTATAATTTGATAGGCATTAGCCAAACATAGAACAAAAGTTAGATTTAACTACACTGACCAAATTATCTTATATTTATCAACTTAGATAACCCAGAGAAAAGAATTAAACAATACTGTCTAATTTACATGATAAATGAAAATTTTAAAACAACAGAGTAAGCTATACATGTCCAGTATTAACATAGAAAATGGTGTGTGTGTGTGTGTGTGTGGTGTGTGTGTGTGTGTGTGAGAGAGAGAGAGAGAGAGAGAAAGAGAGAGAGGCTGTCTTGCTGTCACCAAGGCTGGAGTGGCATGATTACAGTTCACTGCAGCCTCAACCCTCAACCTCCTGGGCTCAGGTGATCCTCCTACCTTAGCCCCCTAAGTAGCTGGGACTTACAGGCTTGCGCCACCACACCTGGCTAATTTTTGTATTTTTTTGTAGAAACAGCATTTCACCATGTTGTCCAGGTTGGTCTCGAACTCCTGGGTTCAAGTGATCTGCCACCTCGGCCTCCCTAAGTGCTGGGATTACAGGTGTGAGCCACCATACCCGGCCGAAAATTTATTTATTTATTTTTTTTTTTTTTTTTTTTTTTTTTTTTTTTTTTTGAGACGGAGTCTTGCTCTGTCACCCAGGCTGGAGTGCAGTGGCACAATCTCAGCTCACTGCAAGCTCCGCCTCCCGGGTTCACACCATTCTCCTGCCTCAGCCTCTCCAAGTAGCTGGGACTACAGGCGCCCGCCACCACGCCCGACTAATTTTTTGTATTTTTAGTAGAGACGGGGTTTCACTGTGGTCTCGATCTCCTGACCTCGTGATCCGCCCGCCTCGGCCTCCCAAAGTGCTGGGATTACAAGCGTGAGCCACCGCGCCCGGCCGAAAATTTATTATTTAATTATTTCATATATTCAACATGAAAATGAAAAAACATATTTCCAGTGTTTACCTCAATTCCAAATTAATTTCTATTAACTGTCTAGGTCTTTCAATCATTACTTTAGGCTTTTCTTTCTGAAGAATAGCAAAATAATATTGGAGCTTAATATTTCCCACTCAAGTGGAAGATGTTCCCATAAATATGTTTTGGAGTTAAATGTTTGAAAATGTATCTCAACATATTGTACGTAAGGAGAGAGAAACATTTTTTCTCGCTCTTTATACTCTTGCATGGATGCTGCCCAACTTATGCACAGACCACAAACTGACAAAAGTAGTATGCCGCATAACTGTTAAAGAATAAAATTATGTAGTAGTCATAATTCCTTGCTTATTAGAGTCCCTGAAAATTGCCTCACATTCACAAGCATGGATGCCCCACCCAAACTCCAGAAACCATACAAGCAAGGCAAGGCTGCCAGAACTGATAAGGGCTTCTTGAACCTGGACCCTCAAAAGCCCAAAGTGGATTGGAGAGTATAAAAGTGCAGGCGGAAGGGCCCTTTTGGCCTCGGAAGTAAAAATTCATAGCCAGTGTGTCATCTTCCTTCTCCTGCAAGAGTATTGTAGTCTTGTTTTCCAAGTGTTTTTCCCATCTATGTACAGACACTGCTGTATGTGTGTATTGAAAGGTGTGGTTGATTTGGAATTGAATAAACCTTTTCTTGGAAACTCCTAACTGTATGATATAACACCATGAACAACTTCCTTACTGTATGAAAGGGTAGCACAGTAACACACTAGTGGCCCCAAATGGAGAGTGACTACTATTGCAAATTCTTGAGAGAGCAGAAACAAAAGGCAAAAGATATATATAGATTACAACATGCTCTTGACACAGCACAAAAGTTGAATGGAGGTGAGGACAGTTTCAGCAACAAATGACTTAAACATTGAATCTAAAAGGAAAACATGGCTATCAAACTTAAAGTAACCAGAATGTCAACAATAAACCTTACAGATCAGCTGTCCCAATAAAAAAACAGAATGTTGACTTTTTAAACATACATGTATCCAGAAGAATTATTGGGAAATTATTGTATCCATTTCTGAGTATCTCTAAGTACTGGAAATATGTATTTTGATATAGATTCAAAAAATAATTAATGTGTAAGACAAACTATTTTAGAAGGTATTTAAAGGATTATATTTCGGTTGGTTAGGCAAAGGACTGAAAAAGAATACCCTGCCCTTATTTCAATTCTATTTGCTCTGTGAAGGAGTGGAGCTGGCCAACTTAAGTTACTTCTTTGTGCCCAGGATATAACTCATCTCAAGTAGCTTTTGAATTGCCTGGGAGCTCACAAAAGAAGAGGGGTCCCTGAAGGATTTCTAGGGCTATGAAATAGTTTGAGTACACCATGCTCTCTTTGTACATAGTATCCAGCTGAGTTCAAAGTACAAATAGGCATTTAGTAAACAATGTTGACTTGAATGAATTAACTAGATTTTTTTTCCTATAGCTTAAGGTTAATCTCTCCTGAGACAATATCACATTGTTTTTCTTGAAATATTTCTAATATGATACAGTTTAAGCCACAATCTATGTCATAATACAGTGAATAATCATAGTTTCTTAGACATACACTATTTCAAAATTCTTTGCCCACTGAAAAGTAAGTTCAGGGAGACCCTTAAACCTCCCCTTACCCTAGATACTAAATTTCACTGCTTCAGGCAAGAACAGATGAGTTAATGCATTCTATTTATAGTTGATTCATATACTTCTCCATCATAGAATGGATTCCAGGAAAGAGGCGGGATCTTGTAACTGTGTGCAGTAACATTTCATAGTTCTTTAATACATTTGAAGTGCTGATGAAAAATTTCTTCCCTTCATCATATTTTTATGAAAGCCTAAGTTACAAGATTTTAAGCTGGATGGTAAGAACACAGCTACATATTATCACCCTTGACATTTGCAGACTGAAAAGAACTCTTTTTCCGTCTTGGTTTCTGGCTTCACTCACTGACACAATAAACAAGACTTATTTATTGTAGAAAGATTTAAAGACCAAACCCAGCATGGTAAAACGGCAAGAGGTTGGGTTTTGGAGTAACACAACCCTAGTCACAAATCCTGACTCTTCCCCCTTAATAGCTGGATGACCGTAACCTTCTGACCATCCTCATCTGTAAAATGAGGAGAAAAAGACTCGCCCTGGGGATGCTGAGTTTTGAAGAAGAAAATGTATTTGAAGCACTTAGCACAAAGCCTGATTGTTCATAACTTTCTGCACCCTTTTCTTTATCTCCTTCCCTTCTCTCACTTCTTTTGATGTTGTACAATATAATCATGTTCCCAGAAGAAAAGATTAAGCCATGAATTTCTCTATCCTCTATTTACACAAATTACATGTTTCTTTCTAATATGAATCATTACACAATTCTACCACATTAAAATAACAATAAATTATGATTAAAATATACTACTAATAATGATATTTTTCATGTATATCACCTCCCAAGTTTGAAGAACTTGCTGAATATTATAATAAACTCTAAAGGGCATGATTGCCTCCTGTAACTGAATCTATCAATAGGCAAGTCTTGATCTATGCTCAGAAGATCTCATCAAGAACCTGATTTTGTAGTTTTTGCTTAGTGCACAGGCTGGGTTGTCCCCTTGTGGCCCTTATGATGCAGGAGAGAGAGGAAAATTCTTTGAGAGAGACTGGAGAAAGCAAGAGAGGATGAGCAGATATTTGGGCAGATTATCTTGTGAGAAGAACAATCAAATGCAAAGGTAATGGAGGAAGGAGTATACTTGATATATTACACACTAATATAATATTTTTGTCATTAAAAGTGATGGCAAGAAGAGCAATTACTTTTGCACCAACCTAATATAACACACTAGTGGCAAATACACTAGCAAGAAGGCTAGTGTGACAGAAGCAGAGTGATCACACAGAGTGGCAGGACATGAGATCAGAGAAAGCTCAAAAGGCCGGTTAACATAGGGTCTTATAGGGCATTGCATGGATATTGGCTATGGTCCTGAGTAAGATTGGAGGATTTTGGAAAAGGAGTCACATGATTTCACATTTTCTAAGAATTACTCTGGGTACCATGTTAAACTGGACCACAGAAAAACAAGAGAAAGCAGGGAGACTTGTTAGTACGTTTGCAATAAAACAGGTGGAAAAGTTATACCTTGGATAAGGATGTAGTAATGAAGTTATTGGGAAGAATTTGAATTCCGAGTATATTTTGAAAGTAGAACCACTAGGATTTTCTCATAGACTAGATGCGGAATATGATAGGAAGCAATAGTAAGGCAATAGTAAGGTATGTAAGAAAAGTCTGCAGGAGGGGGAGTTTAAAGAAGAAAAATTGGAAGCTTGATTTTGTACTTGTGACATTTGTGGTGCCTATTAGACAGCTTAGAAGTTTATAGCTGGTTATATAAAGTACTTACTCTGTTCCAGGCAGTTTTAAGTGCCTAATCAACATTAATTCATTTAATCTTCACTACAACCCAGTAAATGAGGTATTTTGAATTGATGTGTCCTCAGTTCTTAATAGGATTTAAAACCACAAGACTGAATGCGATCACCAAGAAAGTAAGTGTAGATGGAGAAAAGAAGACTAAGGACTGAGCTAGAAACACTCTAATGCTTAGCATTTAGGGACATCAGGGGACACCAACAAAGGAAACTGAGAAAGAGTGGCCCATAATGGAAGAGGTAAATGAGTGTCCCAGGAATCAAGTGAAGTTAAGTGGATCAGGAAAGATGAAGCGTCATGGTGTCAAAACTACTGACATTTCAAGTACAATGAGGACTGAGAATTGCCCACATTTCAGTGGAATAGTGAGGGCAAAAGCCTGGTGGGAACAGACTCAAGAGGGAATGGGAAGAGAGGAAATAAAGACAACTAGTGAGCATAGGCAACTCTTGAATTTTTCTGTAAGATGGAGCAGAAAAATGAGATGGTGACTGGAAGGGATGTGAGGTCCAGGAAGGCTCTTTGTTTTGTTTTGTTTGTTTCTGGTTTTGTTCTATTTTTAACAGACTTTATTTTTCAGATCAGTTCTAGATTCACGGCAAAATTAAGTGGAAGGTACAGAGATTTCTCATATACCTCCCTGCTAAGCCCACATATGTGCAGCCTTCTCCACTATCAAAACCCTGCACCAGAGTGGTACATATGTTACAATCCATGAACCTATATTGACACATTATCACCCCAAAGTCCATAGGTTACATTAGCGTCCACACTTGGTGTATATTCTATGGGTTTGAACAAATGTATAATTACATGGGGTTTTGGGGGGGTTGTCTGTTTTTGAAACAGCCTATTTTTCTTTCACCCACCCTGCAGTGCAGTGGCGCAATCGTGGCTCACTGCCACTTTGAACTCTTGAGCTCAAGAGATCTTCCCACCTCAGCCTCCCGAGTAACTGGGACTACAGGCACATGCCACCATCCCAGATAACTTTTTTTTTTCCATTTTTTGTAGAGATGGGGTCATGTCACCATGTTGCTGAAGCTGGTCTTGAACTCGTGGCCTCAAGGGACCCTCCCACCTTGACCTCTCAAAGTACAGGCATGAGCCACCGTGCCTGGCCAAGTGTATAATGACATGTATCCAACATTATAGTATCACACAGAGTAGTTTTACTTCCCTAAAAATCCTCTGTGCTCCTCCTATTTATCCGTCTTTCCCACCTAACTCCTGGCAACCACTGATCCTTTTATTGTTTTCATAGTTTTGCATTTCCCAGAATGTCATATACTTGGAATCATAAAGTACGTAACCTTTTTAGATTGACTTCTTTCACTTAGTAATACACAGTTAAGTTTCCTTCATGTCATTTTATAACTTGATAGCTCATTTCTTTTTGGCATTGAATAATATTCCATTGTCTGGATGCACCACAGGTTATTCATCCATTCACCTACTGAGGGACATTGTGGTTCCAATGTCAAAATTCCAAGTTTGGGGAATTATGAATGATGCTACTATAAACATCCATGTGCAAGTTTCTGTGTGTACGTAAGTTTCTGGTTTTTTTTTTTTTTTTGAGACGGAGTCTCACTCTGTCGCCCAGGCTGGAAGGCAGTGGCGAGATCTCGGCTCACTGCAAGCTCCGCCTCCCAGGTTCATGCCATTCTCCTGCCTCAGCCTCCCACATAAGTTTTTAACTCATTTGGGTAAATACAAAGGAACACAATTGCTGGATCATATGACATGTTTAGTTTTATAAGAAATTGCCAAGCTGTCTTCAAAGTGGATGTACCATTTTGCATTCTCACCAGCAGCAAATGGGAGTTCCTGTTGCTCCACATTCTTGTGGTTTGTCTTCTCATTCTCTTGACAGTGTATTTTATAAAGCAGAAGATTTTTGTGCCATCCAGCTTACCATTCTTTTTTCATGGATTGTACCTTTAGTGTTACATCTAAAAAGTTATTACCATACCCAAGGTAATCTAGGTTTTCTCTTACATTATCATCTAAGACTTTTATAGTTTCACATTTTATGTTTGGTGTATGATCTACTTTGATCTAATTTTGTGAAGGGTTAAAGGTCAGTGTGTATATATATATATACACATATATGTATATATTTGCCTGTGGCTCTCCAGATATTTTATTTATTAAATAAATAAATTTATTGAACCATTTATTGCACCATTTATTGAAAAGACTATCTTTGTGCTATTGTACTGCCTTTGCTTCTTTGTCAAAAACTAGTTGGCAATGTAAAAATATGTATGTGGGTCTATTTCTGGACTTCCTCTTCTGTCTCAATGATCTATTTGTCTATTCTTTCACCAGTACCACACTGCCTAGATTACTCTAGGTTTGTAGTAAATCTTGAAGTCATTTATAATCAATGTTCTTTGTTCTTCTCCTTCAATATTGTGTTGGCCATTCTGGGTCTTTTGCCTCTTCATATGACTCTAGGGTCAGTTTATCAATATCCAGAAAATCTTCTGCTGGGATTTTGATTGACATTGCATTTAACTTATAGATTAAGTTGAGAAGAAATGACATCTTGACATATTGATTCTTCCTGTCTGTGAACATGGAATGTCTCTCTATTTAGTTCTTTGATTTCATCAAAGTTTTATAGTTTTCCTCATACAGATCTTGTGCATATTTTTGTTAGATGTATTCCTATGTGTTTCATTTTTGGGTGCCAATGTAAATGGTATTGTGTTTTTATTTTATTTATTTTGTTTTTATTTTTATTTTGTTGTTGTTGCTGTTGTTGTTGCCCAGGCTGGAGTGCAGTGGTGCAATCTCAGCTTACTGCCACCTCTGCCTCTTGCATTCAAGCAATTCTGCCCTCAGCCTCCCTAGTAGCTGGGTTTACGGGTGCCTGCCACCTCACCTGGCTAATTTTTGTATTTTAGTAGAGACAGGCTTTCACCATGTTGGCCAGGCTGGTCTCGAACTCTTGACCTCAGGCAATCCACCCAACTTGGCCTCCCAAACTGCTGGGATTACAGGCATGAGCCTCTGTGCCCAGTGGTATTGTGTTTTTCATTTCAAATTCCACTTATTAATTACTGTTATGTAGGAAAGTAATTGACTTTTATATATTAACCTTGTATCCTGCAACATTGCTATAATTACCTATTAGTTCCAGGAGTAGGGAGGAGGTTTGTTGATTCTTTTGGATTTTCTCCCTAGACATTCATGTCATCTGCAAACAAAGACAGTTTTATTACTTCTTTTTAATCATAATACCTTTTGTTTCCTCTTCCTGTCTTATTGTTTTGGTAGAACCTTCCAGTATGGTATTGAAAAGGAATGGTGAGAGGGGACATCTTTACCTTGTTCCTGATCTTAGTGGGAAAGCTTCTAGTTTCTCACTATTAAGTATGATGTTAACTATAAGTGTTTTGTAGATATTCTTATCAATTTGAGGAAGTTCCTCTCTGTTGCCTTTTTGCTAAAAGTTTTTTTGTTTGTTTGTTTGTTTTGTTTTGTTTTGAGATGGAGTCTCATTCTGTCGCCCAGGCTGGAGTGCAGTGGCATGATCTCAGCTCACTGCAACCTCTGCCTCCTGGGTTCAAGCAATTCTCCTGCCTCAGCCTCCTGAGTAGCTGGGACTACAGGCACGTGCCACCATGCCTGGCTAATTTTTGTATGTTTAGTAGACACGGAGTTTCACCATGTTGGTCAGGTTGGTCTCAAACTCCTGACCTCGTGATCTGCCCACCTCGGCCTCCCAAAGTGCTGGGATTACAGGCGTTAGCCACCACGCCCAGCCTTAAAAGTTTTTATTATGAGTTACTGTTGAATTTTGTCAAATGCTTTTTCAGCATCTACTGATATAATCACGTGACTTTTCTTCCTTAGTATGTTGATGTAATGGATTATATTGATTTCCAAATGTTGAACCAGCCTTGTATTTCTAGGATAAATTCTCTTTGGTTATGGTCGATAATTTCCTTTAATACATTGTTGGATTTGATTTGCTACGTAATTGAATACATTATTACTATTGTTATTTTGAACAAACCATATTTGTTAGCTCAATTAAGAATAAGAAAAATGAAAGTTTTAATTTTAACTATACTTATTCCTTCTTGATGTTCTTTTTTTTCTTTTTCTTTTTCTTTTTTTGAGATGGAGTCTCACTGTCACCCAGGCTACAGTGCAATGATGTGAACTCAGCTCACTGCAACTTCCGCTTCCCGGCTTCAAGGGATTTTCCCACCTCAGCCTCCCAAGTAGCTGGGATTACAGGCATCTGCCATCATGCCTGGCTAAATTTTGTATTTTTGTAGAGATGGGGTTTCTCCATGTTGGCCAGGCTGGTCTTGAACTCCTGACCTCAGGTGATCCGCCTGCCTTGACCCCCAAAGTGCTGGAATTACAGGCATAAGCCACTGCACCCGGCTTTCTTGATGTTCTTTTCTTTATTTATATCTCAGCTTCTGACTTACATCATTTTCCTTATTTTCTAAATAACTTCTTTTAACATTTCTTGCATGGCAGAGCTTCTAGCAACAAATTCCCTCAACTCTGTCTGAGAAAGTATTTCTCCTTCACTTTTGAAGAATAATTTTGCAGAGTATTCAGTTCTAGATCAGTGAGGTTTTTTTTTTCTCTCAACACTTTAAATATTTACTCCACTCTGCTTGCATGGTTTTTGAGCAGTCAGATGTAGCTCTTATCTTTGCTCCTCTATAAGCAAGGTATTTTTTTCCTCTGGCTTCTTTCAAGACTTCTTTTTAAACTTTTGATTTTCTGCAGTTTGAATATGGTATGTCTAGTTGTAGTTTTTTGGTTTTTGCTTCTTTGGTGAATGATGAACTGCAATTCTGCTTCTTTAGATCTCAATAAAAGTGGAGGAAACTCCTTTTAACTTTAGGGAACCCCCTTCATCCAAAAGAACACTGTGGGATTTTATTCAAACCCAAATGAGAAAGAGGCAGTCTTTAAACACGTAATCTCTCATACTTCAATGATGAAAGGAGAAACATGCCAAGAAAATGACAAACACTTAATGCAAATCAGAAAATTCTGCAACTTTGTTGAAAATAGTCTCAGTTTTTTCTGCTGTAATTGGTTTAGTGTTGCAGGATTGACTATAATTCCTGCTCAAAATCAGCCTTAGAGCTGTTTTTGTACTACCAGTTTCAGAAGTCTAGAGTTACATGGCTGCTTGCTGCATATCTTAAGTGTTCCGTGTTCACTGGCCACAAAATTACTTCCATATTCTTATTTGCAATCTTTTGTCAGAGAAAGTGAGTTTCAGTGTGTGCTGCTTTTACAGAGTTCCATCAGAGTTTCTCTATTTTCTTGTTAATTCAGTGACTCTCATATTTGTCAAGAAGATCTTCATTTCCTAATATATCATAAGGCCCTCTTTTAGAGAAGAGAGAAGATAATCTTCTTATGAGGTAACAAGGCATTTTTTGGTCATACAAATGAGCAAGTGAAGTCTAGTGCTTAAAAGCATGGCTCTGCAGCCAGACTGTTGAAAATCAGCTCCCACCTTTCTTCACTACCACTAGCTGTGCATCCTTGGAATTTTCTCTTGGTTTCTCCTTTGTAAAATTGGCACAATAGGTTTTGGGTGTCAGGATTAACCAAACATACACATTATAAAATTTTTAGGACCATACTTGACAGAATATACACTCAAATATTATACATCACAATTAATGACACATGAATGGATTGTAGTATTTTGTAGTTTTCTTCCTAAGTGTGTCTTGCCTTGGGATTCAGCATGACTAAAACACATTTGCATACCTACATCCTTTTTTACCTTTTTTTTCTTTTATTTCTTGTGTGGGTTTTTTTTGGCCTTTTCGCAAATAATCCTGGGCTTGTCCCTACAAAAACTAAATGCCCTGGATTTGTCCCTATAGAAACTCTCTTGTTATCTTAAGGACAGCTCAGTGTTTGAGGGGTGAAAAAGACAAAGCAGAGATGCCTCAGGTAAGATCATGAGTTCATATTCTCTGACATATACTGGTTGGTTTGTGTTGAGTTAGGGTTGAGTTAATATGTATAAAGTGCTTAAAACAATGCCTGGCTGAAGTGTTTGTTTTCCATCAGGAGAGAGGGAGAGAGAGGAAGAAAGTAGCAAAGAATCTGAGAGGGAACTATCTCCAGTTATCCGAGTCATTACCAAATCCTCCTAACTACCTTGGGGTTGCATCACCCTTTCTCCAAGTTTCCTGAACACACTATGCTGTCTCCTGTATCAGGAGCCCTATAAATGCTTGTTGTTCTGCCTGGAATGCTCTTACCATTGCCAACTCACCCACTCTTTCACCCTTTTTTTTTTTTTTGAGACAGAGTTTTGCTCTGTTGCCCAGGCTGGAGTTCAGTGGCGCCATCTCCACTCACTGCAACCTCTGCCTCCTGGGCTCAAGCAGTTCTCCTACCTCAACCTCCCAAGTAGCTGGGATTACAGGCATGCACCACCACACCCATCTAATTTTTGTATTTTTAGTAGAGACGGGGTTTCACCACGTTGGGCAGGCTAGTCTTGAACTCCTAACCTCAAGTGATCCACCCGCCTTGGCCTCCCAAAGTGCTGGGATTACAGGCGTGAGCCACCGCGCCTGGCCTACTCTTTCACTTTTTAACCCCTGCTCCTCCTTCAGATCTTAGCACAGATGTTGGTCCTTCCTGAGAGAAGGTTTTCTTTGACTCCTAAGTTCTTTGTTATAAGGACACTTCATAGTACTTAACTTTGTCTGAGATTGTGTTTATGATTATTTGGTTAGTCTGTCCACTTGTGGTTAGTCTCAAACATGCTAACCAATCTGTAAATATTTATTAAATAATAAATCAATATTTCTCTCATACTCTCAATTTGAAAATTTTCTTCTCCCTAACTTCTTCACTGTGAATGTCTGAACAGTGACTTAAAGAAGTAGCTGCAGGAGAAAAGAGTTGGGGGCTATTTCATCATGAGGCTACATTATCTCATGCTTACATCATTTCATGGCTTCATAACTAGGGCAAAAGCAAAAAAGGCATAAATCTTTTTTTTTTTCTTTTGAGAAGGAGAGTCGCTCTGCCACCCAAGCTGGAGTGCAGTGGCGCGATCTCGGCTCACTGCAACCTCTGCCTCCTGGGTTCACGCCATTCTCCTGCCTTAGCCTCCCAAGTGTGTCCGGAATTGGTGGGTTCTTGGTCTCACTGACTTCAAGAATGAAGCCGCGGACCCTCGTGGTGAGTGTTACAGCTCTTAAAGTGGCACGTCTGGAGTTTGTTCCTTCTGATGTTCGGATACGTTCGGAGTTTCTTCCTTCTGATGGGTTCATAGTCTCGCTGGCTCAGGAGTGAAGCTGCAGACCTTCGCGGTGAGTGTCACAGCTCTTAAGGCGGCACGTCTGGAGTTGTTCGTTCCTCCTGGTGGGCTCGTGGTCTCGCTGGCTTCAGGAGTGAAGCTGCAGACCTTCACGGTGAGTGTTACAGCTCATAAAAGCAGTGTGGACCCAAAGAGTGAGCAGTAGCAAGATTTATTGCAAAGAGCGAAAGAACAAAGCTTCCACAGTGTGGACGGGGACCTGAGCAGCTCGCCACTGCTGGCTTGGGCAGCCTGCTTTTATTCTCTTATCTGGCCCCACCCACGTCCTGATGATTGGTAGAGCCCAGTGGTCTGTTTTGACAGGGCGCTGGTTGGTGGGTTTACCATCCCTGAGCAAGACATAAAAGTTCTCCACGTCCCCATCAGATCAGTTAGATACAGAGTATGGACACAAAGGTTCTCCAAGGCCCCACCAGAGCAGCCAGACACAGAGTGTTGATTGGTGCATCCACAAACCTCAAGCTAGACACAGGGTGCTGATTGGTGTGTTTACAATCCCTGAGCTAGACATAAAGGTTCTCCACATCTCCACCAGACTCAGGAGCCCAGCTGGCTTCACCCAGTGGATCCCGCACCGGGGCCGCAGGTGGAGCTGCCCAACAGTCCTGTGCCACGCGCTCACACTCCTCAGCCCTTGGGACTGGGTGCCGTGGAGCAGGGGGTGGTGCTCGTCGGGGAGGCTCAGGCCGCACAGGAACCCATGGAGGGGGTGGGAGGCTCAGGCATGGCGGGCTGCAGGTCCCGAGTCCTGCCCTGCGGGAAGGCAGCTGAGGTCCGGTGAGAAATCAAGCACAGTGCCGGTGGGTCGTCACTGCTGGGGGACCCAGTACACCCTCCGCAGCCGCTGGCCTGGGTGCTAAGCCCTTCACTGCCCAGGGCCGGCAGGGCCTGCCAGCTGCTCCGAGTGGGGGGGGCCTCCAAGCCCACGCCCACCCAGAACTCCAGCCGGCCTGCAAGCGCCGTACACAGCCCCAGTTCCCACTTGCGCCTCTCCCTCCACACCTCCCTGCAAGCTGATGGAGCCGGCTCCCGCCTTGGCCAGCCCAGAAAAGGGCTCCCACAGTGCAGCGGTGGGCTGAAGGGTTCCTCAAGTGCCGCCAAAGTGGGAGCCCAGGCAGAGGAGGCGCCTAGAGCAAGCGAGGGCTGTGAGGACTCCCAGCACACTGTCACCTCTCACAAGTAGCTGGGACTACAGGCGCCCACCACCACGCCCGGCTTATTTTTTGTATTTTTAGTAGAGATGGGGTTTCACCGTGTTAGCCAGGATGGTCTCCATCTCCTAACCTTGTGATCCACCCACATCGGCCTCCCAAAGTGCTGGGATTACAGGCATAAGCCACCACGCCCGGCTCTTTTTTTTTTTAAATTTGAGACAGAGTTTTGCTCTTGTTGCCCAGGCTGGAGTTCAGTGGCGCAATCTCGGCTCACTGCAACCTCCACCTCTTGGGTTCAAGTGATTCTCCTGCCTCAGCCTCCCAAGTAGCTGGGATTACAGGCATGCACCACCACCCCTGGCTAATTTTGTATTTTTAGTAGAGACAGGGTTTCACTATGTTGGACAGGCTAGTCTTGAACTCCTGACCTCAGGTAATCCATCTGCCTTGGCCTCTCACAGTGCTGGGATTACAGGCGTGAGTTACCGCGCCTAGCCATAAATCTTTTAAAAAGTGTAGGATACAAGAGTTGGAAGTGTTCTTACAGACTCTGTAGTCCAACTTCTTTGGTACTGACAACACAAGAAAATTCATCATTTAGTATTTGGGTTGAGGACTTTATCCAGCCACCTTCCAAGCAACAACTCCATATACAAATAAAAAATGTGCTTTAAACTATAAGAGCTTAAATGTGACTCATCAACATCTGCTTTCATTAAATATTTTTCTCTCAGAGACTAAAACTACTTACGAAGTTAGAATAATACTTGTAACTTAACACATGGCAAAGGACAAGTCTTTTATGCCACTTTCTTTGTAATTCTCTCATTTTAAATCTTAAATGACTTTCCTCTATCACAGGACTTTTGTGAGGAATGTTTGAAAGGATCTGTTGACTCATAGCTGCAGAACTGCTTAAGTTTGCTTTAATAAGGGAATAATCAAACGCACATCTAATTTAAGTGGAAAACTACTATATTTTGATATCGTAACCTGAATATTAGAGGATTAAAAGAATTCCAGGCTGAGGGGAGAAAACTCAAAGTTTATTTTGGTCATCTTTCTTTTTAGTCTCCCTTCTTTCTTCCTAAAACAGAGAAATTTTGCCCTGAAACTGCCTCCTTACTGCCCAGAGCCTTCCATAATAGTTCTTCAAATAACAGGGCCCTATGCTGTGTTTCAAACTTTGCTTACTTTATCTGTACATCTTATTCCTGCTCTGTTCTTTCTCTACTCAGTTAAAAAAAAAAAAAAAGGAAAAACATTTCATTAAAGAACATAATCATTGTTAATGTGTTAATAGGCTAACATCCTGTTTCAACAAGATAATAATACCCTTCACCCAGTTAAAATCTCACATTCCAGAAAGTCCCTCAGGAATGACTAATGGGGGATTCCAGTCATGGCATCAGACTCATGGGTTGAAGTATATTTTAGCAGTTCAGGCTTTCTCTCCTTATCCTTTAAATGACACTGTATAAAGAGCTTCCTGTAATTGACTTTGGGCAAAGTAGACTCTGGAAATCAAACAACCAGTTACTGCCAGTTAAACAGCCTAAGAATCCAAGAGGACAAAAAGTTTTGTGCAAATTAAAAGTTGTTTCCTACTTGTAAATTAAAAGTTGTTTCCCTTGTTGGAGACATCTTCAACAAAGCTAAAGCAAAGGATAGACGAAAGTAGCAATCAAAGGATTAGTATTCAGACTATATGAAGAATTTCTACAAATTAGGAAAACATAAGCAATCCAATAGAAAAACAAGCAAAAGTGATGAAGAGGAAATTCATTAAAAATTAAATGCAAATGATCCACAAACATTTGAAAAGATACTCAGCCCCATTTGTAAGCAGAAAAATGTGCATCGAAAAAACAATGAGACACGGTTTTTTGTGTACCAGATTAGCAAATATTTAAAAGTTTGATATTATCAAAATATGGGTAGGAAGTGGGGAATCCTTAGTTTTTTTAATACACTGCTAGTGAGAGTGTAAAGTGATAATGCCATTTGTAAGTATCTACAATGTTTAAAATGTGTGCTCTTTGGAAGCAATTCTATGTCTTTCTATTCATCCTAGAAAATACTTCATATATGCATAATGAAGTATTTATAAGAGTGCTAACTGCAGCATCATTTGTATAACAAAATATGGAATAATACTTCTCTGCTGCTTTCTTCTCCAAACTGAAATCAATAGGTGCTAGCACCCTCACATTCTAGAGGGATCCACTAATGATCCCCAAAACTTGTTCCCTAAGGATATCTAAAACTGCAGGCATAATATGGAGAGCATGACGGAACATAGCCTAAGAGGACCAGCAAACAAGCAGAGAAAGAATCTGAGTCTTTCAGGGTATCATTAAGCCAACGGCACTAAACTTTGGAGCCATTCTACTCTGTTCTACCTAAAAAGGATTTCCTTTTTTAAGGTCGTCAATGTCTGTTGCAAGCATTTTTATTAGGTTTCTAGCCTTCTTTTCCCAGTCATCCACTAACCTCTAAACCTGATACCTTCTTCATAGACTTTTATGCCCCATTCACAGTCTTCCTCTGCACCTCAATTCATGTCACTCTCCCTTGGATAAACACTGACATATGAATCATGAAGATACTGAAAGTAACACTAAATAATAAAAACTATACTTCGAGCCCTTATTAGGTGTCAAATGTGAGACGCTTTACATATATTATCCCATTTAATCCTCACATCAGTTCTAAAAGCCGGGAAATAATGTGACCTTCATTGTATGGATGAGGATCAGACATGGCAAAGTTTCGGAACTTGCACAGTCACCCAACTAGAAAGTGGTAGAGCTGGGATTCTGACTGCAAAGCTGATGTCTGTAAGCACTGGATCATATTCCTACAGTCTTTTCTCACTGCTTTCTGGACTTCCTGAAGCAGACCTACACCTGTAGGCAAGACCTACCCAGACTTACTTGATGTGGTTTTACTTCCAAGATTTTGATCTCTGGAAATCCACAAACTGACTTCAACTTCAAATCCTCCATTTCTTCATCATCACTGAACTTGTTTTTAATCCTACTGGTGTTTGTTTGTGTCTTGAACTCTCTGTTCTCTTCAGTTTATCCTCCCTTCTCTGAGTTTTTTAATGTAAATAATATGCTAATTCCTGACAGTAATACACTCTTCACTGCCTCACAGCATCCCTTGCCATTTTTCTTTTCTCTCATTCCTGTCTTAGCATTTTCAAGCTCAATATAAAGAAAATATGCTTTCTCTACTGTCACTTTCTGGACATTTAACATTCTTAGGGAAAATGAATATGCTGCATCTACAGCAATTTAATATGTCTAATTTTAACTAAGCTCTTATTACTGCCCAGAAATTATTATATACAGGTACAGTCAACACTCAACCTTCCATGTTGCCCTCCTGTCCTTCAGCTCCCACCTTATTTCTGGTAATTTCTCAGAATATACCAATCACTTTCTCATTTCCCAGTAAGATTCAAGATATCAGATGCAGACTTTGTGCAGCTTCATTCTCTCCATCTCAGTATATCTTGTTAATTTTAGTCTGTTCACCCCTTTCCTTTACTCATGCCTCTAATGATGATGGAAGTCCTCCCTTTATGAGGTTCAACCTGGGCTCTATTCCCATTCTTCTTCACTTCCTTTAGGATCTTATTCCATCAAGGGCCTCTCTTGATGGTGTTTTAATTTGCTCTCTGTTTGAGTTTCTAAAAATATTCTCTCTCCTTATAGAGATGCTTCCTTTGACTTGCTGCCCTCTCAAGTTACTGCCCTGTGTTGTTTCTTTTCTTCTTTGGAAAACATCTTTAAAAAGTAGGCTACCATCATAGCTTCCATTTTTCCTACCACCCACTCATTCCTCAGATCCTTGGAATTTTAACTCCACCCTTGGTTCTCTTTCTAAAACTATTCTCTCAAAGGTCACCAATTACCCCATAATTGGCAAAGCCTACAGTTTTTCTCAGGCCTTTGTGTACCACTCAGCATTGTTGAACACTCCCCTGTTTCTTTTAATTTCTTCCTTCCTTGGTACTGTGACTGGTATCATTCTGGATCTACTTCTGGATCACTAATCTTTCCTTATGTGTCCTTTCCTGTCTTCTCTTCCTTCTTCCATCTGCAAAGCACAGACACCTAGTAAGGCTCATCAGTGCACCTTTCCCCCTATACTCCCTCAGGATTCTCAAATATCTATATGCATACTATTCTAAATATACCTAAGGTTGTGTGCAGGGGCTCATGTCTGTAATCCCAGCGCTTTGGAAGGCCCAGGTGTGTGATTTGCTTAAGCCCAGCAGTTTAAGACCAGCCTGGGCAACACAGTGAGACCCTGCATCTACAAAAAATAAATTAAATTCATTTAAACTAAATTTGAAATATATATATGCTTAAAACCCAGACACCCCTAAGTTCCTGATATGCATAGAAAACTACCCTCTATATATCTTCAGTTTATATTTTAAAATAGCTGTATCTAGCTATCTAATATCCAGTTTTCTAAGTGAGATAGGTACTGACAAGATTCTTTAAAGAACCCATAGTGAATGGAGAGGTGACAGTCAATTATCTATCTAATATAATTGTTGTAGTAGTAGTAGTAGTAGTAGTAGTGGTGGTAGTAGTAATTACAGCAATGATAGCTAACATTTATTGAATCTTGGAATATATGCCAGCCATCAGGCTAAATGCTTTATATTTAAGAATTTATTAAATCTTCACAACAACTTTATGTGGGAGTAGCCTTTTAAGAGGTTCTATACACAGATTTCTCACAAATCGTTACAACAACCATTGTAGTAGTTATTCTTATTATCCTCATTTTGAAGATGAGCAAACCAATGTTTAGAGAGATTAAATATCACATAGCTAGTAAGTGATGGAGACAGTATTTGAACCTGTCTCAGTAAGGATGATGACGATGGTCATAGTTACCATTTCTTACCACCTACCATATTCCAGGACCTGTACAAGGTAAGTACATGTGTTATCTAACCTTCGGAAATCTATGAGGTTTTCCTTTTGACACAGTAGGAAACTCAGGCTGAGAAAGGTTAAATTAAATGTTCTAGGTTGTAGAGCAAATAAATCGCAGAATTTGTGTGGTAGATATTAAAAATGGCAAAAAGAATTATTTGCAATTCTTGCCACAAAGAGTTACAGTCTATTTCTCTACCACTAGAAGGATAGAATGGAGCCAGAAGTGTCTAGAGTTATTCATCTGAATGTCTTATTGGCATTTCAAACTCAATATCCAAGTCTGAGCTAATTGTCTTATCACTTGTGTTGGTTAAGTTTATATGTCATCGTGACTGGCCATAGGATGCACAGAGGAGGCATTACTTCTGGATGTGTCTGTGAAAGAGTTTCCAGATTAAATTACCATTTAAATCGGTAGACTCAGTAAAGTAGATTGCCCTTCCCAATGTGGCTGTGCATCATCCAATCCACTGAGAGTCTGAATAGAACAAAATGTGGAGGAAGGAGGAATTTTCTCTTTTGCTTCCTGCCGGTCTGCTTGAGCTGGACATCTCATCTCATGTTCTGTTGTCCTTGGACTGGGATTTACACCATCAACTCTCCTGGTTCTCAGTCTTCCAGACTTGGACTGAATTATACCACCAGTTTTCCTGGGTCTTCAGTTTGTGGACCTTCTCAGCCTCCATAATTATGTGTGTATAAATGTGTGAGAAAGAAGTAGGAGACATATATCTGTAAACAGATAGACACATATCCTACTGGTTGTGTTGTTTTTCTGGAGAACACTGACTAATATATTCCTCTAAAATAAATCTTTTTTTATATGCTTTATTCTGATATATCATGGTTTAGAATTAGGGAACTGAATCTCTACTTTACACCAATTACTCTCATCACCCAACCTTTTAATTGAATCTGTGTTATATACCATTCCCTGGTTAATATCCATTAAATGCAACTCTAAAGTTAGTTCCCTGTTCAAAATCTTTCTGTGGCTTTCTATTATATGGCCCAAAAATGTCCAGCCTCTTCCTTACTGCCTTACTTATATTCTAAATTCCAGCCAGAATAAACTATTTGTTTCTCCACAACTATCTCCCCACTACCCTCCCTCCCCTAACATATATACTTATGCTTTTCTGCCTTCGTGGCATTGCACTTTGCTTCTCCCACCTCATATTAAATATTATCTGTTTTAGTCTGTTCTGTGCTGCTATAACAATACCACAAATTGGGTCATTTATAATGAATATAAATTTATTGGATCATGGTTGCAGAGGCTTGGAAGTCCTAGATTCAGGGGCTGGCATCTTGAGAGGACTTTCTTGCTGTATCATCCCATGGCAGAAAGGCAAAGAGAGGGCCAGAAAGACAAGAAGGGATTGAACTTACTTTTATAATAAGCCCACACTTCCAGGATAATGACATTAATTCATTCATGAGGGCAGATCCCTCGTGACCTAATTACTTTTAAAAGTCCCAACTCTCAATACTGCTGCATTGGGGTTTAAGTTTCCAACACATAAACTTTGGGGGACACATTCAAACCATAGCATCATCTCTTCCATCAGTTTTTTTCTTTTTTCAAATTTATACCTAATAGATGTACATACTTTCAAGGTATATATGATATTTAGATACATTCAGATAATTTGTAATAATTGAATGAGGGTAATTGGGATATCCATTACCTTAAACCTCTATCTTCTCTTTATGCTGGGAAAATTCAAATTATTCTCTGCTAGCTACTTTGAAATGTACAATAGATTATTGTTCACTATCACCACTCTACTTATTTATCAAACACTAGGTCTTATTTTTTCTATCTACCTGTATTTTTTTCTTTTTTCTTGAGACAAGTTCTCACTCTGTCACCCAGGCAGTGGTACAATCATGGCTCACTGCAGCCTCAACCTCCTGGGCTCAAGGGATCCTCTTGCCTCAGCCTCCCAAAGCAGCTGGGACTGTACTCACACACCACCACGCCTGGCTAATATTTTTTTAACTCTTTGTAGAGATGGGATCTCGCTATGTTGACCAGGCTGGTCCTGAACTCCTGGCCGCAAGTGATCCTCCTTGTTTGGCCACCCAAAGTGCTGAGATTACAGGAGTGAGCCGCCCCACTCAACCACTGCTGTAATTTTGTACCCATTAATCAACCTCTTTTCATCCCCTCATTAGTTTTTTCTTAATGCCTCTGCATGGCAGTCATTTCTCCTCTCTTTAAATTTTTCATAACATTTTGTTTTGCTTTCCTTGTTTTAATTATTCATCTTGTGTTATAGGTATTTATGAAAAGTCATCACACATTTTACTAGATAGCAACCTCTATAAGCAAGAGATGATGTCTTAGTCATTAGTGTATTATCTGTAGTAACCTCTCAGAACCTTACACACAATAGGTTTTGAAAATTTGGAAACCCAATAAATAAAATATTATTTTTCTTCTAGGTCAAACTCAACTGAGGAAAACATATTGAAGTCAGATTTATAGAGAAATATCAGCCTTATTATTGATAGAAAAAAGACTCAATTGGAAAATGTGATTAAATGACTTGATATTGTAACTCTAAAACAGTAGGCTTATCATCCACCCTGTCATGGAAGAGCTAGACAGACCAAAGTCTTCCCCAAGGACCAGGCCTGACTGCCTAGTGGAGACCCAGACCAGAATGTACCTGGTTGGCACAATGACAGATCCACTGACCACACAGCCCAGTTCCATCTCCCAAACCCACCAATCAAATAAGTCACCCCTCTTCCAGAAGAGAAGTGAGTGACAGGGAAGAGAGATCTGAGGTATTGGTCCAGCTGAAGTCCCTCCATATAGAAACATGAGGATTGGCCTTGATGAAGATGGTGAAAGCTGAAAGGACAGCCTATCTTCAACTAACACCCAACCAGATTTATGGAACAAGGAATAGATAAAAAGTGATTTAATCTAGAGATGTACATTAATGTAATTATGATGAGAGTGATGGTGGCAACATAATTTTACAGTGAGTTAAGGCATCTTTCTAAGCCTTTTCATTGTATTAACTCAATTATCACCCCTATAAGACGAAGCATGTACTATATTATTATATCTTCACTTTACAGCAAAATAAACTTTGATAAAGACCTTAAAATTTATCCAAGTTCACATGGCTAGTAAGTGTGAATTCAAAAACAGTCTTCCTCTAGAACCATTGTAAGCTGAAAAATATTAATTACCCTTTTCAAATGTCTGTGCTGTATAAACCTCCCAGCCCACACACCTGTTACCTGCCCCCAGCAATTTCAATAACTCAAGGTTTCTCTTTGTCATAAATAGGTTATTATTGCTTTGACAGTTTTCAAATGAAGAATGTCTGTTATTGTGTGGTCAAACCTTAGACAGTTGCATCATTAACGAAAACCCCACATTGCTTTCCAGAATCTAGATAGCCTTCTGCAAGTAACAAATAGTATCCTCCAGTTCTATTTTTCATTGACTGTTTTTCCATCATAAAATGTGTATTTATTTTAAGTGATAAAATTCTCTTGTCTACAGATGCCTCTCTCATTCCCCAACCCATGTAGTGTTGGTTTTATTTTCTAAAAAGTTCAGTTTATTACTAAGACACTTTGCTTAGCTAAGAAAACATGGTAGAGGCTGTGTGGAATGAAGGTATTAACACAGGAATTTTAAAAATCCCTTGATGATTAAATTCAGGCCTGGAAGACTGAAATGATTGTCTCTTGGGACACATTGAGTCAGCACTAATCAAAAGCGATGTATTATGAAAAGAAATAGGTACATGCGATAGTCAGTTATTGAGGGCGATTGCTAAGTACATTAGCTACTACCAGTACAAAGCTCCAGAAATTCACCCTCACACATGTCTAACCCCAGATAATAAATCCCCCCAGCACTGGTGCAAGTTGAGGATATGTGATTACATGCACTTTAGAAATCCCAGAGTACCCTGACTAGGGTAGGGTCGGGTAGGGAAGAGTAGGGTAAGCAGGATAAGGTGGGGAGAGCAACACTCACAGACATTTTTATAGTGCCACAGTCATTCAGTTGCATTTTGATAGCTACTTTAATGAAAAGTTTAAATTATCTTTGGAATTTGGATAAAATCGGGGCAGAATCCAATATGCCTTGCTACACTTTAAGGGTCCCTCCTCAGCTACAGCCAGGGCCTTGGACACCCCATAAGAAGTTAGGAATTTTACTTAGCTGCTCAGGGAATGTCTCCTGGTCTGCCCCCAACCCTTCATCCCTTGCTCCATTCACTTTATTTTGGCAAATCCAGTGTCATTATTATTCACGAGTATTTATTGAACAAGGGACCTACATAAAATAATTATAGTTTCTACCTTCGTTAAAGCTGTAGTCTTAGAAAGAGAATACATTTTTCTTTATAAAGCACTTATATAGTGCTTAGTGCACAGTAATTGTTATATAGATATTAGTAACAATAATAACAATAATAATGTTTCCTATTTTACTTGCCCAGGATCAGCCTCTCTGCTTATTTCTCTTAAACTCATGTCTGGGTTGGACTCTGGTTTTTGCCCCTTGGCACTTTCTTATATCCCCCAAATTCCATGTTTTTCAGACATGTTTTTCAGCTGGCCAATTTTCGTCGTTCTGTCTCTCTGTGTTCTCTCTCCCTGTCAAACACACACACACACACACACACAAACACACACACACACACACTCCTGCCTTCAGGATCACAGCTCAGGTTCAGTGACTCAGATTTAAATAGATACTTCTCAACATTTAAATTGGTGAGTTCACAAGATGGATAAAAGACTTAAATGCAACCCCCAACACTGTAGAAACCCTAGAAGACAACCTAGGCAACACCATTTTGAACATAGGTCCTGGCACACATTTCATGACAAAGACACCAAAAGCAATTGAAGCAAGAGCAAAACTTGACAAATGGAATCTAATTAAACTTACAAGCTTCTGCACAGCAAAAGAAACTACCAATAGAGTAAGCAGACAATCTACAGAATGGGAGAAAATGTGTGCAAACTATGCATCTGACATAGGTCTAATATCAAGCATCTATAAGGAACTTACACAAATTTACAAGCAAAAAATAAACAATCCCATTAAAAAGTGGGCAAAGGACATGAACAGACATTTCTCAAAAGAATACGTACATGCAACCAACAAGCATATGAAAAAAAAAGCTCAACATCACTGATCACTAGAGAAATGCAAATCAAAGCCACAATGAGGTACCATCTCACACCAGTGGGAAGGGCTTTTATTTAAAAGTCAAAAAATAACAGATGCTGGCAAGGTTTTGGAGAAAAGGGAACACTTATATACTGCCAGTGGGAGTATAAGTTAGTTCAATCATTGTGGAAGACTGTGGTGATTCGTCAAAGACATAAAGACAGAAATGCCCTTTGACCCAGCGATCCCATTACTAGGTATACACCCAGAAGTATATAAATCATTCTACCATAAAGATACATGCATGTGAATATTCATTGCAGCACTATTCACAATAGCCAAGACAGAATCAACCTAAATGCCCATCAATGGCAGATAGGATAAGGAAAATGTGGTACATATACACCATGGAATCCTATGCAGCCACAAAAAAGAATGAGATCATGTCTTTTGCAGGAACATAGATGGAACTGGAGGCCATTATTCTCAGCAAAATAATGGAGGAACAGAAACCTAAATACCTCATGTTCTCACTTACAAGTGGGAGCTAAATGATGAGATCACATGGACACAAGGAGGAGAACAACAGACACTGTTGGGGGGTGCTCCTTGAAGGAAGGAGAGTATCAGAAAAAAAATAACTATCGGATACTGGGATTAGTACCTGGGTGACAAAATAACCTGTACAGCAAACCCCGTAACACAAGTTTACCTATATAACAAACCTACATATATACCCCTGAACTTAAAATAAAAGATTAAAAAATAAATTTAACGGAATTTTGTTTTTGTAACACCGATTAATTTCATAAAGATTAGGTAATGATCTATCGCCATAGAATGTTTTAGGTTTGTAAAATCATGCTATTGATTTGAACTATTCAATTTGGAATAATTTTTAAAGATAGATAAATCATCACTAGCGTAATTGACAGATTTTTCCCTTGCATATGATTTTATTCCTATGTTCGAAGATTTTGTTTACAAGCTAAAATAAAACATTTAAACTTAAAAAATAAAAACTGAAAGAAAAAATATTTTCCTGTTCTGAAAATATTGTCTATGTTCAAAAGTATAATAGCATAGGCCTATCTGCTAAAAACACACTGATAAACAATCAAACTTAATTACTTGAAATTTGGTTTCCATGTAAAATGTCAGTGTTGAATGAGCAATTGCTCTGTTGAGGGATTATATACATGTTTCCAGTCAGCAGGATGTTGTTCAAAATATGTTTCTAAAGAACATGAGTTATGATGATTTCACACTTGCCAAAAAGAATTATAATTCCTGTTTGAAAGCTACTGGAAGCTCAAATGTTTCTGACTGTGTCAGATCTGACTGGAAACAGAGCCCTTAAGTGAATGAATCATTGAACAAAATCATTTATTTATACTGACATTTCATGAGGAACCCAGCTAGACCCTTGCCTTACAGCAGCTTGCAGTATAATGAGGCACTAGGACAAATGTATATATAAAGATGAACGCTAAAAATCAGTCTGGGTTATGTACAAAATAAGTAGCATAGCGCAGTACTGCTGAGATATCTAAACTGGAGCGTGGAACAATTACTAGCACCATTTTACCCATAAGGGAATTTCACACCTAATGGCAAAGCAAGGGTATGTTTTCTCAAGATTCCCACTGTGTAATGTAGCAGCATTTCAGTGATGCCTGCAATGCATGGCAAGATAAAATAATGGGAAGTGCAGTAAACTTATCCAATATCTGTGTACAACTTATGCTTGGGTATTAACTCCCTATCCACTCTCAGTCTACGCAGCTAATTTCCTAGGCAGCTAATTCCACTTCTAACTCTGAAGCATATTATGTGATACAGACATGGCCAAACAGAGTATCATTTTATATGGGGCTCATTACTAACTCACAAGCAGATCAATCATAGTAACGAGACTGTCACACTGTTAGAGGCATCAAGGTAGCAGACTCCTTTCCTGCTGGATTCAAACCAGAAAGATTGTGAATATGAGGCTTTTGCAGCTCTGTCATCACCACAAGGAGTCTTAGAATGAAGCCTGAGCATATCTCACATAGATGGTAATATGGAGATTAAAGTTGAGTCAAGAGATAGACAGAAGCCAAGCCCTTCCTGCTTCTGCATTTTTCAGTTTTGTAAGCCAAGAAATTTCTTTCTTAAGTTTGTTTGTGTTTGAGGGGTTTTGTTTTTGTTTTTGTGTTTTGTTTTTGTCTCACATAACTTGTAAGTGTGGTAAATTTTATCTTAGGCAAACAGAGGCTAACTCAGGAGCTAGACATTAAGGAATTTCCCTTTCTCTCCAGTCATTGAGTCAATGCTCTTTCTTCTCAAGAACCCATGAGTCAGGTGTCTGCAGCCTCACTGGCAAAAAAGATCAGTGTGCCTGCCTTAATGGAACTTACACTATTAAAGTATATATTATACAAAGAAGTGTTAATTTACAATTGAGTAGAGAGATCATTGCCAAGTTAATTTGGTGAGTCGTAGCAGACCCAACAAATTGTTGATCTGATAAAATATTAACAGCTGTGTCAGAGATTAGTTCCAAGAGAACCCTAACAATACCAGTGATAGCATCCAGAAAATAAAGGCTGACATTTATTATGCAGTTAATTATGTACTTGACATTTCCCTAAGCATTTAAATATCTATCTAATTTAACCTTACCAAAACTATGTGTGGTACGTGCCATCATATTCTGTATTTCATACATGCAGAAATAAGAAAATGGTTCTGGGGGCATGGTGGCCTAAACTAATAACCCTTTCTACCATTACTTAGAACTGTTAAACAAGATAAAATAAATTATATTGTAAATACCAAGGTGAGCTTGCAAAAAAGAATGGGAAACTTCCGGGTATTAAGAAGAAATAGGCCTTAACATTTAGGGATTTGGACTTTAAAACTCAAAAGAAACAAGAGACAAGTTAAAGATTTGAAACTGAGACCTCTATATAAACCAAGTCTCACAAAGATCCCCACCATCAGTGTAAGGAGAACTAGAAAAAGTCTACCTATAGGTCCCCAG
This sequence comes from Nomascus leucogenys, assembly GCF_006542625.1. Taxonomy (NCBI): domain Eukaryota; kingdom Metazoa; phylum Chordata; class Mammalia; order Primates; family Hylobatidae; genus Nomascus; species Nomascus leucogenys. Next base: position 86,977,485 of record NC_044402.1, read on the forward strand.
AAGGGGCAAGGAAACATCTCTGCCTGAACAATTGGGTTGTGGAGCAGTGATTATCCGGGATGCCTGGTAGAAACAAATGAAAGAGCATTCTGAAGAGCAGTTGTATAAATAAGGCAACAAGAAGTTCTTATAAGAGAAGCAAAACCCTGATGAATTCTAAGACACACAAGGAAATAATGTGTCATAAGCAAGAGCCAGCAGATACTGTAACCGGGGGAAATTGGTACATCCAAGAATGTAGAAAACAGAATAATATGAAATAAGTTATATATTTTGAAAATATGTAAACACATGAATGAAGGAAGAGAAACATATGGGACATAATTACAATGAAAAAAGAGCAGATGGATTTTAAAAAGGACCAGATAGAATAACTGAAAAAGAAAACTATAATCACTGAAAGGTTGAGTAACTTGCTTGAGGTCATTCAACTAGAAAGTGACAGAACTAGAGCTCAAAACTCAGCTTTGTCAGTCACATGCTGTATTTTCTGAACATAAGACACATTAGCTTCCTACTGATCAAAATCTAGGCTGGGGGTAGTGGCTCACGCCTGTAATCCCAGCACTTTGGGAGGCTGAGGTGGGAGACTGCTTGAGCCCAGGATTTCAAGACCAGTCTGGGCAAAATGGATCTCATCTCTACAAAACTTTTAAAAAATTAACCAGCCTTGGTGGCACATACCTGTGGTCCCAGCTACTCCAGAGGCTGAGGTGGGAGGAATGCTTGAGCCAGGAGGTCGAAGCTGCAGTGAGCTGTATTTGTACCACTGCACTCCAGCCTGGGCAACAGAGTGAGACCCTGTCTCAAAAAATAAAAATAAATAAATAAATAAATATATAAATAACAAAATAAAACCTGAACTAATGAATTCCATAGGAAAACATCACCCTTTTGATGTGGCGAAGTCTCTTTGGAGGGAGCATATTACTAAAAATCACATGTTGAGGTAAAATAAAACAAAATCCTTGCTTTTGTATGGGAAATTAACAAGTTATAACAAAAAAATGTGTTGAAATTGGTAAGGTCAACAGGAAGATTTTTTGTGAATTATTAAGTGAACAGATCTATCAGTGGCTGTGACAATGAATGACACATGTCTTGTTTTTCAATTCAACTTCTGATCTATTTGTCATTTGTTGTGTATGGTTATTTGCATGACTGGAGTAGGAGTCTGGGTTGGAGATGGATCATTGAGACATGGAGGTGATGTTTAAGAAGAGAACTGAAGGTATTTACTGCCTTAAAAAATGGGGATCCTGCTCCAGTTAGCTCTCTTCTTTTCCTCCCTAACTATTCTACCAATTCTAACAAACAGGCAATTTATAGATAATTACTGCAAACCGAACAATGATGGAGAATGAGAAAGCATTTGGTCAGGTTTATTGCTCTATGGTATCGTCAATAACCACATCACAGAAACACCATTACTTTGGACCAAATTCATGTCATGGAGCTAGATTTTTAATTTCAAACATTTTTTATGAGGTTTGCTGTATTGGACATTTAATAAGTATATCATTTTCAAATAATATAGTTTCCAGTGCAAGGAACTACAAAGGTTGTTATTAATGACAAATTTGTTGTTTTGCCCTTCTCACAGATTACCGTTATTTTACAGGTACTTATCTCTTCGTTCACAGAATCTCCATGCATTTAATTCTGCATGTTGTTCTTTCCACACTTTTCATTATGTTCCCTTATGGGTCTTCCATAATGTATTCAAAATGTTACTGAACACATAGAAGAATAAAATGTGGGAATTACGTGATCGATGCCAGGTAGTAAGATGTGATCAAATGAGTGTGCTGTATCTCTAAGTGTTTCCTAGTCAGGGCAGATTCTGTCTCCTCTCCTCCAAATATGATACAGCACTCAAAGAGGTCATTATTAAAACTGAATTATCTCAGTGCTGTGTGTGGAAACTTAGATTTTGAAAAAAGATAACTGAATTGTGTGCAGACTAAAGACCCCTAGGGCCTTGAATAAACATCAGTGGTAGCCAGGCAATAGTTACCACAGCCCTTGGGCGAGACCCAGTACTGTGCTGGCTTCAGGTATGACCCAGCACAGACATAACAGTGATGGCCACAGGAATGATTGTGTTACCCCTCCCCCGACTTCAGCCCAGAGAGACTGTTTATTTAGGGGAAAGTAAGGGAAGTGAACAAGGGTCTCTGCCTGGTAATTAACAGAATTTTCATGGATTTTACTCAAGACCACTAAGGCAATATTTTTGCAAGCTTAAAAGAGTCACGGTGTTACTAGCTTTGGGGTGTGCCCTAATGCACATATGGCTGCAGTGACTAAAGACTTACATTACAACATTCAATTCCCTGTGAATACTTCAAAAGCCTTCACAAGAAAGACAGGAGTAAATAAGCCCAGACTGCGAAGATTAGAATAAATACCTAACTCTTCAATGCTCAGACACTGAAGAACATCCACAAGCATCAAGACCATACAGGAAAACATGACCTCACCAAACAAACTAAACAAGGCACCAGTGACAAAACACAGAGAGACAGAAATATGTGACCTTTCACAGAGAGAATTCAAAATAGGTGTTTTGAGGAAGCTCAGTGAAATTCAAGATAACACAGAGAAGGAATTCAGAGTTCTAGCAGATAAATTTAACCAAGAGATTGGAATAACTTTGAAAAATGAAGCAGAAATTCTGAAGCTGAAAAATTCAGTTGACAAATAAGAATGCATCAACTGCTGAGGTCATTCTTTCAACAGTGGAATTGTTCAAGCAGAAGAGAGAATTAGTGAACTTGAAGACAGGTTATTTGAAAATACAGTCAGAGGAGACAATAGAATAAAGAATAAAAAAGAATGAAGCATGCCTAGAGGATCAAGAAAATAGCCTTTAAAGGGCAAATCTAAGAGATGTTAGCCTTAAAGAGGAGGTAGAGAGAAATTGGAGTAGAAAGTTTATTAAAAGAAATAATAACGGGACATTCTGAACCTAGAGAAAGACATCAATATTCAAGTACCTGAAGGTCGTAGAAAACCAAGCAGATTTAACCCACATAGGACTACCTCAAGAAATTTAATAATTATACTCTCAAAGATCAAGGATAAAGAAAGGATTTTAGGCGGGGCGAGGTGGCTCATGCCTTTAATCCAGCACTTTGGGAGGCCAAAGCAGGTGGATCACCTGAGGTCAGGAGTTTGAGACCAGCCTGGCCAACATGGTGAAACCCCATTTCTACTAAAAATACAAAAAATTAGCCAGGTATGGTGGCAGGTACCTGTAATCCTAGCCACTTGGGAGGCTGAGGCAGGAGAATCACTTGAACCAGGGAGGCAGAGGTTGCAGTGAGCCAAGATCATGCCACTGCACTCCAGCCTGAGCAACAAGAGTGAAACCCCATCTCAAAAAAAAAAAAAAAAAAAGGAAAAACAAAGATTTTAAAAGCAGCAAGAGAAAAGAAGCAAATAACATATCAAAAAATTCCAATAGTTGTGGCAGCACACTTCTCAGTGAAAACCTTACAGGCCAGGAGAGAGTGGCATGACATATTAAAAGCACTGAAGGAAAAAAAATCTTTTATTCTAGGTTATTATATCCAGCAAAAATATGCTTCAAACATAAAGGAGAAATAAAGACTTTCTCAGACAAACAAAAGCTGAGGGATTTTCTCAACACCAGACCTATGCTACAAGAAAAGCTAAAGAGAGTTCTTCAATCTGAAAGAAAAAGACATTAGCAACCAATAAGAAATCATCTGAAGATACAACACTTAATGGTAACAGTAAGCCTACAGACAAATACAGAATATAACACTGTAATTGTGATGTGTAAAGTGCTCATATCTTGAGTAGGAAGACTCAAATATGAACCTATAAAAATATAATAACTACCAAAACATTTAAATACATAGAGAATATAATAAGATGTAAAGAGAAACAACAAAAAGTTTAAAAATGGGAGGACAAAGGTAAAGTGTTTTCTCTTTGCTTGTTATTTTGTTTGTTTATGTAATCAAGGTTAAGTTGTCAACAGTTTAAAATAATGGGTTACAAGACATTTGCAAGACTCATGATAACCTCAAATCAAAAAACATACAACAAATACCAAGCAAGAAATTAAAACATACCAACAGAGAAACTCACCTTCACCAAAAGGAAGATGGGAAAGAGCAAAAGAAGGAATAAGAGAAGACCACAAAACAACCAGAATAACAAATAACAAAATGGCAACAGTAAGGCCTTACTTACCAATAATAACATTTAATATACATGGACTACACTCTCCAGTCACAAGATATAGAGTGACTGAATGGATGAAAAAACAAAACTCAATGATCTGTTGCCAAAAGAAACACACTTCACCTATAAAAACATAATAGATTGAAAATAAAGGGATGGAAAAAAGATATTCCATGCAAATGGAAAACAAAAAAGAGCAGGAGTCACTGTATTTATATAAGACAAAATAGATTTCAAGACAAAGACCATAAAAAGAGACAAGGTATTATAATAATGATAAAAGGGTTGATTCAGCCAGAGGATATAACAATTGTAAATATGTATGCATTCAACACTGGAGCACCCAGATATATAAGGCAAATATTATTAAAGCTTAAGAGAGAGATGATGCCCATACAATAATAGCTGAAGACCTCAACACCTCACTTTAACGTTGGACAGATCATCCAGACAGAAAATCAACAAAGAATCATTGGACTTAATCTGCACTATAGACCAAATGGACCTAATAGATATTTACAGAACATTTCATCCAATGGCTGCAGAATACACGTTTTTCTCCTGAACAGATGGATCATCCTCAAGGATAGACCCTACTTTAGGTCACAAAACAAGTCTTAAAAAATTTTAAAAAGTGAAATTATATCAAATATTTTATACCACAGTGAAATAAAACTAGAAGTCCATAATAATATTAATTTGGAAAACTATACAAACACACATAGAAATTAAACAATATGCTTCCAGATGATCAGTGGGTCAGTGAAGAAATTAAGAAGGAAATTTAAAAATTTCTTGAAGACTTGGCAACATACTGAGGGCTCACCTCTACTAAAATAAAATAAATTAGGTGGGCATGCTGGTTTGTTCCTGTAGTCCCAGCTACTCGGGAGGCTGGGGAGGGAGGATTACTTGAGCTCAGGAGAGTGAGACTGCAGTGAACCATGATCTTGCCACTCACTGAGTTCCAGCATGGGCAAGATCCTGTCTCAAATTTTTTTCCTTGAAAAAATGATAATGCTAACAGAGCATACAAAAACCTATGGGATACAGTGAAAGCAGCACTAAGAGGAAAGTTTATAGCTATAAGCACCCACATCAAAAAAGTAGAAAAATGTCAAATAAACAACCTCATTATGCATCTTAAAGAACGAAAAATGCAAGAGCAAACCAAACCCTAAAAGTAGAAGAAAAAAATAATAAAGATCAGAGCAGAAATAAATGAAATTGAAACGAAGAAAATAATAGAAAATATCAACGAAGTTGATTTTTTGAACAGTTGGTTTTTTGAAAAGATAAACAAAGTTGACAAAACTTTAGCCAGACTAAGAAAAAGAGAGAGAAGACCCAAATACATAAATTCAGAGAAGAAAAAGAAGATATTACAACTAATACTGCAGAAATTCAAAGAATCATTAGAAGCTACTATGAACTATATGCCAATGAAATGGAAAACCTAAAAGAAATGGATAAATTTCTAGACACACACAACCTACCAATATTGAACCATGAAGAAATCCAAAATCTGAACAAAATGGTAACAAATAATGAGATTGAAGCTGTAATAAAAGTCTCCTAGCAAATAAAAGTCCAGGATCCAGTGGCTTCACTGCTGAATTTTACCAAACATTTAAAGAAGAACTAATACCAATACTACTCAAACCATCCTGAAATATAGAGGAGGAGGGAATATTCCCAAATTCACTTATGAGGCCAGTGTTACCATGATACCAAAAACAAACACACAACCAAAAAAGGAAACCTATAAGCCAATATCTTTATGAACATTAATGCAAAAATCCTCAGCAAAGTACTAGCAAACTGAATTCAACAACACATTAAAAAAGATTGTTCATCATGACCAAATGAGATTTATTCCAGGGATCCCAGGATAGTTCAACAAAGACAAATCAATCAATGTGATATATCAAATCAACAGAATGAAGGATAAAAATCACATCATCATTTCAATTGATGCTGAAAAAGCATTTGATAAAATTCAACATCTCTTCATGATAAAAACCCTCAAAAAACTGGTTATAGAAGAACATACCTCAACACAATAAAAGCTATATATGACAGACCCACAACTAATATTATACTAATTGGGGAAAAAATTAATAGCTTTTCCTCTAAAACCTGGAACAAGAAAAGGGTGCCTACTGTCACCATTGTTATTCAACACTGGAAGTCCTAACTAGAACAATCAGACAAGAAAAAGATATAAAGGGCATCCAAATCGGAAAGCAAGAAGTCAAACTATCCTTGTTTGTAGATGATATGATCTTAATATTTGGAAAAACCTAAAGACTCCACCAAAAACTATTAGAATTGATAGACGAATTTAGGAAAGTTGCAGGACACAAAATCAACATACAAAAATCAGTAGCATTTCTATATGCCAACAGCAAACATTCTGAAAAAGAAATCAAGAAAATAATCTCATTTACAATAGTTACAAATAAAATACCCAAGAATAAACTTCACCAAAGAAGTTAAAGATTTCAACAATAAAAACTATAAAACATTGACATAAGAAATTGAAGAGGACCCATAAAAATTGGAAAGATATTCCATATTCATGAATTGGAAGAATCAATATTATGAAAATGTCCATGCTACCTAAAGCAATCCCTATCAAAATACCAATGATAGTCTTCATAAAAATAGAAAAAAATCACTCTAAAATTTATATAGAACCACAAAAGACCCTGAATAGCCAAAGCCATCCTGAGCAAAAAAAAATAAAACTGGAGGAATCACATTATCTGGCTTCAAATTATATTACATAACAACCCAAACAGGATAATACTGATGTAGTAGCAGACACACAGACCAATAGAACAGGATAGAGAAAAAAAAGAACCCAGAAATAAGTCCATTCATCTACCCTGAACTCATTTTCAACAAAGGTACCAAGAACATACATAGGGGAAAAGACAGTCTCTTCAATAAACGATGCTGGAAAAATTGGATATCCTTATGCAGAAGAATTAAACTACATCCCTATTTCTCACCATATAAAAAATCAAATCAAAATGGATTAACGATTTAAATCTTTTTTTTTTTTTTTTTTTTGAGATGGAGTCTCACTCTGTCGCCCAGGGTGGGGTGCAGTGGTGCAATCTCGGCTCACTGAAACTTCCACCTCTGGGTTCAAGTGATTCTCCTGCCTCAGCCTCCCGAGAAGCTGAATCACAGGTGCCCACCACTATGCCTGGCTAATTTTTTTGGTATTTTTAGTAGAGACGGTGTTTCACCATGTTGGCCAGGCTGGTCTCAAACTCCTGACCACAAATGATCCACCTGCCTTGGTCTCCCAAAATGCTGGGATTACAGGCGTGAGCCACCGTGCCCGGCCTAAAGACTTAAATCTAAGACCTCAAACTATAAAACCACTAAAAGAAAACATTGAGGAGAGTCTCCAGGACATTGGTCTGGGCAAAGATTTTTTGAGTAATACTCCCCAAATACAGGCAACTAAAGCACAATTGGGCAAGTGGGATCACATCAAGTTGAAAAGCTTCTGCACAGCAAAGGAAAGAATAAAGTAAAGAGAAAACACACAGAATAGGAAAAAAAATTTGCAAACTACTCATCGTTCCAGGAATTAATAACCAGAATATATAAGGAGCTCAAACAACTCTACAGGGAAAAAAAATCTATTAATTCTGTTAAAAATAGACAAAACATCTAAATAGATATTTCTCAAAAGAAGACATACAAATGGCAAACAGGTATATAAAAAGGTGCTCAGTATCTTTAATCATCAGAGAAATGAAAAGCAAAACTACAATGAGATATCATTTCACCCCAGTTAAAATGGCTTTTATTCAAAAGACAGGTAACAACGAATGCTGATGAGGACGTGGAGAAAAAGGAACCCTCGTACACTGTTGGTAGGGGTGAAAATTAACATAGCCACTGTGGAGAACAGTTTGGAGGTTCCTCAGAAAACTAAAAATAAAATACCATATGATCCAGCAATTTCACTACTACCTATATACACAGAAGAAAGCAAATATATTGAAGAGATATCTACACTCCCATGTTTATTGAAGCACTATTCACAATAGCCAAGATTTGGAAGCAACCTAAGTGTCCATCAGTAGATAAGCAGATAAAGAAAATGAGGCACACACACACTGGAGTACTATTCAGCCATAATAAAGAATAAGATCCTGTCATTTGCAGCAACATGAATAGAACTGGAGGACATTATGTTAAGTGAATGAATCCAGGCACAGAAAGACAAATTTTGCATGTTTCCATTGATTTGTGGGAGCTAAAAATTAAAACATTTGAACTCATGGAGATAGACTGACGTATACCAGAGGCTGGGAAGGATAATGTGTATGGTGGGGGTAGTGGGAACGGTTAATGGGTACAAAAATATAGTTAGAATTAATAAGGTCTAGTATTTGATAGCACAAAAGGGTGACTAAAGTCCACAATAATTTATTGTACATTTTTAAATCACTAGAGTATAATTGGAATGATTATAATACAAGGAAATGATAGATGATTGAGGGGATAAATACCCCATTTATCCTGATGTGATTATTACATATTGTATGCCTATATCAAAATATCTCACACATCACATAAGTATATACACTTACTATGTACTCATGAAAATTGAAAATTAAAAAAATTTAAGTAAATGTGAGAAAAAAAATTACATGAATGTCTTCTTTTGAGAAGTGTCTGTACATGTCTTTTACCCACTTTTTAATGGGGTTGTTTTTTTCTTGAAAATTTGCTTAAGTTCCTTGTAGATTCTGGATATTAGAACTTTGTGAGATAGATAGATTACAAAAATTTTCTCCCACTCTGTAGGTTGCCTGTTCATTCTGATGATAGTTTCTTTTGCTGTGCAGAAGCTCTTTAGTTTAATTAGATCCCATTTGTCAATTTTTGCTTTTGTTGCAATTGCTTTGGGTGATTTCATCATGAAATCTTTGCCCATTCCTATGTCCTGAATGGCATCGCCTAGATTTTCTTCTAGGGTTTTTAGAAACAAAGCTCAACATCACTGATGATTAGAGAAATGCAAATCAAAACCACAATGAGATAGTATCTCATGCCAGTCAGAATGGTGATTATTAAAAAGTCAAGAAATGATAGATGCTGGCAAGGTTGTGGAGAAATGGGAACACTTATACACTGCTGGTGGGAGTGTTAATTAGTTCAACCATTGTGGAAAATGGTGTGGTGATTCCTCAGAGATCTAGAACCAGAAATGCCATTTGACTCAGCAGTCCCATTACTGGGTATATAACCAAAGGAATAGAAATCATTCTATTACAAAGATACATGCATGTGTATGTTCATTGCAGCACTATTCACAATTGCAGTGACATGAAATCAACCCAAATGCCCATCAATGATAGACTGGATAAAGAAAATATAGTACATATACACTATGGAATGCTATGCAGCCATAAAAAGGAACAAGATCATGTCCTTTGCAAGAACATGGATGGAGCTGAAAGTCATTATCCTCAGCAAACTAATTCAGGAACAGAAAACCAAACACCACATGTTCTTGCTTATATGTGGGAGATAAGCAATGATAACATATGGACACAAGGAAGGGAACAACAAACACTAGGGCCTCTTGGGGGTGGGTTAGGGGGTGGGAGAGCATTAGGAAAAATAGCTAATGGATGCTGGGTTTAATACCCAGGTGATGGGTTGATAGGTGCAGCAAACCACCATGTCACACGTTTACCTATGTAACAATCCTGCACATCCTGCACAGGTCCCCCCAAACTTAAAATTAAAATTAAAATTAAAAAAACAAAGAAAATAACCACGAAACTAGGATTTTAAATGATCTTATACAGCAAATGAAACCTGTGGTCTTGTGTTTTCTGCTTTTGTGTTTTCACTGTCTAATTTAGTTTTCCTTTTAGTGAAGCAACCAGATCCAGGAAAATTTAAGAACACTAACTAAAAGTGGGCCATCTATTTATCCAGGCTATGCTCAGCAATAGCACTGAGCTGATCATGCACTCAAACAGCTCTGGAAAAGGGTCTCTGCAGATATGGTCACTCAACAAGAGAAAGCAGTTTGGTCATCCTTTCAGGCCGTAATTATATTCTAGTTCAGTGAGCAGTGGTAATTAATTGTACTTTGTGCCCAATGTTAAAGCAAACAAACAAACACAATGGGGAAGTGCAGTGTCGGGTAAGTGGCCACAGGCATCCTTGGAATTTAAGCTAGTTTCTTTGAATGGTGTAAAGGAAGTTAATGTCTCACTTTCTCCCAGAATAGAACCAGGTTTTAATAGGCAGCAGACCTGTAACAGCACTTTCACCCCACCCCCAAGGGAGACTTCAAATTTGATAGCTTTTCACAACAAAACAGAAGCTTTACAAAAGAAAGCATTAGCATTGTTTATATTCTCTCAAAACATAAGTTATTTGTACAGACCTATACAAAGCTTCTCCTAGGTAAGCACTTTGGAAGAAAGGCAAATAAATGGAAATAGATGCAGTTTTTTTTTTCAACTCTAAGGGAGAAGATTGTCAAAGGAGATTTAACCCACACAGTTCCATACTGATGTGGCTAGGAAAAAATGTAGAAACCATTGAGGATACATTGAGCGTGGAATCATAGATTAAACAGCTAGAAGAAACTATTTAATTTGTTTTTAGTTTTTTGTTGTTTTTTGAGACAGGGTCTGACTTTGTCACCCAGGCTGGAGTGCAGTGGCACAGTGACAGCTCACTGCAGCCACGACCTTCTGGGCTCAAGCAATCCTCTCACTTCAGCCTCCAGAGTAGCTGGGACTACAGGTGTGTACCACCATGGCTGGCTAATTTTTGTATTTTCTGTAGAGAAGGGGTTTCACCATGTTGCCCCAGGCTGATCTTGAACTCCTGGGCTTAAGCAAACCACCCACCTCAGCCTCCCAGAGAGCTGGGATTACAGGCATGAGTCACTGAGCCTGGCCAGAAACTAATTTATCTTTATTTCTTGATGGAGAAACTGAATTCAAGGAATGTATGAGAACCTGCCTAGGGTTAGTCAGTGGCAGAGTTAGGATCCGACCTTTAGCCTGTGAAATTGTGTCAATGCTTTCGCTCTTTCTACAACATAATAACGCCTCACAGGAGGGTATGAGGAGTAATTGTTTTATACTCTAGAAGCCCTAGAACAGAATTCAATAGCAGCTAATATTCTGTTCTCTTCAGGATTAAACTTTTTATTTCTTCCTTAATTCCAACATTTTCATGCAGCTAGTAGAAATAGGACTGCAAAGTCTTTTTGTTTTGTTCTTCTTGTTGTGTTGTTTAAAGTAGTCTGGACTGCAACCATTGGCATATTACTGGCATGATTTTTGACACATCTGCATATCAACTCTACCATGTACTTTTTAAAAAAAGGTATATACATGTAAATTTTATTTAAAGAGGACATATATTCATGCCTAAATAAATAAACCAAAATCATTTGGCATAAATAGAAAATAATCTTAGAAATGAACACAAAATAATGTTACTCTTGCCTACTAAAACCCCTCAGCATAAGGCCTGCCTTTATTTGTTAAAAGGTTAGCAAGTATGAGTAGAGTTGCTAGCATAAGTTAGCACCAATCTGAGCCTTTTTTTTTTTTTTTCTTGAGACGGAGTTTTTGCTCTTGTTGCCCAGGCTCTCAGCTCACTGCAACCTCCACCTCCCGGGTTCAAGTGATTCTCCTGTCTTGGCCTCCCAAGTAGCTGGGATTACAGGCATGTGCCTCCACACCTGGCTAATTTTGTATTTTTAGTAGAGACGGGGTTTCTCCACGTTGGTAAAGCTGGTGTTGAACTCCCAACCTCAGGTGATCCGCCCACCTTGGCCTCCCAAAGTACTGGGATTACAGGTGTAAGCCATCGCGCCCAGCCCAATCTGAGCCTTTTGTAGTAATCAGAAAGACTAAAACAATAATGAAAAGGGAATAAAATTCTTACTGTGATTAACCATTATGTAATATCAAGCTTGTGTAACACTTCAAATAATCTTTTTCATCAGTTTGGAGAAAAGTAGTACAGTTAATGCATTTACCATCATTAATATCTAAAATCAGGGTCCTTTAGAATCCTGTTATTCTCCAAGAGAACTATAAAAGGCAATACAGCATAGTGGAGGCCCTAGGTATATTCAAATGTACAGCAGCTAAGCTCTCTAACTCGATTTGTTTGGATTCACATCCTGTCTTTACCACCTGATTACCTGTGTGACCATGGGCAACTCATTATTCTCTAACCCTCATTTTCTAAAATGGGGGTTGTTTTCAAGATTTAAAGGTCTAATTGCATATAAAAATTTACAGTGTTGAATAGTTTAGTTACTATTTTGTCACCATACTGTACACTGTTCTGAGTTTTAAGAAACTGTGTATGATGGGCATGGTGGCACGCACCTGTAGTCCCAGCTGCTACTCGGGAGGCTGAGATGGGAGAATCGCTTGAGCCTGGAAAGTTGAGGCTGCAGTGAGTGGTGATTGCATCACTGCACTCCAGTTTGGGCAACCAGGCAAGACTCTATCTCAAAATAAAATAAAATAAAGAAACTGTGTATGAGCCTCCCATGATGGCAGGAAAAGTAAACTACCATTATTTAGAGCAAAAACATTTTTAGGCAGCTGACTTTGTGTGAAGGTTAACTTTTCCTCCTCATTTTGGGAGGCTCGTGTTGCATAAGAGATGCATTCCACTTTGCCCTAGCTCACCTCCAAGCCAAAAATTTTCTGAAAGGGCACACTAAGGAAAGGACGCATAGTTAAATGTTTGCAAAACAATTTGCCACCCACCCTCTTCTGAGTCACCTCTTCAAGTTGGCAACCTTTCAACCAGCTGATGGTGCCACCCAGTATCAAGGGCATGTGTGGACTCCTTAAGGTGGTTTCCCAAGGCATGGTAGCAGCTGCTGGAGCTGGTGAGGGGGATATGTCAAGTAAAACGTCTGGTCACAGATTCTAGATTGTTTGGACACTGAAGTAGAAGACTGGCCAGCCGCAGTGGCTCACGCCTGTAATCCCAGCACTCTGGGAGGCCAAAGCAAGTGGATCACTTGAGGCCAGGAGTTTGAGATCAGCCTGGACAACATGGTAAAACCCCATCTCCACAAAAATACAAAAATTAGCCAGGCGTGGTGGCGTGCATGCACATCCCCCCCACCAAAAAAAAGAATGTAGCAACTTAATAAAAAAAAGAAAGTACAGGACTGAGGGGAGAAGAGATAGAGGGAGCAGACTAAGCACACATGAGAGAAGAGAATATATGATGAAGTGGACAAAGTAAAACCAAGATAAATAAAAGAAAAGAAAGAAGAAGATTCCATGGGACAGCACTCCAGCATAAAGGACAAGATGCCCTAAAGGCATTTCTCAGTCTAAACAAGACTACAAAAAGAAGACTGTGATTTAGGGAAGATGGTAAAAAAATGGATGGCATCAAAGTGACAACAATTAAGAGGAAAAATGAGGAAGGTGTTTGGTTAAGAAGCAAGGCTTTTATAGACATTTCTTTTTATATTTTGTGTAAGTATGTGTTATATATATGTTACGTTCATATCAGTAGCTTTGAAAGCATACTTTTATGTTATCAACATGTCTTTCTGTGAAAAACAACAAGACTTAAAGATTTGATTTTCTTCCGTAAGCCACATTCCTTGACTCCAGTCAAGCCTCCCAGAGTAGCAGACAATAAATACCAGTCTTTTTCAAGCCAGTCTAACTCTGAGGTGGTGGCTGTTTGGTTTCTATTAGAAGCATTAAGAAAAATAAATTATTTTAGAATCATGGAAAAAGTACTTTCCAACAATCTTGGTGTCACAGATATAAAATTTCTGAATTTGGAAAAATATTTAGTGAAAAATGTTTATTATAACAGTTGAAATAATAAAAATCTATTGCTTTCTTGCCACTGAGCTTAAGCAAAGAAAAAAAAATCTATTGCTTTTCTCAATTGCTTAGAAAGCATAACTGAAAGTGGACACACTAAAAATACTGCAGTGGAGATCCTTCAACTTCAGCCTCTGGAGATTATAGTTACTTACCCCATAAATATATATATATATATATATATATATATATATATATCTACTATGTATTCATGAAAGTTAAAAATAAAAAGAATTAAAACAAAGATTACAGTTACTATGTAACAACCAGAGTGCTCTTTTTTTTTTTTTTTAAGGGATTGCCTCCCACTAAGGAGATAACAATAAACATTAACCAGTGCTGCAGTGAACTGGTTGACCAAAGATAGCAGGTCTTTGTTTTCTTTTCTTTTTTTGGGGCGGGGGACGGAGTCTCACTCTGTTGCCCAGGCTGGAGTGCAGTGGCGCGATCTCTGCTCACTGCAAGGTCCGCCTCCCAGGTTCACGCCATTCTCCTGCCTCAGCTTCCCGAGTAGCTGGGACTACAGGCGCCCGCCACCATGCCCGGCTAATTTTTTGTATTTTTAGTAGAGACGGGGTTTCACCTTGTTAGCCAGGACGGTCTTGATCTCCTGACCTCGTGATCCGCCTGCCTCGGCCTCCCAAAGTGCTGGGATTTCAGGCATGAGCCACCTTGCCCGGCCAAAGATAGCAGGTCTTAACATTGGTTGTGCATAGGAAACAACTGAGGTGCTTTAAAAAAAAAAAAAAAAAAATACTGATACCTGGCTCCCACTCCCAGAGATTTGGATTTTATCAGGTGAGATGCAGCCTGGGCATCAAGAGTTTTAAAAGCTCCCCAGATTTTTCTAATGTACAGCAAAATTTGAGAAACACTAAAAACCTTGCTACTGACCAGTATGGTCCATGGACCAGCAGTATTGCTATTACCTGAGAGCTTTTTACAGATCCAGAATGTCAGGCCTCACCTCGGGCGGATGAATTAGAATCTGGATTTTTCCAAGGTTCCCATGTGGTTTGGTTTATATGTACATTAATGTCTGAGAAGCACTGCTCTAAGGAATTCTTGTCACTGATCATTTTTTCTTTCTCTGATGTTAGTAATTCCATAGTTAATAAAAGATGAAAGAAAAATAACTCCACTTTCATTCTCTAAAACGCAGGAAAAAAGACTTTCATCTGTGACGTTCTGTAGCATGACAAAAGGTGATTGATGTGAGATGAGATCCATATATGTAGGGTTGCCAGATAAAATATAGGATAGTCAATTAAATGTGAATTTCAGATAAGTGATGATTTTTTTATTTTTGGTGAAAGTATGTTCCAAATATTGCACAGGGCATATGTATACTAAAAAAGTATTCATTGTTGATTTGAAATACAAATTTAACTGGACATCCTGTATTTTTATCTGCTAAATTTGGCAACCCTACATATATTCCCAGGAGCCTCTCTTTGCTCTCTAGGCTCTCCTAGTTGGAAAAAAAGAAAAAAAGGAAATGATACCATAAATGGCCAAGTGGCTGCCCCTAAGCTGTCTAGACTGATTGCTTGTAATGTTGTTTCTCATCTAGCCCAGACACAGGACTCTGACTTAGGGAAGCCAGGCTAGTGACTCATCTAAGTGGGAAATTTACTTGCTGATTCAGGAGGACATAGTTCTTGGCAAACTTTTGCCTTAGAATAAACCAAAAGGGAAAAAAAATATATAAGCAAATGTTAAATACAGGAGAATGTATTAAAACACTTTAACTTGAGGCAGCAGGCAAATTAATCGTATATTTTCTTTCAGTTGATTAAATGAGATTTTTGTGGTTTCCTCTTTTACCACAGCTTATCCTAAAAAGTGATTTTTGATAACAGCAAAAGGTTTCATTTAAATATGAAAATGGTAGAGAGAATAAAGATGGACTGAAGTCAGTTAGGTACACAGTATAAAATTCAGCGCTCACTTTAGGAGGAAAGACTGAGATAGCTGACTTGCCCATGGTGGCACTCAGGGTTTGGCATTTTTCTTAAGAATTACTGCTATTTAAGTCCTCTCAGAGGCCACTTTCCAAGAATACGTTTTAAATCAGTTTTCTCAATATTCCATGTAGCTTGTGTATACAGCAGTAAATTCTTGGAGCAGAGATGTAGGTGTGGCTTGGGTGGAAGCCCTCCCTTTGCAAGCCTGGTAGAAGAGGAAACTAAATTTACTTAGCCAGTTCTGATTTTTTCATATTTGAAAAGGTTTTGATGGGAAAAACCTGAATAAAATAATTGTGGATATGCGTAATTCTGTTGTATTAATAATTTTTTTCTTAAATTAGTCCACAATTGTTTTTGAGTAGGTCCAAAATGGAAGTTAGATAACCAACTCTTTTTTTTTCTTTTGAGCTTCTGAATCTTTTTGACGGAGATTGGACCCTTATATTTAATAACTATTAGCCACGATATTAACAATCCTGGTTTTAGGACTGGAAAGCAAAACAACCTGTTTCTAGCAAAGACTGACAGAAATTTTCATTTCAGAGCAAAGCCCAAAAAAGCATATCCCAGAAGTTTCATAAACGCAACAATCCCTGCAGACATGATGGAGAAGGGACTAAGCATTAAGAACTATGGTGTACAGGAAAAATAAATACAGCCACATAATGCTTTGTGACTGAATCTATCAATAAATGAAATCTATTTTTTCTCTGCTTTTATCTTGGTCCGGCCATCTCGCTTGCTCTGACCCAACAAAATGTGGCAGAAATGATGCTGTACAAGCAAGCCTAGGCCTCAGGAAAGCTTGCAGCTTCCACCTTTGCTGTCTTGGAGCATTGCCCCGAGAAGCTGCTTCAGCTGACTGGAGGATGAGAGGTCACAAGAAGAACTGAGATGCTCTGCTGCTAACAGCCAGCAGCATTGCCAAATAACATGTATGAGGCTATTTTGGACCTTCCAGTCTAGCCGTGCCTTTACCAGAATGATGATGCTTGAGTGAGCCCAGGAGATGCCTCAAGAGAAACTGCTAGTGAACCCACACAGAATCATGAGAAATAAGAAATCATTGTCTAAAGCTACTGGGGTTGTCAGGGGGAGGAGTTGCTATGTAGCAATAGGTAACTAAAAAGATGGAATGCTCAAACTTCACTAAGTTTAGTTTCACTAAAACTCCCCAAAATAAATTCTAAAAAAAAAAAAATCTCAGGTCTCATCTCCATCTCCACCCCAGAAATTCTGATTTAGCTAGGCCTGGCAACCCACTTTTTATACAAAGACCCCAGATGGCAGTGGTCCTTAGACCACCTTTTGAGATACACCCCCTAGCAAGATTTTCTTCAGCACAGAGGAGGCTTGAGGTAGGTGGCCACATAGCTGTGCATTGCTCCTGCAAATGATGCCACTGGAGCAAGTGCACATTTGTATCATCGTCACCATACACAGTGTCCCAGGTACCAACAGAGCATTTTTGTTTATATATATTTAATTATAAAATTGAAAAGATTATTTCTATTCTTCCTCACTTATCTAATGTGGATTATTGGAGAGGGGGTTGAATGGGGGAGCAAAATAGCACAGCCCCCCGCGGAAACGGGCTTGGTGGAGACTTTGACTGGAATTGATATGGGTTAAAGTCTTGATACGGGCTACATAGCAAAAATGCAGCTGAGTTGAGGCAGAAGTGGGATAAAAAGTGTGCAATGTTTTTTGAGCATTATGAAAGGAAGGGAAAGGAGAATAGGGAAGGCAGATGCTCAGGGAGGTTTATTTGAGTGGAGAACCATATAAATTTAGGTGAATATGCTGAAACCACTATAGAAAGATGAAAATGAATCTGTCTGAGGGAAATGACTGAGTCTTTTATTTATTTGTATGCCCTCATCATAGCTGCAGTGTAATAGGTGTATCATAAAACAAAGGTGGTGTGAAGTGTTGAAAGCTGTAGTTTTCAGTTGTACTTGACGGTGGTCCTCTGGCAGCATCTGGGTCCTGCTTTTTCTTAGTCTTATATATGTGAATTCTGTTGGTGTGCCATTTGAAGGGTTCCACTGCTAAGAAACGTTTGAAAACCAATGAGTTAAAGCATGAAGGAAATGCTATTTAATTGGAGAGAAGGATTGATTATTAGACAAGTGATACTGACATTTCGGAGATGGCTGCTTTTCAGTGGTAGATGAAAGATTCAAACTTAATCTTCCTGGGGTTCTCTTTTACCCTCAGGAGGTGAGGAGAACCCAAGAAAACTCTCAATAGTAGCCACTTCCCAAGGACTTTTAGGGAGATCAACCTGCATTTCTTTTGCTACAGCGAAAGTGAAAGAACTTGTGGTGAAAACACACATTTCTAGTATAGTAACAGAACTTCTACTCAGAATTTTTTAAAAAAGTTATTTGTGAAATTTTAGTTGCTGAAATAAGAGTAAGATGAAATCATAGATATGTGCAGATAGTTGGCATAGTAGATCCCTTCTGACTCTTCTGAGCTTGAACTCACCAAAGAAATATTTTGAACCCTGATACTCACTAAATGAAGATTGTTTTCTCTTTCTCTTGGGAAAACGGTGAAATCAACTGTTATTTGTAGGTAAATCACACAAATATATGTATGTTTTTGTCTAGAATAGAAATTATATATACTGTAGTAAGGGAAAATATATAACATTTCATAATTACCATGAGAATCCTTTTTGTTTATAAATTATGCCTACTTGTAATTTAATGTATCTGTATTCCTCAGGATTGACTAGACGGTATTATAGTATCAAATTAACACAGAGATCTTGGCAGCTTAATGCAATAAAAGCTGTATTTCACCCTACTGCATGTGAGACACATTTAGTAAAAATATGTAATGCAAACATCAGGCATTTAATTTCATTCCATACACCCAGGCAGCATGAGTATAAAATAATACAAATGATGCTTTCTAGCAAATGAAATTTCTCTAAAAATAATGGTAAGTTTTGTTGTCAAGGCTAAAATAAATTGTTTCCAAATACAGTACCAACTAAGGTGTAGCAAGGTTAAGAAATAGTTTTCAAATCATCACAACAACAGAAGTGGGGTTAACTGAGGAAATGGCTTGTTAGTTGACATAGTTCCCACAATATCTAAAGATAAATGTATAATTTATAATACAGACAAAAAGTTTTAAGCCAACATTGCATTTTGACCACAAAAATATTATGCCAATGATTATATAATTTTCAGACTTGGTTTAAAACTAACAAAAACAGATTTAATTAACAGTAGGAAGGGCTAGGGGAATATTTTTCAAGTTTCATAATCGGGATAACTGATTCATATTGAAATAAAAAATTCGGGGCACATGTGGGAATTCTTTTCCTCCTATATAAGTACCAAGAGTTATATGTGGAAAACTCCTTGAGGACAAGACATGTTACTCATGAGTCTGCAATAGCTAAATGTTGTATTTGTATGCCTGCTTATATCTCTATCTTTGTGGAACTGCCTTTCTTCCATCTTAAGTAATAACAACATTCATCAACTACAGTGCTGTGCCACATTCTTCCCATAGGAGTTATCACCTGACCTGTGGCCAACCATAATATCTCACTCTCTGAATACAGTGTTCGGTTCAGGGGTGAGCAATTATTATAAACACAGTCAATATAAATCATAGCCTTGAGTTACTTATTTGAGAAGAGGGTAGCTTTATCATCTATCGATTGCTAAAGTAGGACCTATAACTATTTTCCCTGGTCAAGTGTACAGCCTGATGCAGTTGGAGAGGGTAAGGCCAACATAAAGAAGAAAGCAGAGCTGGAAAAAGAATTGTGTTGTGTTTGAAGACAGAACCAACACTGCACTTCTGGGTTATGTGAATCAATCCGTTCTCTTTTTCGCTTTAGCTAATATGAATTGGGATATTATCACTTGTAATTGAAAGAGTCCTGACAAATACTTCATTTCATTCCTTTTTTTTTTTAAGAGAGAGGGTCTCACTCTGTTGCCCAGGCTGGAGTGCAGTGACATGATCATATCTCACTGCATCTTCAAACTCTTGGGCTCCTGCTTAAGTCTCCGGAGTAGCTAGGACTACAGGCATGTGCCACCACTCCTGACTAACATTTTTTATTTTTTGTAGAGACTGAGTCTTGCTGTGTTGCCCAGGCTGGTCTTCAGCTCCTGGCCTCTAGCAGTCCACCTGCCTCAGCCTCTTCATTCTTGAAAGTGCTGTAGGATCTACCACAATACGCCATAGCATCTTGTATGTAGCACTGAGTTAGTAAAGGTTTTTTTTTTGAGACGGAGTCTCGCTCTGTCGCCCAGGCTGGAGTGCAGTGGTGCGATCTCCGCTCACTGCAAGCTCCGCCTCCCTGGTTCACGCCATTCTCCTGCCTCAGCCTCTCCGAGTAGCTGGGACTACAGGCGCCCGCCACCACGCCCGGCTAATTTTTTTGTATTTTTAGTAGAGATGGGGTTTCACTGTGGTCTCGATCTCCTAACCTCGTGATCCGCCCGCCTCGGCCTCCCAAAGTGCTGGGATTACAAGCGTGAGCCACTGCGCCCGGCAGTAAAGGTTTTATAATTCAATAAGCATTGATAAATCTATCTTCTGGCATCCTCAAAAGGTATTGTTGGTGATCAAGGAATAATTTTGTCAAAATAATTATCATTATCTACTTGCTTCTCTAACTCAATTACAACAGGAAAAAATTTTCTATCTCTCTCCTTTTTTTT